>NC_091448.1:44454318-44798610 GCF_964237555.1 Oryctolagus cuniculus
CACCCCTTCTCCTGGCACCCTCTTTCTCCAGCCCACAGAGACGCGCGTGTGAGCACACGCTCCTCCTGTTCCCATCTCTGGGATCAGGGCTAATTACAGCCTATAATTAGGGGAATTACACTCATTAAGGAAAGAGCTGATCATTGACAAAAACTGGGCCGAAGAGGGAGGGCTTCTGGGAGCGGAAAAGGAGGCAGGGCTGGGCCAGCTCTCCCAGCCTCTCCTTTGCTCCCCCTTGCCTGGCCTCCAGCGCTGCCATTCAGCCACCTTTGTCTGGGCCCACAGAGGCGGAGTCTGGAGTTTTGTGCAAAGGAATTTGCAGCAAGAGAAGGTTACCATGGCGTGAAATCATGCCGGCTGCCGGGACGATTGATGAGCGGTTCAGGAGGCTGGCCCGGCTGCCTAGATACTCACCCCTGTCCCCACCTCTCCCTTGTCCCTGCCAACCTCCTGTGCAACCCCTGTCCATGGCCAGGATCCCTGCTGCCTTACCACAGGGCTCCCTAGTGCGGGTGGAGAGACCAGGGTGGGACACGTGGTTTACTTAGGTGGGGCTCCAAGCACCCCCATTTCCTGTGTGCCTGCCCCCTGCAGAGCTGCCAAGGTGGTCCATGACAATGCAGACAATCCCATGATTGTTCACACAGATTACTTCCCTATTAGCCCGCCCCAGTTAACCCATGTAGAAGCTCAAGCTGCCTTTGTGTCAGAAAGGTGGGTGGGCAGGAGGGAAACCAAGGGGAGCAGCAGAGTTCAAGGCCCCTTTCTTTCCCATCCCCATCCCATTCAGTGTCAGTGTCCTTAATGGAGATAATGCTGAGCACCCGCCAGGCACTGTTTTGTTTAATTCTGACCTTGACTTTGTGGGATGAGCATTTTGCTTTCATCTTACAGAGAGGAAAAGGAGGGCCAGAGAGGTCAAACTGTCCAGGGTCAGTAACCAGTGAGAAGATACACAGACCTGCCCTTTGCAGTTCTGTGATTTCCCATCATGCCACCTTCCCAGAGGTGTTCCAAGCTACCTTGGCGCATAGGCTGAGTCCAGGCTGGCAGCTGAAGACCTGACTTGTCACAGTCAAGCCTCTTTGACCTTGCCGCCTTGCATTTGGGGAAAGAGCCTATTGCTATGGCCTGTTTAAATGTTTGTGTCCTCTGATGACCCTGAACTCACTTAGCTGGTTCATCTTGATACTTCCAGTGATCGGCACAGGCCTGGCAAGCAGCAGGCACTTAGCAGAACTTACTGAATGAATCAATGAGTAAGTGACAGGCGGCACATCTTGGGGCTACCTGACCCTGAGTCAAAATCAGCGCTCTGTGGGGTGGTGGGTAGAGACAGGAGGATCCAGAGGTGTCAGATAGGCAAGACTTCCCTTGGGTCATTCTGAGCCCCACTGGGCACCTGTGCTGGTGGTGCTAGTTGCTAGCCCCTTCTTGTGCACCTGTAATGGGCACCAGAGACCATGGCCCCGCTGCACCCCCAGGAGGCTCCTCCCTCAGCTGCCCTTACCTTGGTAGTGGAAATGGAAGGTGCCAGGCCCAGCAGGTGGTGGGAGGCTCTGAAACCTCAGGGCTGCTTGGTGGGTGGGGCTGCGGATGACTTGGCCTCGAAGCAGGAAAGATTGGTTGGCCAGGGGCAATGGGTCAGGGCCCCCCAGGCCCTCCACAGTCATGGTCTCCCCTTCCCGGAGGCTGATGTTCTGGACCTGCCAGGGGATCAGAGAGCAGAGCAGGGCAGTCAGACTTGCTGCTGTCTGAGGCTCCCGCAGGCCATGACAGCCCCAGGCCCCGAGCTGGTCACGTCAGTGCAGCAGGAGCTCAGTTTATCCCTGCGAGCTGGGACCTGAACTTCAGAGACATTTGGAAAGTTACCCCAGGTCCTGTAGAGATTATTGGCAGACATGGGATTTGAAAGCACATCTTTCTCTGTGTCGAACATTTTATATGTCCATCAGCGGTTTTCTGTCCTTTCCCTTCCCTGGGCACAGCTTTCTCATCCATGAAGTAGAGGTGGGGTCAGTGGGTTGAGCTAGAACAGTGTGAGGTCTTGAGCGTTGAAGCCATGTGCCCAGCTTTCCTTGGCCATTCTCTGCTGCGTGCCTCACGCTCAGCCACCCTCTTCCCCAAGCCAGCAGCTCCCCTGGCTCCCATCTCAGGAAATGCCCTTACTACTCACCAGGGCCCCCAAGTCAGAAACTGCCATCTTGCCTCCTCTGTCATGCCCCACATCCAGTCTGTCATTCAATCTATTGATGGCATCCCACGTCTGTTCACTACTCTTGCCACTTCCACCTGCAGCTCCTGGCCATCATCGCTGGATGGATGCAGAAGCCCCCCCATACCGCCCTGCCTACAGGGCTCACTTGGCTTCTACCTGCACATTCATGCCTTCTTTTCTTTTCTTTTTTTTTTTTTAAAGATTTATTTATTTATTTGAGAGGCAGAGTTATAGACAGAGAGAGGGAAAGACAGAAAGAGAGGTCTTCCATCTGCTTGTTCACTCCCCAGTTAGCCACAACAGCCAAAGCTGTGCTGATCCAAAGCCAGGAGTCAGGACCTTCTGCTGGGTCTCCCATGTGGGTGCAGGGGCCCAAGGACTTGGGCCATCTTCTGCTGCTTTCCCAGGACATGGCAGAGAGCTGGATCGGAAGTGGAGCAGCCAGGATTCCAACAGGTGCCCATATAGGATACCGGTGCCACAGGTAGATGCTTAACCTACTACGCAACAGCCCTGACCCCTACATCCACGTTTTCTGAACTGCTGCCAGTTCTGACCAGCATGGCCTTGTGCAATCCATGAAACCTGTAGCATCTAACCCGAGCTCCCTGTTTGGCCCTCAAGGCCGTGTCCTGTGTGGCCCCTGTTGACTGCTCACCTTGGCCCCACACTATGCCCCTCCACATAGCAGCTGCAAATCCCTCCTCTCTCTCCCTGCTCTAGACCTCTTGCTCCAATACCTCCCCCTGGCTGTTGTGGGCTCTTCTGCCCTCGGTCCTAGAGCACACTTCTGGTCTCCCTGTTTCCACGCAATCTAACAAGAACCAGAGAGCAAGTGGCAGTATGGCTAGGTGGAAGCAGTGCTGGTTTGGGAGCCCAGATGCCAGGAGTCCCCTCCTAACCACATGGAAGCCTTGGACAAGTACGCTCACTATATAGGCCTCTGTTTCCTTGTTTTAGAAAATGCCTTGAATAGATCTTTGCTGCTGAAAAGGTGGTCCCTGGACCAGTAATATGAGCATCACCAGGAGCTCATAGGAAAAGCAGTCTCAGATCCCGCCCAGACTGCCTAAATCATAGCCTGCATTTCATTTTTTTAATTTAATTTTTTTTTTTTTTTACAGGCAGAGTGGACAGTGAGAGAGAGAGACAAAGAGAAAGGTCTTCCTTTACCATTGGTTCACCCTCCAATGGCCACTGCAGTGGGTGTACCGCGCTGATCCGAAGCCAGGAGCCAGGTGCTTCTCCTGGTCTCTCATGTGGGTGCAGGACCCAAGCATTTGGGCCATCCTCCACTGCACTCCTGGGCCACAGCAGAGAGCTGGCCTGGAAGAGGAGCAACTGGGACAGAATCTGGCTCCCTGACCAGGACTAGAACCCGGTGTGCTGGCGCCACAGGCAGAGGATTAGCCTATTGAGCTGCAGCGTCGGCCATAGCCTGCATTTTAACAAGAGCCCTGGGAAGCTCCACGCCCTGATCCCTGTGCCCTCCCATGTGCCCACCACGTTGCTACAAGGCAGGGCCTCCAAGGGCTAACAGTGGGGCCAGTTCAGTGCAATCCAGTGAGCCACCAAATCCTCCCCAAACTTATCTCCCAAATGTTCCAGCTGGCTCCTCCTCTCTTTGTTGCTGTCTTGGCTCCCGATCACCTCCTGCCCATTGTTCCTCTCCTGAGAATGGCCTTCCAACCATCTGTCTCATCCCTCCCTCCCCAGCTCAGCTCCAGGCCTTGGCTGCCCCAGAGAAAATCATGTCTCTGCTCTACCCAAACCCTGCTGGTGGCTTCAGCTCGCCCAGATGACGACGACTAAACTTCCCAGCCCACGGCTGGCTCCAGTGACTTTGCCAGCCCCCCTCACCTGCACTGCACTCACAGATGCCCCTCCCGCCCAGCCACTGGGCACTGTCACAGGGGCTTCTCCTGGGGTGGCCGGTCACCCTGTGAGATCTCAGGGCCACTGTCCTCTGCTTGCCAGGTGAGACTTGCTAGTCCCTCTGCCCCCGGTTCTCCCCACAGGTGCTCACTCATCTCGCTATTAAAGCCTGCTGTGGCCATTTGGGCCACAAGGCCCTTGTCACTGGCCAGTCTTAATAAAGACGAGTGGAAAGGGCCTCTGTTGCGGCGCAAGCCCCATACTGGGGCTCTGGTTCAAGCCCCGGCTGATCCACTTCCAATGCAGCTCCCTGTTAATGTGTCTGGGAACGCAATGGAGGATGGCCTAAGTGCTTGGGACCCTATCATCCATGGATAGGGTTCTTGGCTTCTGGCTTCAGCCCCTGACCTCCTGTCATGGTCATTTGGGGAGAGAATCAACGGATGAAAAATCTCTCTCTCTGCATCTCTCCCTCTGTCACTCTGCCTTTCAAATAAATAAATTTAAAAATAATTTTTTAAACAAGTGGAGAGTGAATGTGTGGGCCGCCATGAGCAGAGAAGTATAGCAGATGCCACACCAAGACCAAGGAGAGGACAGCTACAGGCTCAGGGCCCCTCGGAGGGTAGGTGCTGAGAACAGATGTGTCCTGGGGCCTCCCAAGGGCAGAGCTGGGCAGGAAGGTGAGACCTGGTAGAATCTGGGGGGCTGATGAGAAGGCTCCAGGCAGGGCCCTGGGGGCAGAAGCGCCTCCTCTGTGCAAGGAGCGCCCCGCCCGCCTGGCCTGTTTGGGTGGCGGCTCCCTGACCATCTGCTGGGGACGCTCCTCAGGGAATTCCTGCAGCAGGCGGAGGCCGGATGAGGTCCCTTCCAACTTGGAGATTCTGTGATTCTAGAGTTGGGGAAACAAGGCTCACACACGTGGAATCTGTAATTACCCAGAGACGCCAGGCAGCATGTAATTCCGCCTTAAGTGGAACCGAATGCGTGCAGCAGGAATCCTGGAGGGGACAGCCCAGGGCTTGGAGACTCTGGGGAAGCACTTGGAGCAGGTGGGGCTCAGAGCAAAGGGAGGAGGGAGGGGGAGGGAGGGAGCACGTTCACTGCAGGGCAGTCACTAAGAAGGCAAAGGCAGAGGAGTGCTGAATTCACTGTTTTCTTCCCAGTTCCCCATACACCTCTAGCTTGACCTCTGGCTCCCTGCTCCCGATCTTGCTGGCTTGCTGGTAGTGGTGGCGGCAGCAGCAGCACTCCCAACTGCTCTCAGAACACCTACAATGTGTCAAGCCTTGTGCTCCTGTACTCCATGCTTTAGGCATCCGCTTTCATCTTCCCCCAATTCTATAAGGTAGGTGCCAAAATCCCCATAGTAAACAGAGGCTCTGAGAAGCTAAGGAACTCACAAAAGGTCACCAGCTATTAAGAGACCCTCTCTTGCTTCGCCAGAGGCAAAGACAGCTCCCTCCCCTCTCAACCTCACGGCAGCATCTCCTGCAGAAATAGATTTCCAGGCTCCAGGCCCACGGGTGTAGCAGAGAGGAGGATCCTGCCCTGGCCTAGCTTTTTCTCAAGACGCTAGGACTTGAATTCCCACAAGTCTGTCTTCCCCGCCATGCATCTTGCGAAGCTGGGAATAAGGGAGCTGAGAACCTGTGGCTCCTTCTGGTCTGGGGGAGGCACGACTCCTTCATGGTGGCCTGGCTCCCATGCAGACAGGCCTCTGTTCTCAGCCAGAAGCTGCCTGGGCAGCTCTGGTCCCTTGGGTTTTAAGCACCCAGTTGCAGGCCTGCCGCAGTGGCTGGTATGTAATTTGTCACTTGTTTGAGGGCCAGGCTGACAAGGGCCAGACAGAGCTGGGTGTCCGACAAGGGGGCTGATGAAGTCTTGATGCAATTTGCAGGCAGCTGAAGCGCCTGGGAGACAGATTGAAATGTCAGCTCTGTTCATGAGGACTGTCTTCCCATACCCCTAGCCAGCCAGAGGAGGGGGCCTGGGGCAAGGGAGGGGGAAGACAGAAGCCGGGGAGCCGAGGACAATTCCCACAGGATCCCGGGCTGTCTCATAATGCAGCCCACAGCCTCAGTCCCAGGAAGGAACCCGGCCGCTTACAAGGGCAGGAGTGGGGGAGGAATTGGCACGTGGCCTTGTGTGTCACTGCCCCTGTGGAAGCTGCCTGTCAGATCCCCAGCACCATCCCTCTGGGATGACCCATGGGTGAGATGGCGCTAGTTACTGCACACGCTTGTGCAAAGGTGGGTGAGCTCAGGGATGGCTCCTGAGTGCTGTTGCCACCCTTGTCCAGGTGCTGACCACTGCCTGACTAGACTTCCTGGTCATCAGCTGCATGTATGTCCTCTGACACAGACCCACTTGCAGGCATGCAGCCCTCTCAGACACGTGTTGGCACAAGTGCACCTTCACACACATTGCCCCTCACATGTGTGTGCCCCTGCACCCCAGCAGTTGGACAAGCGTACTGTCCACCCCCCTCCCCAGGCCCTTGGCAGTTTCTGCAATGAGATGTCAGTAAGTGAGGCAGGAAAGGTTGCGTTAACCCAGCTGTGCGGCTAAGGGCCCCTTGAGATCAGAGAGCAGAGATCACCTTTGGTCTCATAGGGAGACCAAGCTCAACTGGACTCTGGCCCAGGAACCATGATTCCTGGCCCAATGCTCTGTTTTCAGAACTGGGAGAACTTAGCTGGCGCCGTGGCTCAATAGGCTAATCCTCCGCCTATGGCGCCGGCCGGCACCCCGGGTTCTAGTCCCAGTCGCTCCTCTTCCTGTCCAGCTCTCTGCTGTGACCCGGGAGTGCAGTGGAGGATGGCAGTGGAGGATGTGACCTGGGAGTGCAGAGGAGAACTGGGAGAACTCCAGGAGCAGACCAGGCTGGCTGAGCAAAGGGGCTGGGGTGGAGTGAGGACAGAAAGCCATCCATCCCTGCTCTGGCGTTGCCCTGCGCCACACTCAGGCCAGTCTCCTGCTTAGCCTTGGGCTCCAGTCCCAGCTCCATCACGAGCCGGTTGAGGAATCTCAGGTAAGTCATGTGACCTCTGAGACAGGCCCTGGCTGCCTGTGAAATGCAGATAATGTCACCATGTCATATAAGGATTAAGTTAGATCCTGGCTGTAAGGGGCTGAGCAGAGTTGCTGCCCTCTATCCTGGGCCCTATGTTAGGAAAACCTTGGCATTTGCCTTGGTGGCAACTGGCTTTGTACCTACCTCCCTCTGCCAGGGCTCTGCCTGGGAAGCACTGTGCCAGGAAGTAGGGCCGAAGCTTGAAGTGCCAGTGCTCACTCGGGCTGGTGAGACTTCCTGAACCCAGAGCAAGAGGTACATGCAGAGGGACCAGCTGGGAGCAGCCTTGTGCATCATGGGGTTCAAACCCCTTTTATAGGGGGAGAATTGAGACCCAGAGAAGCCCAAGGGCTTGGCCCAGTCACTGAGAGGTGGGCTGCAGAGCCAGCACTGGAGCCCCAGTCCTATATGCCAGACCTCTGCCTTTCTGATCAGGCCCTCCAGACCGTCTTCTGGGGTAAGGCCTTTTAGAGATGGGGAGGAAAGGCCTAAATCCATGGGGCCAAACCCATTTGTGCTCCTGCCAGCTCCCTCAGATGGGCTTTCCTGAAGCCAGAAAATAGACATTTCCCGGAAATGCCACCCCACAGGCCTGCCACCCCACTCCTGATGCTGCATCAGGCCTGGCCCAGACCCAGCTTAGAAGGGCAGGGTGTTCTGGCCATCAAAGTGACAGCTGGCCTGGTATGGGAGAGCTGTGTGACAAGGGGCCACCTGGGGCATGAGGGCAAGGACTGTGGGCAGCTGTGCCCAGGCTCCAGATGGCACACACAGCAACCCAGCCAAGATGGAGCCTGGCAGTGGGAAGGCTCTTGGAATGCCAAGTGCAGTGGAGAGGCAAGCGCCAGACCCAGAAAGGCACGGAGCCCTCTGGGGGAGCCTGGCTGCCTGGGGAGAGGGTGGTGGGATCCACCTGGGCCTTAGGGCTATGCTCACCCATTCTGAAGGGGCTTCTCTGGACTTCCCAAGAGACAGCCCAGCCCAGGGCCTGCTTGCTGTGCTTATCAGGCGAAGCCACTGCCTGCAGCACCAGCATCCCATACGGGTGCCAGCTTGAGTCCCTGCGGCTCCACTTCCAATCCAGTTTCTTACTAATACACTTGCACCCACATGGGAGACCCAGAAGAAGCTCCTGGCTCCTAGCTTTGGATCAGCCCAGCTCCGGCTGTTGCAGCTGTTTGGGGAATGAGCAAGTGCATGGGAGATTCTCTCTCTCTCTCTCTCTCTCTCTCTGCCTCTCAAATAGATAAATCTTTAAAAAAGAAAGAACGAAGGCCAGCGCCACGGCTCAATAGGCTAATCCTCCGCCTTGCGGCACTGGCACACCAGGTTTTAGTCCTGGTCGGGGCGCCGGATTCTGTCCCAGTTGCCCCTCTTCCAGGCCAGCTCTCTGCTGTGGCCCGGGAAGGCAGTGGAGGATGGCCCAAGTCCTTGGGCCCTGCACCCCATGGGAGACCAGGATAAACACCTGGCTCCTGGCTTTGGATTAGCGCGCTGGCCGCAGCGGCCATTGGAGGGTGAACCAACGGCAAAGGAAGACCTTTCTCTCTGTCTCTCTCTGTCCACTCTGCCTGTCAGAAAAAAAAAAAAAAAAAGAGCGGAAGAGCCTGCCCCAATGCCCCAACTCCCAAGCGAAGAAGGCAAGCGTCTCTGATTATGGAACCCAACCTGGCCGCCTCCCTGAGGGTAGCTTGGACCCTTAGCCTAAGAGGGAACCCACAGCTGCAGCCCCATGACGGGAGGTGGGAGGCAGGGGAAGCAGCAGGTTATGAGGGGCTGTGGCCCAAGCTGTGCAGAACTGGGCTTTTGGGGGTGCTGATACTCCTGAGGCTGCTCCTCAACAAACAAAAAGGGAATTGAGAGGGTCTTGCACGGAGCCCCAGACTTCAGGACAGCACTGCAGTCACATGACAGGGGCTCAGCACAGGGCCTGGCTGACCTCCTCAGGTGTGTGATTTGTGGGTCCTTAAGATAGTCCTATGGACCCTCCTATCCCCTTCCCCAGACCGCCTCCCAACCACCCACCCTGAGTGATGGGGTGCATTCACGGAGCACCAGGCAGGGATTTATCCACGGTGGGGAGAAGCCACAGGCAGCACCCTCTCCCCTTGCCTGAGGAGCAGAGGGCAGCCCCCAAGGCCCAGCACAGCCTGTCTCTCTCAGGCAGAGGCTCTGGCAGAAGCACAGTCTGGAAGCCTCACTCTCACCCCCATTCCTATGCAACAAAGTCACCTGTGCAAAACAGCCAGCCAGACCTGCCACACCTGCTGCTCCTCAGCCCAGGCTTGCGTGCTGATTTCCCCCAGAGCAGGTGTCGAGGCTGGTGGGACGCCTGTCCTGGAATTTCCATAGTCCAAGGCTTCCCAGCCCTGTCCCTTTCTGTGGTCTTTGCTTATGATTTCTGTCTCTCTCTGCCCAATGTGACTTGATTGTGTCCTCAGTGGCCTGTGCACAGTAAGCACTCAATTTATGTTTGCTGAACAAATCCATTCATGTAAAACCATGAGTTAGTGATTAGCTGAGTGACATTAGGCAATCCCCTCTCCTTGACTGGGCCTCAGTTTTCCCAGCTATCCAGTGGGTACTGGTCTGCAGTATCAGTGATTCTCCAGGTCCCAAGTGGCCCTGGGTGGTGTGACCAGGAGGCCTAAGTAGAGGCAGAAGTTGCTGGAACGGACCCTGGAGGGAGAAGAACCTTAGGTCCTGCTTCAGTCCTGGCTGACTCTCTTGCTCCCCCCTAAACTGGGCACTCACCCAGCTCTGGCCCCACCCTCTCAGGCCAGCAGGAGTGGCAAGGCCCCCAAGGATGCTGCCTCTATGGTGCCAGGGTAGAGGCTGGGGCCTGAATCTGCCATATTTCCTGACAGCAATCCAAGGCCATGGCAGGTCTTCCTCTCCAGGTTGCCTGGTAACGGCTTTTGCATTCTGATGAAAAAACAGTGGCCACCCCAGACATCACACATGGCTGCTGGGAAGAGGTGGGCTTCCAGGGTGGGGCTTGTGCCTGGGCCAGGTCAGGGACAGGCAGAACCAGAGCCTTCCCCTGCCGTGGAGGGTACCAGAGCCAGGCCTAGCCACACCCCCGGGCCTTCTGTGGGGGGTGTAGGCTTGGGAGGCAGGTGGAGCCAGCCTAGGCCTGCATGGGGGCATCTAGCTTGGCATCTGCCCCCCACACCTCTTTCCCCACACCTGCAGCTGGCGCCTTCCACCCTGTGAACCACAGCCGGTGCCACCTCTCATTAGGTGATGATTTTACATTAATTACCTTAATTAAGCAGCGCTGAGTGCTAATGGCTTGAGAGGGGGGGTGGCTGTTCCTAATTACCCTGCAGTCAGCCCAGAGTAGGGGGCACGGGACTTGGCAGAGCAGGAGCAAATGGTTAGAGAAGGAAGGGAAGGGACCCTGTAGGGCTAGGCGAAGGTTTCCCGTCCGCAGGCCTGGCTCAGGAACCTGGACCTGATGTCCCAGAGGGAAGGACTGGAAGCACTGCCCAGAGCCAGGAGGAGTGGGCTCCTGGGCCAGATACAGTGGGCATGCATGGGCTGCGGCTATGTCCTGTCCTACATATCCCCCCTCCTCTCTCTCTCTTCCCTGTGACTCCTCAGTCCCCTGCCCGAGTCCCTCAGCTGGGCAGAATGCCCCTCCTCCCTATCTTGTCAATCTCTACAATCCAGGCCAAGTGCACTTTTCCCTTCCTTCCTCCATTCCTTTGCCCATTCAAGGGGGTCCATGGAGTCCCTGTTCTGGGCCCTGTCCTACAAGGCACCCTCCAGGAGCTCACAGTCTATCTAGGGAGGCGGATGGAGATAACCAGACAGGTAGACAGCAGAGCTAAGATGAGGGGCTTTGGGGATCAGGAGAGAATTCCCAGAGAAAGTGATGCCAGGTGTGAGTCCCAGGGAGGGTGGGGTGGGCCGACCCTTTCAGGCAGAGGGAGCAGCAGGTGCACCTGGGACTCTTGGGGAAAGAAAGTTCAGCTCATTCAGCTGCAAGCTGTTTGGTGCAGAGGGGACGTGGAGATAGTCCCAGGGGACTGCTCTTGACTCAGAGGCTCCTGGGGAAGTGGGAGGGGCAGGATTCACTCTCCCAATCCCCTGCACAGCCAAGACAACAGCCCCCTCCTCAGACTCTCCTGAGCCCCTGACCAAACCCCTGGAGGGAGAGGATGGGCACACTTGTCCCTCCTACAGCCCCTTTGGGCTTAGGGCATTGGTGGCTGAGAGCATCACCCTCCCCACTCCCTGGTGCACCGAAGAGAATCCAACCAGATTTTAGGCCCATGTCCCAGCCCTGGCTATGGGCTCTCTCCAGCTGATGCCTGAAGCACTGCCCCGCCCCCAATAGCAGGTACTTTTCTGGGAACCCATAACACATCAGCCCCAGCTGGGCCCTCATGGAGCCAGGTTGCTCACCTTGATTTCCACACCATAGCCAGGGTAGACGGAGATGTAGTAGAAACAGTCCAGGCTGACATCAGGGGGTGAGCTGGGGCCTCCGGGGGAGTCCAGAGAGCCCTCTGGGCCTGAGAAATTCCAGTTACAAGAGCCTGGGAAGCAAGAGGAGACAAAAGGTTAAGTCCAGCCCCACTGAAATGAATGGGTCCAGCGTGTTTGTGTGGTGAAGCCCACCCTGGGGACGTCTGTCCTCCTGTTGAAAGGAAGGGGTCGCTTTTTGTTGAGCCCCTGCAGAGTAGGATCTCATCTCCAGGCTCACAATGGCTCAGTGAGGTGGGCTTTCTTATCACCGCTTTACAGACGAGGCGCAAGGCTCCAGGAGATTCAACACCGTAGCTGGGGGCGGGTCACATACAAAGGCTCTGGCCTGAGCCTGGATCCATGGTTCCAGTCCATGCACCTCCCACAGGCTGGCCCCGAGAGCCAAAGGGCTGGGCAGACCAGCACAGTTTCAGGGCAGAGGCCTTCAGGAGCCCTGTAGTTTGCCCCACCCCACACCCACTTTGAGATCTGCCGGCCATCAGGGAGCTGACCTGGTGGCTGGACTGTGGTGATGGTGGTGGTGACGATGGTGGTGGTGGTGGTACTCTCCTCATCATCCCCTGAAGCGGTGGCGGTGGCAGTGGTCCCTTTAACTGCGAGCCCTGTGGTATGGGACATGGGCTCTGGAGCCCACGGCCTGCCCATGTCTCCAGGTCCCTCTTGGGTAGGAGTCCACACCCTGCTGGGGGGTGTGGTACTGGGCCTTGCCCCTGGGCCCAGAGTGGGTGCAGCCATGCTGGGCCCTGGCGGGAGGGGAGCTGTGAGATGAAGTCCAGGGGGCTCTGACTGCAGACTCCAGCGCCCCTCACTGGACTGGGGCTGAGTGGGTGCTGCAGCCATGGCTGGCGTAGGGCTGGTAAAGACGGGACGGTTGTCCTGGTTGGCCAGGCGGGGCAGGGGACTTGGAGTGAAGGGTGTAGGTGGGTCGGGCTGGAAGGGTAGGGCCGGCCTCAGCTCCTCCTCCCCAGCCTCCAGTCCTTCTTGTAGGAATTCCTCCAGCAGTGGGTGGTGGTTGAGCAGCTTCAAGGTGGGGGCTGTGGTGACGAAGCGGACGCCATGGTCTGGCTGCTCAGGTGTGGGGGCCACTGTCAGCTCCCCATCCATGTCCTCCATGTCTGCGGCTTGCCCCTCCCCCACAGTTGGGGCCTCCGAGGAGAGTCCTGAAATAATAACAGATGATCAGAGGTTCTCCTCTGCGCCACAGTGAGCAGTGGCGTGCCGGCCCAGGCAGCAGGAGATCCATCTCTCTTTTGACAGAGAGCTTCAGGGAGTGTGCTCACTGTTGAGAACCATGGAGCGATAGCATCTCAGAGCAGGAAGTGAGGTGACATCGCATACTTCAAGGATGGCACACGAGATGCCCTTTCTCCTCCAGCACCAGAGGCAGACATTATGAATTGATCATCGCATGACTTCCAGCTAAACTCAGATTTGGCCTCAGAATCCTTCTCAACACAAGATTCCAAGCAGCCATGCCTGGTACCGGATGTAAATATTTGCCATCCCCAATGTTGCTCAATGAAAATAGGCCAGAGAAAGGAAGCATCTTACTCCAAGTCACACAACCAGTTGAAGAACTGAAAGGAGAACTTGAGCAAGAGTCCTGGCCCCTGGCATAATGAATTTCTGTCTGCGATTACAGGGCTATCAACTCATTTCCTATCTCAGTGAACTGCCGCTCCTTAGTCTTAGAAAATGCTTCACATACTCGGGATTTTATTTTAGATTTTCTCAACGACTTCTTTGTTAGGATCCCATTAGGTCCCACTTCTTTCACTTCTCAGAAAATCATTTCTTCCATCCCTTTCCTGCTCTTTTTTAAAGATTTATTTATTTATTTGAACAGCAGAGTTACAGAGAGAAGGGGACACATACACACACATCTCCTATCTGCTGGTTCACTCCCCAAATGGCTGCAATGACTAGGGCTGGGCCAGGCTAGAGTCAGAAGACAGGGACTTTTTCTGGGACTCCATTATGGGTGCAGGGCCCAAGCACTTGGGCCATCTTCTGCTGCTTTCCCAGGTGCATTAGCAGGGAGCTGCACTGGAAGTGGAGCAGCCAGGATTCCAGTGGGGCCCATATGGGATGCCAGTGCTGCAGGAAGTGGTTTAATCCTCTGCACCAAAGCGTTGGGGCACCCCCTTCCTGTTTTATGGTGCTTATAGAGCATAATGTGAGCAATGTAGGAACAGCCAGATTCTGGGGCTAGGTAGATGTGGCATCAAATCCCAGATCCAGGAGCAGGTATTGTGGCACAGCCAGGTAAACTGCCCAAATCCCGTATTGAAGTGTTGATTCCAGTCCCCGCTGCTCTGCTTTCTATCCAGCTTCCTGCTAATGTGCCTGAGAAAACAAGAGATGATGGTGCAAATGCTTGGCCCCCTGCCACCCACATGGGAGACCTAGATAAAGCTCCTGGCTCCTGTCTTTGTCTTGGCCCAGCCCTGGACATTGCAGCCATTTGGGGAATGAACCGTAGATGGAAGACCTCTGTCTCTCCCTCCTTCTCTGTAACTCTGCCTTTCAAATAAATAAAACAAATCTTCAGGAAAACAAAATCAAAAACAAAAATCCCTAAACTCCCTCAACCTTAGTTTTCTCGTCTGCCCCCTTGACTGAGATAACATTATTTCCCTTCACCATATGATGTTTCCTTGAATTTCCTTTCTCTTTCTCATGTCACTAGTCAGGGTCTGTCTAGGACAGGGTCTAAAACAGGATAAGAAGCGACATCTGGAAGCCAGCTGTAACTCTGCCTTTCAAATAAATAAATAAATCTTAAAAAAAAAAAAAAAAAGGACGTCTGACTTGCTACCCAACCCTCCTGCCCCACCCCACAATTCCCACAATTCACAGTAGACATTGCTAATCAATTTTAGCTATTTCTTGCTGAAGCCCCATGGGAGGACTTCAGAGTCCTTCTCAACACAGTTACCCAGACAGGTGCAACCCATCAGTCAGGTAACAGAATAGGAAGCTTATTTGCTATCTTTGGTGTGAGGCACAGATTGCCCTGTTCTTGATGATGCTGACTTACCTAATCACAGCGCTGTGGAGATGATGCATATTCTACTTGTGGCCCACTAGGCTCCCTCGATCCTTAACTGCCAAGAAAAGGTCAATGGATGCTGGCTCCAGATCCAGCTCCTACAGAACGCTGCCAGCTCCGAGTCGGCTGGGAGGATAGCCCTAATCCTCACAGCTCTCAAAATGGCTGCATGAGGACTGGCAGGGAAACAGCCAGGGTGAGATAACAGAGTGCACACGGAGAAGGTCGGTTCTTCCGCACGTCTGGTGGTGGGGCTGTCATTCCACAGGCTCACACCCACCCCGTGGACTGGCAGGCGTGAGGAAGCGCCAGATGGCCCACATTCTGCTCAGGAGCCCATGGCAGCTCTGATGTGTCAGACAAATGGGAGGAGGGAGGAAGGTGGGGTGCGGAGGCTAGCACAGGTTGGAGGGCTGTCAGTTCCTCCGGGTCAGAAAGGCCTGGGAACCCCCATGCCCTGGAAACCAGGCCCAACCACTCTCTGTAGTGATACCTACTAAAGCCGCCCAACTGTGCCCTGGCATTCCACGCCAGGCACTGATAACAGCATCCAAACAGGATGCTTGGCCGGCCTCATGCCCCCTAGAGCAGATGGCCTGCCAGTGCCCTGTGTCTTCTGTCTGAGTCAGGGATGGAGGGGCCAGGCAGCGCCTGTGACACGGCAGCCAGGGCCACTCTGTCTGCCCACCCTCCCAGATGCCACAGGGTCTCTGCCAGGTGATCTGAGACTGATCTCAGAGAAGAGCCCTTCTGGCCACATAAACTGGAGCCCCCTGGGCTCACATGGGCTTCTCACATGTCCCCTTCCAAGATTGCCCAACAAGAGGTGTGGCCTGTGGCTCCTGGGGTAGGTACCTGTGGGACTCTTCCCTGGGAGAGGGAGTGCCCAGAGGTCCTCTGTCTCAGGAAGTGACCATGCTGGGCCCTGCTCTTCCCACCGGCTGCCAGGTGGGTGCTGAGCAGTGGAGCAGAGCTAATGGGCGCCTCCCGTCACTGTCGACTGCACTGATTGTGTTATCTGGGGGGACTGAACACTTGCTTAAATGGAATCGAGATAGCATATCAAGCAAGCAAATTGATTCTGAAATCAGCTGCCACTCGGTCCTGGCAGGTGCCACCCACAGTCAGAAAGGGTCAGATAACCTGGGAAAGATGAGCTATGTCTGGGGAGGCATCCTCAGACGCCTCAGGGACTCTGTTAGAAACCTGAGGCCCAGGGACCTGGCCCCTAGGGTTCCAGGGCTATGGCCAGGAGGTCAGAGGCTGGTACTGAACAGGGGGAGAGTGTGATCCAGGGCCCCACAGAAGGAGGGGTCGGATGCCAGCCTCCTCAGGCGGCTTCTGTGTCAGCCCCTCCCAGAACTGTATTCTTTAATCAGCACTGCAATTCTGTGAGATGGGAATCTTATTCCTACCTGATGAAGAATCTGAAACATGGAGAGGTGAGAGGAGGACTTGCCTGAAGTCTCACAGTGGTGGAGCTGGGATTTAAACCCACTTTGGGGGCCAGCGCTGTGGCACAGCAGACTAGCTGCAGCTTGCTACCCCTATCAGTGTGCATCCCTGCTGCTCCACTTCCCATCCAGCTGCTTGCTAATGCGCCTGGGGAGGCCGTAGAGGAAGATGGCCCATGTGGGATACCCAGATGGAGTTCCTCCTGGCTCTTGGCTTTGGCCCTGCCCAGCCGCAGCTGTTGTGGCCATTTGGGGACTGAATCAGCTGGTGGAAGCTCTCTTTCATTGCCTCTCCCTCATTCCTCCTTTCAAATAAATAAAAACAAGTGGAGCCAGGGTCACTACTTCTGGGTTGAGCCTGAGTGGAACCAGGCCCTCAGGAGGCCTTTTGCCTGGGATGCAGGGAGCTGCTACTCAGTGCCTGAAGTGCACCTGAGCCTGGGACCCAGACCAGTGACCCAACAGCACTGCTTTGTGGGGCCAAGGGATGGAGTGATGCAGAACCGGTTGGAGTATCAGCTTTGCCACTTACAAGTGATCTTGGGCAAGTCACCAGTGTATAAAGGGCACTTTGGAGGGATTTTATGAGAATCTGAATGCTTTAAACAGCAGTGTTCTGAGGCCTGTGGGAAAGACCACACTCAGAGGAGGGCAGGCCCCAGGGGTGAGGCATCTCCTCCCTGGGAAAGGGTTCCCAGCTGGGCGGCAGCATAAGTGATCCTGTGCAAGTCAGAGGCCTCATGTACAAAGCCAGGCTGACACTGTACCACCCATTCAAAGGGCCACCTTGCTCAAAGCCATGCATGTCGGAGGGGGACATCGGTTGGCTCACAGCAAGATAGTTCCCCGCGATTCCCACCTACAGGTCCACCTGGCACCGCACACAGGGACATTCTCTGGGCTGCTCTGTCCTCCCCTCCTGCAGGGTGAGTGGCTGCCTCCCCCCAGCAGGCTGGGAAATTCCCCCTCCCCCTCCCCACCGCCACCGCCATCCCCTCGGCACAGCCCCCTGCCCCGGCTTGGCCCCACCGCCTAGGCCCTCCCCCTGCATTAGCTCTTAAGCTATGCAAATAGACATCGGAGGGAGCCCTGTTTAAAGTATTTAGACGAAATGAAAAAAGGCTTTCATCGGCACTAATGAGCCATTCAGGATGCTTCCCCAGTGAATTCTCTCCAGCTCCCGCCTCCCAGGCCCGCGCCACCCCCCATGGCCTCTCTTGGGATTGGAGGCCCTCTCGCCCCAGCCTGGGCCTGGGGGGGGGGTGGGACCCAAGATGCAGCTGGGTGAAGGTAGAGATGAGGACCCAATGTCCCACCCCCACTAGATTTGGCTGGGTGGGGCGCAGCACTCAGCCTCTGTCTGGGGAAAGCCATAAGCCATAGAGAACCTGCTAGAGAGGTGTGCAGGGTCCTGGCTCAGGATGGGGAAACTGAGGCTCAGCAAGGCCCAGAGTCACAGTGCTGTGGGGCAGTGGGGCTTGTAGCCATTATACAGTGCTCCTGCAGGTGGGGGACCTGCTGTGCCAGGTGGTGGGGCCACCTCCATGCCATTGCTTCTGCAGATCTGTCTGTATCAGATGCCCAGGAAGCTGCGGGTTCCGATTCCAGGTCTTATGTAGGCCTCACTAGCTGAGTGACCACTTGATTCTCTGTTTCCTCATCTGTGGGGTGAACATGTCCTGGGTCTGGGGAGAGCTCATCTATAGACAGCCATGTGTGTCCACCTGCCAGCCCGCCCCATCCTCTGAAAGGTCAGGCAGGGCTGCCTGGCGCTGCGCTGGCCCCTGAAGAGATGCCAAGCATTCCCCTCTGCGGCCCATACCTCTTGCCCACTCAGAGGCAGGGACAGAGGCCAGCAGTGGGAGGTTATGTCTGGCCTGACCCACAGCCCTGGGCAGCTGTAGGTACGGCGGGGGTAGGGGGGGTGGGCAGGGTATGGAACTCCTCCGAGTTCTGGAGGTGAAGTCTAGGGAGATGACAATTTAATGGGACCCATTTATTATCCCATAAAAATTAATGAGTTTATTCTGGAGGTTCCCTGGCCCCTTTCAAGTTTTAATAGGGGATTAGTGAGGGCCTGGCCCCTGAAGACCCCTATTATCCCAGAGCCCGGGGGAGGGAAGGAACCCTGGGCGGCAGAGTGCCCAGGCCCCCAAAGCCTGAGGCTGGGCTTCACAGCAGTAGTTTCACTGGGCCCAGCCTCACCCCTGCACCCAGGGGTCCCAGTTAAAAGGCCCCTGAGGTCTGAGACAACATTCCAGAGGCCTCCCATTTAATGTGCTACTGAACCAATGACCTCTGCGCCCACCCTGGTGTCTGGCATCTGAGGACGTTCGCTACTTGCATTGACAGGGAAGGCACTTGATTCACCCTGCACACAGATAGGGAAACTGAGGCCCAAAGCTAGGCTATGACTTCTTCAACATTACCCTGAGGCAACGGCATACTTGAATGGACACATGCTGCTGCCCATGGCCTGGAGCGAGGCAGCAGGGCTGGGAACAGCTGCCATTACTTCCTCCGTGCTCTCCCTGTGTGCTGGCCACACACTCAGCACCCCCACAGATTTCTCCTGCTCCCCTCATTCCAGGGTGGTTCTACCAAGAGATGAAGAGGCTAGAGTCCAGAATGGTTAAGTAGCTTGTTCTAGGTCACATAGCTGATGGGTGGCAGATCCTGGGGCTAGAACCCCACAGCTCAGCCTTGTCCACTGCTGCCGCTGGCTCTCAGCTCTAGCACCTGGGCCTTCTACATGTCCACTAGCCTGGGTGCTCATGCCAGGAGTCCTGTGGCTTGCAGTGATGGGGGCAGGAAGCCCTGGTGGTGTTCCAGAGAAGCAGTTGTTGGGGTGGACACAGAGAAAGGGAAGTTCTCATGGCCAGAGCAGGTGCTGGGCCCCTTTAGTCTCACTTGCTCACATGACTATCCTTCTGGTTGTAGCTTCTTCAAACCCTCCCCCTTTTCCTGCGCCCCCTGGGAAGCCAGCACTGCCTGGACCTCCTCTTGACATCTTAGTGACATATTTCCTTGTGGGTCCTCAGCCACATATGGCTGGGCAAGAATCCAGCACTAGGCACCTCTCTTCCCATATCTTGACCCATACATATTGAACTCCAGTACCAGGCATGGCGGAGAATGAGCTCGGGGTACAGTTTCCAAGCCCAAGTTCTGTCTGCATACTCAGAAGGCACACAGCTCCCCAAAGCCCCTGGCCATGGGCCAGCAGGGGTGGGCAGGGGTGGGTCCTGTAGGGAGAAGACGGGCAGCCAGCCCTTGGCAGTGCCCCAACACAGCCCCAATTGGCAATCGATGGGGAGTGTCTGTTGGCACAAGCTGGCGGGTCCCCCCAGACTACCCTGTCATTGGCCATCTTCATCACAGCCTCTCACTACCACCCCCTTTCTTTCCTGGTCACCCCTGTGGGTCCAGTCAAATCTGGATTGCTCATGTGAATGGGAGGGGGCACCTCCTCTTGGCCAGGCTCCAGGCAAGGAAGCGGCTGCTTCCCGGAATCTGAGCCCTGCAGCCTCTGCCAGCATCTCACCCCTCTCTCGCTGGCCCAGGAAGAAGCTGAGCCCACAGGGTCTTCCCAGGTCCCACAGCAAACCTGGGGCAGGGCTGGCAGAAAGGGACCTGGCCTGCCTGCTCTGAGGAGTGGACCCTGCAGTGCTTCTGGGGCCGTCTACCGCCTTGGGCATATCTCCAGGGACAAAGACTTCACCGCCTCCTGAGCTGCTGGAGCCAGCTGCCTCCCCTCACCATCTTGGGTTGGGGTAGGTACCCCCTGGGCTTCAGCACCTTCAAGGTTGGGGTCTTAGTGACTGTCAGAGGGAACATGGGTGGAGGCAGTGAGCATCAGCCAGGAGTAGGGCCACCTGCCCTGGTCCTGCCTCTAACAGAGGCTCCCTTGGGAACAGCCATTTACTGACCACTTGCCACGTGCCTGCCGACACTTGGAATGCACTCACTGAATCCCACAGGAGCTCTGTGAGATGTGAGCTGCTCCTATCCTGTCTGACGGAGCAGGACACCAGAACCCAGGTGCGTGCAGTTTCTGAGCTCACCAGTTGGAATGTCTCCGATGCCAACTTGGCTTGTCTGGCCCTGGAGGGGCGCTGTCCAGTAGAACTCATTCCAGCAGTGGAAATACTTTGTCTGCAGCTCTGTACAGTAACCAGCAGCTACACGTGGCTACGGAGCACTGAGAGTGCGGCTAGCGTGAGTGAAGAACCGACGTTTCAATTTTCTTTCATGCTTGCTGAGTTTATACTTAGACAGCCGCCCAGGGCCAGAGGCTATTGTGATGGGAAGCTCCCTTACCTGGCTTCCCAGCCCCTGAAATACCAGGCTGAAGAACCTCGGGTGGTGGTCCCAGAAGAGAGCTAAGATGGGGTGTCTTCTTCCTTCCTTTTGTGCTTGGGAAACTGGGACTTGTGCAGGGCAGGGAAAGAGGTGACAATGAGCCTTGGGACTTCTTAAGGTTTGTCATGAGGGTCTCAGGAGAACTGGGCCTATGAGGCGCTCACTCCTTAGATTAATCTCACCCACTGCTCATGTTTGCTTCCCTACACTGACGAGCACAGGTGTTTGTGGATAATTATGGGAGCCCAGGCAGAGCCAGATTAGGACTTCAGCCTTCACAGGGGGAAGACAGCCAGGAACACCAGGCCTCATGTGGTCTGGCCCAGGCTGGGGCCAGGGCAGGTGACTGTTCCATGGAATGCCTGCTCTAACCCTAACCCTAACCCTAACCCTAACCCTAATCCTAACCGCCCAGCCCGCAGCACAGAGAGCAGGGCGTCAGACCTGGCCACTGCCCCTGGGCTCTTGGGACAGTCCTGGAGCCAGCTTGAGCAGCTTCCTCCCTCGGGGCCAGGGTAGGGCACTCCCATTTACTAAACTCACTATGGGCCACATTCCTCCAAAGTGCTGTCATCCACTTCACGTGTGAAGAAACTGAGGCTGAGAGGCAAAGTGAGCCACCTGAGATCATACGGAAAGGGGAGGCAGCAAACAGAGAGTCTGAACCAGGTCTGTCTGCCACAGCCTGGGAACATTTCTACTGCACTTGTTGCTGCTTCCTAGGGGGTGTGTGGCATTGAGGGTAGATGTGTATGTATGTGCAAGTCCAAACACACACACAGGCCACACATCTTTACCAGTTGTCCTGTCCACAAATTCCACACCATAGACCCTGGCTTAACCCAGTCCTCCAGTCCAGAAGTCCTAGCTCCCGGTGGAAGGGGTGTACATCTCCCCAAAGTGACTGTTGTGTCTCCTCCTTGTCACTCTGTCCCTTTCTTGGACCTTAACCTGATCCTTCCCAGGGACATCTGTCTTGGACAGCTCCTCAGGCTTTGAATAGGTGTGTGGGGAGGGGAGATACTGCCCTGGGTTGTGGGTGGATCAGCCCTCTTGGCCTCACTGTCCCCTCCCTCCTGTGAGGCTGTGACGAGGGGCCCTGGGTGGAGGGAGCGCCCGACTAACGGCCACGTTCTCTGCTTTCCAATTTAAAATCTAATATGGTCTCGCTGCTGCAGAGCTGGGGGCTGGAGAGGTGATTAATGAGGCCTCGGCTACGGTGTCACCTGCTGCGTTCTACACCCTCCCCTGCGGCCTTGTGTTCCCCACTTCTGTCTGCCTGCTGACCCTAGGGACCTGGGGGCCCTAGCCCTGTCTGCCTACAGTTCCCGGGGCTGGGCAGGTGACTCAGGAGCCAGTGTCCTGCAGTGGGGGTTTGGAGAGAAAAAGGGATGGGCCTTGGGGGTAGAGGCAGTAGAGCTGGCCCCTGCCCCAGGGGTGGTGTGGAAGGAATGGGAGGAGCCACAGGGGCCCCCTGGCATCACCTGACTCTAATCTGGCTGCTGTGTCATACCCTGATTATGCCACTGTGGCCAGGGCTGGGGTCTAGGTAGAGGAAGAGACAGGTGTTAGGCTTTCTTCCCTCCTGGAGGGGTTTCTGCCCATCAGCTCCTTTAGTCCATCTGCTACCCTCAGGCCCCTTCTCCTGCTGCTCTGTGAGGCAGCAGACAGAGGAATGAGGAGCCACCTGTTAGTTCCAAGGTGGAGGTGTGCAGCTGGTAGGCAGAGGTTCGTGGCCCTGAGCTAGGTGCTCAGACACGGCTGGCCGTACCCAACGCCAGCGGCTTCCACCACCACCATGTCAGCAGCAGAGACCGTATTTCTCTGAATGTAAAACCTTGGAAATGTCAGCTGGGACCTGGGAGGCTGCAAAGGCAGGAACTGCATTCTCTCTGGAGCTGGCAGTGGCCAGCTCAGCAGAACACAGTGGTAAAGTTAGGGCACAGGGGCTCACTGAGGGACAAACAGCCATCCCCTCCACCCTCTATCCTGCTGCCCAGCTCCAGTCACCTGCTAAGGAAAGTCCCTCCTAGCCACGGAGCCCATCAAGACTGGGCCATGACGCACTAGGGCCCGACAGCAGGTACCTTCCTGGGCCCAGACTAGTGTCCCTGGGCTACTGCCCCTCCCTGCCCCCACCCTGAGGTTTAAAAGCCAGCACCATTGAGGCTGTTCCCAGTGCCTGGGTTCCCCTTGAAGCTGATCACCAGCCTGGTAACCCCAACATTCCATGGTCTCGGTTCAGATGAAAGGGCTTGTTCGGTGCACTGGCGCCAAACTAACCTCCTTGATCTCGTGACTTTTGCCCTGCGGCTGCTTTTTTTCTGCTGTATCTGGGAAGAAATGAATTGCAGGAGCTTTCCTGGGGAGGAGCCATGAACCCAGGCCTCCAGGCTACCTTGGTTTTCAATGCTGAGGTGGGCTCTAGAGATCACTAGGGGGTCTGTTCTTAGCTGTGGAAATTGAGGAGCCCAGCAAGGTCTTGTCAGAGCCCTGGCTCCAGAGTGGAGATCGTTCTGCTACTGACAGGCTGTATGACCTTGGCCTTGTCCTGCCTCTCTCTGGGCCTGTCTGGTTTTTCAGTTCCTGACTTTAATTTAATTTAATTTTTAAATATTTTTTTATGTAGTTCAAAAATTTATTTGAGAGGCAGAGTTACAGAGAAAGGAGGAGAAAGAGAGAGAGAGAGAGAGAGAATCTTATACCTACTGGTTCACTTCCCAAATGGCCACAATGGTAGGGGCTGGGTCAGGCCTAAGCTAGGAGCCAGGAGCTTCTTCCAGATCTCTCATGTGGGTGCTGGGGCCCAAGTACTTGAGTCATCTTCCACTGCTTCCCCAGGTACATTAGCGGGGAGCTGGATAGGAAGTGGAGCAACTGGGTCTTCAACTGGCACCCATATGGGATCCCAGCACCACAGGCAGAGGTTTAACGTGCTACACCACAACGCCAGCCCCTGATTTTAATTTTAGAGAGTTTTTTGGTAGGTAGGACAGTTATAACCTTTCTCTTATTGGTGCCCAACCTCAGGGACTGATGGAGATTACAGGTGGGCAGGGATAGAGGGGGAGGGGTTTAGCAGGGTGGGGACTATGCTCCATTGCCTTGTGCTCACTTTCTATCTGTGTGTAAGGAGAGTGCCTGTCTCCTCATCTCCATCTGCTGGTCAGTGTTTGCTGAGCATCTGGAAGGTCAGACTTCGTGAGTGCACATGGATTTGAGTGTGTATATGTGCATATGTGAGTGTGTGTGGCATGTGCACATACACATGTGAGCATGCATGTACATACACATGGATGCATGCATGTAAGTGTGCAAGTATGAACAAGCATGTTTGCATGTGAGAATGTATTGCGTGCTTGTGTGGGTGTGTGATATGTTTGAGTGCATTCATGTGGCTACACAAGTGGGGAGTGGGGGTGCAGGTGTGACAAAAGAGGACCCTGAGGGAGCACTGACATTTCTGAGCACCCACCGTGTGCCAGGCTCTGTGCCACTTGTTCACCTACACTACCGATTAGTCCTCTCCAGGCCACAGGTAATGAGAGCCAGAAGCTGATGGGACCTGTGGAGGTGCTAGCTGGACTTAGGAGCCAGACCCCAGGGCATTCCTTCCCTGCTGAGCTCAGGAGACAGACAGAAGGACAGATGGAGGAACTAATGACCTCAGAAAGCAAAGGCAGCCTGAGGCCAGAGGGCAGGCATCCCTCGAGGGCTGCCTTCCTTGGTCCCCTGGTTGGAGTACCTTGAATTGCTCTACCCTTACCCCTCCCAGCTGCTACCTGTTCCCAGAGCAGCTGGGGAAGTGATGGAGTAGGACCCTGGAGACCCAGGAGTCTGGCCTTTTGGCAGACCGGAGCCGCAGCAGGGTCCTGAGCCCTCTCTGGCAGTGTAAGGGCAGTACCTGGAGTCCTTGCGTCAGTAACCCAGTCCCCTGTGCTTCTTTCCTCTCCTCCTGCCACACTGGACCCCTCTGCTTCTCCCAGCTTCTATGGCAGAAACCCTGGAGCTCCAGCCTTACTCCCAAATGGCCTAAGGAAGCCTGGGCTCTGTCCTTAGAGACTTGGCAGGGTCGGGTGGGAATGTGAAGGTGGGGAGGGGAGTGAGGAGAGAGGGCCACTAGGTATCTTCTCCCAGCCCCAGGCTGGGAGAGTTTAATCTTTCCCAGGGTTAGGCACCCACACCAGTGGCCCAGCCAGGCTGGCCTTGTGGGACTAAGGGGAAGAGGGCCACACCTGCCTAGCACCTCAGCCTAGAAGGCTCCCTGGGCTTGGCCTGTCCCACCACTTCCCCAGCTAGCCGGAGTGGGGGAGGAGAGGGGTGCAGAGCTGCTAAAAATAGCAGCAGCTCCAGCTCCAGTCTCCTTGAGGGGTCAGTGGAGCCCAGGATTGGGGAGGAAGAGAGTGGCATGGGCTGCAGGGAGGGGCAGATCAGCCTGAGCTGGGGCCTGCGAGGCTTACACCCGGGCCACAGCCCCAGGATTCGGGGAACAGAGGGCACAGACACCAGGGACAGGTAGAAAAGCCAGGCAGAGACACACAGATTTGACTGCCTGCACATCTGGGGCTTCTTCTCCCCCGGAACCCCAGGAAGATCCGAGGGACCCAGCTGTGTAACCTGCAGCCCTCAGGCCTCTCCCTTGCTCCAACCTTGCTTTGACCTCCACCCTGCAAGGGCCCCACTGAGCTGGGTTTGTGGACACCTTGCATTTCGAGGACCAAGCCCTTCACCCCTGGGGCCCCCAGGCTCCTCTGCTTGAGGCTCAGGGTAGGGCAGGACAATAAGGCACAGAGGCAGCCCCGGGGCTACAGGTACAGCAGGGACTAGACTTGGGCACCAACTAGTGGCTGGGGGCAGGGAACATGGCCCTGTCCAAGCAGCAGGCCTCTTCCTAACCAGGGCCACCTTCATACCTTTGCCCAGAGGTGCCAGGGGCTCTTTGATCCACACAACTGTTTCCATCCCCCTATTTCCTCTCACCAGGCAGAAAACAGGGCCTCACAACAGCAGCGGGCCTGCCAGCTGCCAGGCCAGATGTTTCCAATCGCCAGCACACCTCCTGGATGTAAATGATGTCTGAGACAAGGTCCCTCGGAGCAGTGAGCCAGGGTGAAGTCCCTCAGGAGCACCCTGGACCCACACTTCGCCTCACTTTCCTGGTCAGACTGGGCCGGATGGGTACTCACATTCATGGCTGACGCCTGCCTCCACAGTGCAGCCCTGGCTTCTCTGGGAAGGGGGCCCTGCCCCTCTAGTGACTGCCTGACAGATGGCTGTTAGACTGGTCTCTCAAGCAGGGCTTCTGGGTTCTCCTCTGTCGCCACCCTCTGCTTTTCTTTGATCCTGATACAGTCCACCAAAGCTGTAGGACAGGGACAGGCACCACAAATTCCCAAGGAAACTGAGGCACAGGGAGGTGACACAACTTGTCCAAGGTCTCGGCGCCAGCAAGAGCCGGTGCTAGGCTCCAACTCTGCAGTCCTGCTCCCCTGACCAGCATGCGGTTTCCCTCCAGAATTCCCTCTCCTCCTTGGCTCCCTACACTGCCAGATATTGCCCTCCCCCAGGCTCTGGGACTCCCTAGGCACCTGCTGGCTGATGGGACCCAGGCCAGACACTCAGCAGGTGGCTGCTTGAGGGCACAAAGGAGCTCAGCTGCTGAGCCTGGAGGAAGGGAGGGAGTGCCGGCAGAAGGGGGAAGCTAAGGAGGAGGGATCTGGGCTGGGAGTGGGGAGGGGCAGCACTGCCTCAGTGCTTTTAAGAAGCCAGCAAGCAAAGAGGGGTGAAATGGCATGCAGATGAGCATCTGTGGGGGGGCACTCAATGGTTCTGGCCTTTTTCTCAGTCTTCCCTCTTCCCTGCCTGGGATGACCAGCTGATGGGAGGGGCCTGAGAGCAGGAGGAGCTTGTGGGGCCCAGAGTAGTGGGGACTGAGGGAGATGCTGAGGATGACGCCAGGGTGTCAGGATTCTGACTGGGGTATGGGCCTTTGGCCTGGTGGGTAAGATGCTAGTTGGGACTCCCCATCTCATACGGGAGTACCTGGGTTCAAGTCCAGGCTTTGCTTCTGATTCCAGCTTCCCGCTAATGTGTATCCTGAAGGCAGCAGGTGATGCCTCATAGTAGTCGGATCCCTGCTACCCTGACCCAGACCTGGCTGTTGCAAAAATAAAAAAAATAAAAAATAAAAGAAAAATAATCTAGCTGGTCCCCTGGGGACTGCTCTGGCGACTGAGACCCACTGCTTGGATTCTGCAGCACACTAGAGTCAGTGGCAGGCGGGGCTCTGCACCCACTCTGCCACAATGGGGGTTAGGCAGACGGCCAGAGCCAGCACAGAGGGGAAGAGTGCCGGGGGAGGGGCACCCACAGGGCATGGCTCAGGGACCCCAGGACTTGCTGGGCACTCCTTCAAAGATCCAAACACTAAACCCACTTGCTACAAATGAGAAACTGAGGCCCAGAGCAGGCCCTGGTCAGAGTCTCCTGTCCTGAAGGCCCAAGTAGCTGGATCACATAGGTGCTGCTTGGTATTTCATCTGTAACTCATTCGATTGAAATCACAGGGTCCCTGGTCTAACCAGAGAGATGGTCACAGCTGAGTTTAGTAAGAAAGCAGCTCCCCTTCAAACTGATTTCTGTAAGGGAGAGGGGCTGTGCTTGATTCTTACCTGTCAAAGCACCCGCTAGGACTGGAGAAGGGATGGGCAGGTAGGGGTGGGCTGGTATTTGGTGTCTGGAGAACAGAGAGACCCTTCTAGGCTTTGTGATCAGGAAAAGGAGGGGTGGGAGAACAGAAGCTAGCAGAAATACCAGGGATGGCATTCCAGGTATGGAAAAATGGCTGAGCAAAACTGGAGAGGTTGGGCTAAACAAGGCGTGAGTAGGGTCTAGCATTCACGGGCATCTTCACTCTGTCTCCCCATTGCTCCCTCCCCCTTCCCGCTCAGTCCCTGATCATCTCCTGGCAGAGCCCCTTGTTCCTGCTGGGCCCAGTCAGGACCTTCCACCCCAGCCCTCCCCGCCACCCCCTTCCTGCCAGACTGCCTGCCAGGAAGGCTGCAGATCTGCAGCCAGAGAGACCCAGATTGTTGTTGGAGAAGTGGCAGGTTTGTTTGCTCCTGAGCCCGCTGAGAAATCTCAACAATCAATGGCCAACAACACTCTGCCTGCGGCTGCAGCATCGATCCTCCCCTCCCAGGGCTGGCGGCTGGGCAGCAGGTAGGCAAGTGGAAGGAAGCTAGGGCAGGCTTGGGCCTCCCTCCTGGGGCTGGGCCTCAGCAGAGGCTGAGGGGGTAGGGTGGGGTAGCCCGGGGTGCCAGGGCAGTCAAAATTGTTCCTCTGACTCACCAAGATCCCCAAAGAGGGGGAGAGTCACCCAAGACCACTGAGCTCAGGGCAGAGACTTCAGGGAGCACAGTTCACCCGACTCCCAGCCCCGTGCTCCTTCCTAGCCTCCAGGTGTTGGGAGGAATATTTTATTCCTTTGCCACTAAGAACTGAGCAAGCTAAAATGTCCTTAACCTGTAGCAGTAAGGACTGAGAGAGTAGACAGTGCTGGGAAGCAACGGTTACCAGAAATGTGCCAGGAGAAAGTTAAGGGCTGTTTATGTTGACAACACAAGCTTGGATTTGGTCTATAAAAGGCAGATAATAGCTTCTATCTCATAGACATGATATGAGGGCCAAACGAGCTAATGTATATATAGCACTTAGTAGAGGGCCTGGCACATAGTTAGTACCTAATAAACACTTGCTATCATTGCTGCTGTAGTGTTATTGTTTGACTAGTGATATTCTCCTGGCTTCTGGCTGCCTGTACTGAACCTTGGTGCTAGGCTGGGGGAGTGGACACACTATTGGCTGAAGCTAGGTTTTGCAAAATGAGCAGGTACTTTGGAGTAGCCTTTCTGCTTATTGGCGGCTTATAGGGTAAATGACCTAATTTCAAAACTCAGTTTTCCCATTTATGACATAGGAGAGGATTAATTTCTCCTTGTGAGTATTAAAGAGAAAAGGCTTGACCAGTGAAAGCTGGGACCCTGGGGTTCTGGGCCAGGCTCCACACCTCAAAACATATTTGTAGAATGAAGGAATGAATGGTGGATGAATATATCCCAGGACCATCTCTTTTAAGAGCTGTGAAAGACCTGAATTGCTGTGGTCCTGGATGACTTATAGGCTCCTGCCTCTTAAGAACATACAGGCCAGGCCAGCTGCTCCACTTCCAATCCAGCTCCCTGCTAATGCACCTGGCCCAAGTGCTTGGGCCCCTGCCATCCACTTGGGAGACCAGGATGCAATTCCAGGTTCCTGGCTTTGGCTGCCCCAGCCCTAGCCCCTGCGGCCAATTAGGGAGTGAACCAGTGGATAGACCCCACCACCACCACCACCATAAGTCTTTCAAATAAATAAATCAATCTTTAAAAATAGCATGCAGGGGCCAGCGCCGCGGCTCAATAGGCTAATCCTCTACCTTGCAGCGCTGGCACACCGGGTTCTAGTCCCGGTTGCTCCTCTTCCAGTCCAGCTCTCTGCTGTGGCCCGGGAGTGCAGTGGAGGATGGCCCAAGTGCTTGGGCCCTGCACCTGCATGGGAGACCAGGAGAAGCACCTGGCTCCTGGCTTCAGATCAGTGCGGTGCGCCAGCCGCAGCGCGCCGGCCATAGCAGCCATTGAGGGATGAACCAACAGAAAAAGGAAGACCTTTCTCTCTCTCTGTCTCTCTCTCTCACTGTCCACTCTGCCTGTCAAAAACAAAACAAAACAGCATGCAGGCTCAGAATTGCTCCATGTTGGTCCCTTCCAGTTGAGTGAGGGTGTCTAAAACTGAGATGGATGTGGGTACTAAGGAGACAGATGATACACAGTTGTCTCTCCCTTCCCTGGGGCCCTAGGTTCACACAAGGCCTCTCTCAGCCACAGGGGTGGTGGATGAGTGCTTTGAGAGGGACCCTGGTCTTACCTCCACCATGTCTACCTGTATCACTCTCACAAATTTATTCAACATGGACTAAGGTCTTCCCTGTGCCAGAGGGGACACAAGCTGTGGAGACACTCAAGGGACTGGGGAGAGGGGGGGCCTTGGCCCACTCAGAATGGCCACCAGAGCCCCACCCCCCAGCCACCTCAGGCTGATGGCGTGACAGCTTAATTTGTAGAAGGGAAAAACTAAGTAAAGGCCATAATTTACAGTTGGGATAATTGGCCAACTGTTAGGAATGGAAAAAATCCTAACACACAATCTATGTAAAAATAGTGTGCTTGCTACGCAAACTCAGCTTCAAGACGCAGTCCCAGCTGCCATGGTCCCACCTCTCCTTTCGAATCAGCCAGCTGACCCCAAACTTCTTCCAAATAGGCAGTGTGGAGCTGCCCCAAGATAGAGGTCAAGCCGAACAGACTTGGGGTCCTCTGAGTCCAGTCTTGCTGCTGCAGAGCAGCAGGCAACCAGGCACCAGTGACCCAGCACGAGGGTACCTTGAGAGGGGAAGCCACGGCGTGCTGGGAGCACAGAAGCCCCCGGCCCAGGCTGGAGGAAGCTGAGACATCCCCTGCCAAATCATACAGTAGGTGCCCTTTAAATGAAGTGCCAGCTTAGCCAATACTTGAAGCATGTGGTAGACTGAGCCAGGTTGGCCCAGGAGGGAAAAGAATTTTCGGCAGAAGGAATGGCAAGAGCTCAGAAGCTGTTGAGAATCTGGCAGTTTGGGAAACGGAAGCTGAAACGCCTCTGGCTTGGCTTCCCAGAACTGCTGCTTCCTGTGGGAACTGGCTTTGGAGACCTCCCAGTGCCTGATTCCCACCTCCCAGCTGCAGACTGGGACTGGCAGCACTGCCTCCTCCAGGGACCTCTAGTCTATACAATGTGGCTTCCCCTCCGTGAGAGGAGGTCAGGGGGCTGAGGACTCAGAATTACTCTGCATGATCTGAGAAGCCCTTTGAGGCGCCAGTGTGCTCCTGGACTTGGGCACCGCAGGCTTGGTGCACCCTTGCATGAAAGACTCCAGGTGGAGGCCCAGAGAGGCCACGTGGGAGCCCAGGCTCTTAACCACCCGGGCTGACCACTGCTCCCTCACCAAAGTTTTCCCTGCCTAGGGGCCTTTTACATGGCTTTTTTTTTTTTTTTTTTTGGCAGGGGGAGGGGAGGATTGGGAAAGGTAGAGAAAGGAGCCCTGATAGCTCTGCCCAGGTGAGGGCGCAGCATCTTGAGCGGAGCCCAGCCAGGCGGTGGAGGCCTCACGGGGCTAGAAGTGGGGACAAAGACGGAGGGAGGAGGCTGGAGGACCTGAGACTGGTGGGAAGGAGGGGCTGGTGAGACAGGCTTTTTGATCCGCCCGCAGCATGCAAGCAGCCACGGTGCACCGAAGCTGAGGGTCCACCCAAGCTCAGTTCCTAATTAAGCCCAGTTTCTAATTAAGCCCCGCCCCCCATGCCTCCTTGCTCCCCATTAGCACCCCACTGTGTCTGTCCCGGAGGTACTTGAAGTTGCCACCCCGCTGAGGAAGCCGGGATGGCCGCCAGGGCCTGACAAGCTTGATGAGCTTAGGCCTGAGAGGGGCAAAAAGCCGACTCCTCCTTCCTCCTCTTGCCCATGGTGGTCTCCGATCCTCCAGGGGCCTCCTGCCTGCCACATCAACCCCGGGCTCCGAGTAGAATCCAGACTGTCTCCCAAGGGGCCTTGTCCCCAGCACCACTTCCAGATCCCCAAGTGCCAGGCTGGGGACAGGAAGCAGAGTCTAGTGTGGGCTTTTGGAGCAGCCCCCAGACTCAGTAATGTGCCGTCAGAAGCCAGCACCTCCCCAAGAGTCTGCAGGAATCAGTAATTACCATTTTAGGTTAAGGCAAGCCTAGTTTGTTAACTCTTGCAGCACTGGGCTCTGGGAGGCCAAGTCCTTCTTCCCCTGCTCTCCTACCCCTTCCAGGTCTTACCGCCCAGACACTGTCCCCAGTTCTGGGCAGTGAACAACCTGAACTTACCACCCTCCAGCCCCTCTTCCTACCACATTCTCCAGCCAGCTCAGAGAGGTGGAGCAGCAAATCCAAGGTCACACAGCCAGGGAGGCAGCCACCCCCCATAGAGACCCAACCTCATCCCAGTCTCAGCTACTTCCACCTTCACAAACTCCCCAGGCCACATCCACACATGCAGAGTTTAATTAACTTTATTGATATTCAGAAATTAGGAGAATGACTAAAGGTAATTGCTCATTAAAAATCATTAAACTGACACAGCAGGCCCAGCACACATAGCCCCTCCCGCACTGGCTGGTTCCCCACTGTGGCAGGATCCTCTGGGCCCCGCCCACTGGTTGGAGGGCGGCCCCTGGGCCCACCGCATCCCTAACGCCTGAGGCTGCAGAGGCAAGTGGGGGGGGGGGGGAGTAAATCTGCCGATTGGGCCGGCCCAGCCCCACCTCGGCAGCCTCCGCCTCCCAAGCCTGCTGCAGCTTCTGAGCTTCGGCTGGCTGCGTCCCGGGTGTGAACACAGCTCCGAAGGCTCTTTTGAGGCCCCGGACTGTGAAGCTGAGGAACATATCACCCAGCAGCAATGCCTCAAAGCCCAAGGCCTTGGCTCCAGGAGGCTTGCCTTGGCACAGCTCAAGTCCCCAGGAGCTCTCAGCCAGCCAAAGGTACTGCCTCCCAACGAGACGACTCACTACCCCAACGACTAGGGAGGGAGCAGCCTCTGGGCCACCCAGCCCCGACCTCTGGGCTCTCTTGCCCATCAGGCTTGGCACTACGGGCTGCTTCCTCGCCTCCCTTGCGGAGTACAATGTCTTGTCCACCATTGGCCCCTTCCCCACACATGCCTTCAGCAGGTTGCCCCACGAGAGCACTGGAGATCCTGCTGGGTCAGAGAGGGGCAGTGGCAGAAGACAGACTCAGCCACTGCAGGGGGTACAGATTCCAACCGATCCTCACACCTACACCCGCAGCGGGGCTGTTGGGACTCCCAGCTACACCAGCGTTCCTCCTGGGGATCCACAGTCTCCCTTCAGTCCTGCAGGGAGCTCTCTGGCAGAGGCTGCATCCCCACACCAGTAGCCTCACCCCTATTCACTGCTGAGCCCTCACCCAACATTCAGCCCTTGGGAGGGCAGACACACCAGGACCCAGTGCTCCACATTTGGGGAGCCTTGATTACATTCACATGGAGACAGACTCACAACATCCAAGCCCCAGGCTCCATGCCAGGGGACACACACAGCCCCTGAGCTCCTGGGGAGCTGCCCAGTGGGGAGGACATGCTACCCCAAGACAAGTTCCAAATGCTGAGGGACATCCGCAGACAGCCCTCCTCCCCTAACTCTTCCCAGGGCACGGCTGGTCTGACTCCGCCTCCTCCCCCCATCATGACCATATGGTCCGAGTTCCCTGTGCTGCTGAGGACTGGACCTGGTGTGGGCTGCCAGGTGGCAAGGTAGAAACACGGGGCTGCTGTGCCAGGGGAGCTGGAGGCTCGGAGAGGGGCTTCCACGACCTTTGGTGGCAGAAGAAAATTGCTGGGTGGCCAGCCCAGTCAGGTAGCTCTCCAAAGTGGCCTGGGAAGACTCAGCCAGGGGTAAGAAACTCCCACCTTTCCCCCTTCCATATCAGGCGTTATGAACCAATGGCGGAGGACAGCGAATCTAACTCTTAAGTACGGTTCTGGCAACCATCACCAGCTCATCCATAGCAACTGGAGAAGGACCTGAGCTTCGCTGGATGCAAAGAGAGCATGTCTGAGCCGGGACGGCAGATCCAGACAAGAAACCCCGGGTGCACAGTACCCGCATCCTCTCCCCAACTCTTGCTTGCTACCCACTCCATGGCCGTGTTTCTCAACCCCAGACCGATGAAGTTGGGTACTGGACTCCAAGCGAAGGCTGGGAGCCGCAGGGTGGGAAACCGTTGCTCCCGCACAAGCCTGCTGCTGTGGGGTGAATGGGGGCCAGGCAGAGAGATCGGAGGGAGGCAGAGCTCCGGGTGTGTGCAGTGTGTGTTCGTTCGTGTGTGTGCGCGCAAAGAAAGGACTTTGGGGAGGACAGTCTCGCAGGAGCTCAGCTGCTGCAGTCCAGGGCAGAGAGAGGAGTTGAATGGAAGGCCCTGGGCCCCTAGAGTTTCTCCCCAGAATTGTGCTCTGGGTTCGGGCAGGAGGTGAGCAACGTATCAACCCCAGCCTAGCCGCTGTCTTTATCCGTCCCTCTGCAGTGAGGATGCGAGGGGCCCCAGAACCGGCGGCAAAGTCGAGCGAAGTTTGGAGGGCGGCGGGGGAGGCGGGACCGAGGGGTCCCAGCCGGACCGTCCCGACTCGCTGCCCTGCGCGTCCCCGCGTGCGCCCCGGCGCCCCTAGACGCCTGGAGTGTGGCGAGGTAGCGCGCGGGTGAGCGCGTGTGTGCGGGGAGGGGGTGGCGTGATGAATTGCAGCAGAGAAATCCCATTAGATCCGGGGAGATGATTAAAGGCGAGGTCTCGGCCGGGCGCGAATGGCGGGAGCCACGGCAGCTTCCCGCCCGCGGAGCCCGCGCCCCGCCCGGCTCGGCCGGCGCCGGGGGCAGCGCAGCCGGCGGAGCTCTGTGCTTGGGCTGGGTCGCCGGACGCGCGGGGCGGGCTGCCAGAACAGTCTTCGTTGGGTGGCCCCGGGACCCCACCCCCGCCTCCGTTCCGCCGCCGGACGCCGGGGTCCCTTACCGTGAGCCAGGAGCGCCAGCAGCAAAGGCAGGAGCAGCAGGGCTACGAAGCGCATGGTACCGGTCGCGGCCGCGCCCCGGGCGGGGGCCGCGACAGGAGGGCTGGGGGCCCAGCGGGGCGTGGGCGCAGGGGGGCAGAGCAGGTCCGGCCGAGAAGAAGGAGCCGGGCCGCCGCCGCCGCCGCCGCCAGCGCCTGACAGAATCAGCACCACGGCCAGCGCCTGGCGTCGGCGCCGGGGATCGCCGCGCGGGGCTGGGGGCGGGGGCGCGGGAGGAGCGGCTTACCGTAAAGTCTCAAGCAAAGGCGCAGAAGACCCAGAGGCAGGCGGGCGCACAGTCTCCGCGTCCCCGCCAGCTCAGGGGAAGGATTGCCCTACTAATGGGGGCACACGGCCCTCGGCCTTTGGTGCTGCCCGTGCTCAGCCAGGTCTGCCATCCTCTCTCCCATTAGCAGCCTGTCAGGGTGTGTGTCGGGGGTTCTAACCCGATTCTCCGTGAGAGCAATCCCTCCCCACTTTCTCCACACCGGCCTGGTACCTGAGGCCGCCAAGGGTGACCTGGGAAGACATCCGCGAGTGAGACAGCTGGTGAGGCCCGCGTGCCCTTGTGGCAGCTCCGTCCTGGGTGGATAATGAAGATGGCTTTTGAGCGTACAAAGGACAATAAATTATTACTTTGCGCTCAATAAATGCCAGGGCTCCAGGCAGCTGCATCAGCAGCAAACTGTGCTCACAGAAAAGCTTAATTATCCTGATATTATAGTTAAAAGCCAGTGGCACTCGCATCCTAGGAAGACATTCTTTACTTGGCAGGAGGCAACCTGGGCCAAGCTGTGGGCAGCTGAAGTAGTGTCCGGGGTTCCCATGTGGCGCTGATCGCCACGATCCTGCCCTGGCTCCTCTGAAGAACCGGAGAAACCTCAGTGACAGCTAGTTGGCACAGACTCTTTCTGCCAATCCCCACTTGGGTCCTTGGAACTGGCGGAGAGAATGGGCCAGGCATGGGGAGGGGGTCCCCAGGGCTGTTTTAGATAGAGATTCCAAGGAAGCCCAGGAGAGCAGCCAGGGAGGGTGAACCATTCCAACGCATGGAAACTAAGCTTGCAGGGTGTGAGGCAGTGGGGGGTAGGGACAGTCACAGCTCTGCCACCTCCAAGGCTGCTGCTTAGACATAGGGGGCCCTGAAAGGACTCTCTTGAAAAGCTTCAATGGATGAAGGGGGTGCATGATCCCATGGCTGATATTCTTATTCCTGTAGAGGAAAAGGAGGGCTGGCATCCCTGTGGCTCCCCCAGAGAAGGGCAGCTTAGTGTTCAGTCCATTTCCAATGAACCTGGCTCCTCCCCAAAGCTTCCAGACCCCAGTCATTGTCCGGTGCCCTTCCTGACCTCAACCCCTGGAAACTTATGCTCTCATCCCTCACAGTCTTTCAGCCCTGCTTGTGGGATTCTGTCCAGATCCTCTTCCTGCAGGCTCTGGGGTGCCAGCGTGGCTGCTGTACACAATCCCACGCAGCACATAGGTGGTGTGTGGAGTCAGTCCAGGGAGACGGTTTCTGCGTGGGCGATTTGAGAAGCTGGGGGAAAGAGGGCCGTGGCAGAAGGATGGCTGGAAGGGGGCAGGGTTGATGGAGGGGTGATGGAGGGCAGAGGTGAGGTGAGGAAGGCAGGAAAGAAGCTGCTCTACCAATAGAAGGGGGACAGGCTCAGGGCAGTCGGCGAAATGCTGGCAAGTATGCTGATATTCCTCCTTTTCTCCTGGAAGGTATTCCTGAACTCCTCCCGGATCAGTGTCCCTCAGGCCTAGGCATGACACGGGGTGAACCTTGTATACCAGGCTGACTCATGGGAATTATTTCCAGTATTCATTTATTCCATTAAATTGAAAGGCAGAGAAAGAGGGAGAGAGAGCAATCTTCTGTCTGATGGTTCCCTCCCCAGATGCCTGCAACAGCCAGGGCTGCATCAGGCAGAATCCAGGAGCCTGGCACTCCACCCAGGTCTCTTGCATGGGTGGCAGGGACCCAGAGAATTGAGACAACAGCTGCTGTCTCCCAGGATGCATATTAGCAGGAAGCTGGAATCACGATCTAAGCTGGGACTCAAACCTAGGCACTCTGATATGGGATATGGGAGTTCCAAGTGGTATCCTAACTGCTATGCCAAATGCCTGCCCTGGGAATTTGGAGGCTGGTGGCAAGCTCATCTAACTCTGCTAGCACCTGGGCAACTTGATGAGCTGGACATTAACCACAAGAAGGAGAGAAGGAGAAGCCAGAAACTTTGTCATGTCACCCTTCCTACTGTCCAACTAATAACCTAGGCATTCAGAAGGGGGGGGCCTCCAATGGAGACTACAAGTCCCAGAATACAGCACTCTGCCCTGAGCTCAGAGGATGGGTTTGTACTGCATCATGGGACTCATAATGTACCAGGGGGACTGGTGCTGTGGTATAGAGGGTAAAGCTGCCCCCTGCAGTGCTGGCATCCCATATAGGTGCCAGTTCAAGACCTGGCTGCTCCATTTCTGATCTAGCTCTCTGCTAATGGTCTAGGAAAGCAGTAGAAGATGGCCCAAATGCTTGGATCTCTGCACCCACATGGGAGACCCAGAAGAATCTCCTGGCTCCTGGCTTCGGAGCAGCCCAGCTCCAGCTGCAGCAGCTATCTGGGGAGTGAACCAGCGGATGAAAGACCTCTGCCTCTGCCTCTCTGTAACTCTGCTTTTCAAATAAGTAAATTAATATTAAATAGTAATAATAATAATAATGTACCTGGGCTGTCCCTCCTTCCTAGTGATGGTCCACTTGGCCTCTGTGCAATGGCTTCCCAGTTAGGATGAGGTAGAGCCTGAACAGATGAGAGAACGGTGCAGCCTGTCAAACACCTTCCCTCATGCTCTCCAAGGGACTCATTCTGCCCAGACCTTGGCATTACCTACAAATTAAAGTAATAAAACGCCCAAGGGGACATTCAGCTGTATACAGGGCTTGCAGGCTTATAAGTGTGAGTAGTTCATAGGCACACTGGAAATTCATAGGCATCCTGGGGGGACTTACTAGCTTCCCTCACTGGTTTCCTTCTCCCATTCTCTCTGTGTGTCCCCCCCACCCCCTGGCTCTTTGTTTCTGTGTTCTGCTAGCTTAATTGCCTATCCTCTCTACCAGCTGTTAACTCTGTGAAGAGTTAACATGTCTGTCTTGTCTACCCCTAGCCTAGCCCAGTGGCTAGTGTGCTGTAGATACTCAATAAATATTTGTGAATATACGAAGGTGGTGGGGAGTGTCTAAAGGTGGGTCTTTAGTGTCAAATGAGTGCTGTGAGATAGTGGAGAGGGGGCAAGCTCTTCTTTTGGGGAAGTCAATAAAGGCTTCACACATGAGACCAGCACTGTGATGTAGCAGGTAAAGGGGCTTCTTGCAGTACCGGCATCCCATATGGGCGTTGGTTCAAGTCCTGGCTGCTCCACTTTCAATATAGCTCTCTGCTATGGCCTGAAAAAGCTGTAGAAGATGGCCCAAGTGCTTGGGCCTCTGTACCTGTTGGGGAGACCCAGAAGAAGCTCCTGGCTCCTGGCTTCGGACTGGCTCAGCTCTGGCCATTGCAGCCATTTGGGGAGTGAACTAACTGATGGAAGACCTGTCTCTCATTGTCTCTGTGTCTGTAACTTTGCTCTCAAATAAATAAATCCTTTTTTTTTTTTTTTGAAAAAGTCTTTGAACAGCAGATTGGTGAAATCAAGTTTAAAATATTTTAAAAATTATTTATATATACCTTCATTTTATTTGACAAGTATATGTATATGAGAGAGACACACAGAGACAGAGACAGAGAAATCTGCCATCCACTGGTACAACTCCTCAAATGTCCCTAACAAGGGACCATCAGGCCAAGACTGGGAGCCTGGAACTCAATCTGGTTCTTCCATGTGGGTATGACAGGGACTTGAGCCATCACCTGTTGCCTCCCAGGGTGGTCATTTTCAGGAAGCTGGATCAGAAGTAGAGTAGCTGGGGGCTGGTCATTGTGGCACACTGGTTAAGGCCACTGTCTGTGATGGTGGCATCCGGTATGGGCTCCGGTTCATGTCCTGACTGTTCTACTTCCGATCCACCTCCCTGCTAATGGCTTGGGAAAAGCAGTGGAATATGGCACAAATACGTGGGCCCCTGCCACCCATGTGGGAGACCTGGATGAAGCTCCTGGCTCCTGGCTTTGGCCTGGTCCAGCCCTGGTTGATGCAGCCATCTGGGGAGTGAACGAGTAGATGGAAGATACTTTTTGTTTCTCTCTCTCTCTGTGTAACTCTTTTTTTTTAAGATTTATTTATTTTATTTGAAAGAAAGAGTTACAGAGAGGCAGAGGCAGAGAGAGAACTTCCACCCGCTGGTTCACTCCCCAAATAGCCGCAATGGTCAGAGCTAAACTGATCCGAAGCCAGGAGCCAGGAGTTTCTTCCAGGTCTCCCATGTGGGTGTAGGGGCCCAAGGATTTAGGGCATCTTCTACTGCTTTTCCAGGCCATAGTCGAGAGCTGGATTGGCAGTGGAGCAGCAGGGACTTGAACTGGCACTCATATGGCCTGCTAGCACTGCAGGTGGCAGCTTTACCTGCTATGCCACAGTGCTGGCCCCTGTAACTCTGACTTTTAACTAAATAATTTTTTTTTAAAAATGGAGTAGCTGGGACTCAACCAGGTACTCCAATATGGGATATGGGTGTCCCAAGTGGCATCTTAACTGCTCACCCTCAAGTCAAAGATATTTTACATTGCAGTCAATGGAGAGGAGGAGGAAGGACATCCAAGATGGGGGCATGGCTTATGCAGAGGCAAAGCAGTGGAAAATGCCAGGCAGTTGGGGTCAGTGAGATTGGGTCTGGTGCAGAAGGTCTCTGTGGGGAAGCAGGAGGAAGGGGTGCAGCGGGCTGGGGCCAGGCTTTGAGAGGCTTTGTGGACGTCTGAGCTGCAGACATCCTGGGTGGTTCCAGTGAAGGGGTTACCCCACCAGGACGACATTTGCATGTAAACAGGGGACTCTGGAATCCTTAAATGGACTTTGAAGCACCATGGCAAGTGGTAGGAACTGCAGGGTTCACAGCTGACTCAGAGGGGAGGATGTCGTTGCAGCCCAATGGCTGCGTTAGGATTGAAAGCAAGAGTGAGAAACGAGGCTCTCCCTTCCCCGTGACCCTCGCAGCCCCTGCCCAGACAGTGGCAGACATCCCTAGAGAATCCAGCCTCCCTCCGAATGGCTCACCAATTTGCAGGATCACAGGCACATTGGTGACTTATTTTGAAGTCTCTGCTGGGGTGACACTTGGTTTCTGAGTGCGAGGAGGAGAAAATTACTCTCATCCAAGACAGCTTCCAAACCAGAGCCACATCTTCCTTGAAGCCAACGGGGTTTTGGGGCTCCCAGGAAGCAGGGGCAGGGGCTGCCAGCCCACTCCAGAGTCTTCAGCTCAACTTGCTGGCACGGCCCACTCCTAGGAGAGGGCTCCCAGATTTTGCAGGGTCTGGAACAGCCAGGGATGTCAGGGCTCCTGCCAGGTCTCTGGATTACCCAAAGGGAACCCTCTTAGTCCAGGGGCTTAGTCCTGGGAAACGTATAGTCCTGGCTCCTGAGCATTCGCTCCCGCAACAGGAGTGGGACCAGATCAGCTGTAGCAACAGCCCAGCGTGGATGGTGACAGCAGCAGAAAGTGGTTTGAAGTGAGCTACTTTCCATCTCCAAACTGAGGCCTCCAGCCTGCCCACTCCCCCAGCCAAGGCCTTTGATCCTCCACAGCTCCATAAATGTTTAATGCCACCGGCTGGGCAGAAATGAGGCAGGTACTGGAACAGCAAGACTGGGGCTGGGAGTTAAAATCCACGATGTTGGCAGGATGATTTTCCCCTGGAAGCCCTGGGATGGGTGGGAAGAGGTTTCTGCTCCCAGGGTTCCAGTTTGTGGCACCAATAAAGGAAACTCTTTGAACATCACCAAGAGGCTGGGAATAAAACAAATAATCAATTGCAGAAGCCGAATCCCCGGTTTGATTGAAGGAGAAAGATGGAAAGTTAAATGACAATCAAATGCAAATACAGCTCAACAAACACCACAGCAATTACCAGGCACAGGAACCACATGGTGCTTGCAGGCAGCGGGGGTTGGCAATTTGGAAGCCTGGGCCTGTGCAGAGGTGACTGGTGTGGGGCTATTTTAATGGACAGTTAAATAGATGCAAAAAACCACTGCATCTACTTTGCATACATTGCCGATGAGTGGGGAACTGGAGTCCCAGCACTCAGAGGGAGGCTGTGCTACCTTCTGTGGCTGCCCCCTACCTCGCTTCAGAGTGGAAGAGGTTCTGAGTACCTGGAGGTGAGGCTAGATTGAGCACCAGACCAGAGGATGTGGAGGTCCATCCCGGCCTCTAGTGACGACCCCTAACACCAGCTGGTGCTGAAGGTGCAAGGACAGAAACTAAAGGAGATTTCCAAGAGGGGGCAGTGGATACTCCCTCAGAGGCTCAAGGCTCTGGCCTTCCAATAGTCCAAAGGCCTCAGTAAGGGTGGCCTTCTCTGGATTTGCATACTGCTTTGCATCTCATTTGAATGCTATTAATTTGGTGTCAGGCTAGGTTGGCACCAAGTAGGAAAGAGAACAGCTGGCCTTCTCCCTCCCTGCTATACCTCTGGGGTTACTCTGAGCTTAGCCCTCCCCAACTTGGGGGGCATGAGGGCTCCGCCTCCATCACTCCTGCAATGTTCCCGATACTTGAGAAGTCTCCTGGTGAAGCCATCTCCTAAAAGCCAAGGCTGCTTGGGCAGTATGGCCTCCTGCAGAGTTACACTGAAGGAAGAAGAAAGGGGTCCCCAAGGTCATCCTTGCCAGACCCAGAGACACCATGGGAGGATGCTGGGAGCCTTTGTCTTCCCAAGCAATCAAGGCAGTGTGGCTTGGAAGGAGTCCAAAGATAACAACTAGGAGAGGGAGGGCACAAAGACAGGTGATAATCCCAGAGAAATATAGAGGGCTCCAGACATAAATTCCTCTGAACTCAATATTTCTAGTGCTTGAACTTACATAAAATACATCTGCCCAGAGACACTGGGTTTACGGTGCTGCTGTGAGGCTCGGGACCTGGTACCAGGTTCATGGCCATGTGAATAGGAAGTGGGTGTTCAGGTAGGGAGAGCTCCGGAGAAAGGGGAAGTAGGTCCCAGGTGCATCTTGTGGGCTGCCCCTGCCAGGTGGGCATCAGGGGCTGCAGTGGGGGGGGGGGTTGGGGGGGCAAAACTTACCAGGCTGGCTGGGATGCCCATTGAAGGCATGTGAGCATTTTCCCACAGGGAGCCTGCAAAGATGCCCACTGCCTTCTTGTCTAGGGTCTGACCTGTAACCTCGGCCAGTAGACTAGAGAGTGTTTATATGGAAGATAAGGCAAAGAAGAGGCACCACTGACAAAAGCCTCGTCTCCTTCTGTCAGGGAGACCTCCCTCCCTTGTCCCTGACAGTACACACCCTCAGTGCAGCCATGGTCAGGGGCAAAAGAGTGCGTTCCCTTTCTGATGCCTGAGACAGGACTGGGAAGTTGCTCTGAATAATACGAGAGGATAATCGTGTTTTCCCCTTTGAGCAAACCCAGGCACGAAGCTTTGCAGTTACATAAGGGATGGACTCAGAGCTGATTTACATTTACAGAAGAGCTTTACGTACATCCTTTTCAAAACAATTGCCACATGTATTTAAAGCAAATTCACAATAATTCTGTATTTCCCCATTTTTAAAGGAAACTGGCCCCTGAGTTTGGTGGGTCTTTTCTAACCTCTAAAAATAAATAAAGCAGCACCATTTATTTGCTGTTCTGGGCATTGAGCTAGGGGATTTAATTATATCCTTAAAATAATCCTATGAGGTACAGAGAGTACTGTCATTGTCCCCATTGTATGGATGACAAAAAGGAGGCTCTGAAACTCAGTGATTTCTAGTTAGCTAGTGGTAGAACCACAGCATCCCACCAAGGCAGGGCAGGAGTTCAGAGATGCCAGTGGGCCCCTGCAGGAGCCATGGCAGGGAGGGGTCCCAGGTTCTCTGGGCCTCTGGCCCCTGCCCTGGGTTTGTCTGCAGGAGAAAGCCTGTGCCTAAATAGGAAGCGGGCTCCTTGGAACAGGTAGGACAGGGTTGACTCCTTGTTAATTTGTGTGGCAGGTATTAATTAAATTCCTCCTTTCTGTACCGCAGCATGAGTAAAAGCCCCTCTGTCCCTGCATGCCCAGAGCTCACGGTCCAGTCTGGGAGACGTTTGCCAGCGCCACCCGCAGCATGCAGGTGCTGGTGAAAGGGGCTTGCAGTGCCACCAGGGAAGCCGTCAGAGGGGATCTGGAGCCGTCCCTGAAGAGGCAGTGATTGGATGGAAGAGGGAAGGGCCTTGCAGAGGGGACAGCATGTGCTCAGCAACACTGAGCGTGGCTGGATGGCAGAGAACGGGCGTGCCGTGGGATGCAGCAGGATAGGCAGGCGGTGCAGCACCCCCAAGCTCGGCGAGGGGTTAGACACCATCTCTAGGCTCCCCACCTGCCCAGCCATCTGTCCGTCTTTTCTTAAATCCTGCACTCAACCACCTACGTAGTTCACTCCTCACCCTGTCACCCTGGGTTTTACTGAACAAGACAACATTCACGGAGCACCTTGTGTGTGCCCAGACCTGAGCTGGCTCCCAGAGAGGCAGAGAGCTCCCAGGCCAGGGAGGGGCGGGAGCAGCGGTGCGCTGGAAGACTGCGTGGCTACCTCTACAAGACACTAAACAAGGCTCCGGAACCCTCAAGGCCAAGTGTCTCCAGTCGGTCACGGTTTCCCAAAGCAAAGGTGATCATCCTCTCCAGGGAGATCTCACAGTCCCGTGGCTCCTCCTGGTGTCTAACCCTAGTCCTTCCTGCTGTAAAGCAGCCACTTCGGATAGCCCCAGCATGGTGGGCAGTGTTTTTGCTGTCCCTTTACACTGACCACTCCTTTGGGTCTCAGAGGCATCACAGTCCCAGAACTCAGGCAAATCGACATAAGAATTTGGCCAGGTCTCCCTCGGGATCCTGCATGATCTGGCTTCACACCTGCCTGTAGCCACTTCCTTTGCTGGGCATGAAAATGAGACAGAAACCCTGGGTAGCCCTCAGTTCTAGCCAAGCATTCCCACCCCCAACTCCTCCTTGAACTACTTGTCCTCTGCTTGTGACATCACAATGGTCTCCATGGCAACTGATTGTGAGGTCACTAGTCCTTAAAGCAACAGAATCTGTGTGTCAGACAATGGCCTGGAGGAGAGAGGGCAAGTCTCCTTGGAGACAGAGGCCGAGAGCAAAATCACCTTCCCCAGGAAAAGAAAAAGGCCACTCAAGACTTACGGAAGGGCCGGTGCCGCGGCTCACTAGGCTAATCCTCTGCCTGCAGCGCCGGCACCCAGGGTTCTAGTCCCTGTCAGGGTGCCGGATTCTGTCCCAGTTGCCCCTCTTCCAGTCCAGCTCTCTGCTGTGGCCCGGGAGTGCAGTGGAGGATGGCCCAAGTCCTTGGGCCCTGCACCTGCATGGGAGACCAGGAGAAGCACCTGGCTCCTGGCTTCAGATCAGTGCGGTGCGCCGGCTGCAGTGCGCCGGCCATGGTGGCCATTGGAGGGTGAACCAACGGCAAAGGAAGACCTTTCTCTGTCTCTCTCTCTCTCACTGTCCACTCTGCCTGTCAAAAAAAAAAAAAAAAAAAAAAAAAAAAAGAGAGAGAGAGAGACTTACGGAAGGAGGAGGACCCACTGCCGGACCGTCCGTAGGGAGGCCAGGACCGCCACACACTGTCTGCAGGGACTTGGGCAAGGGCAAGGTCCACCGGAAAGGGAGGCTTTTCAACAAGAGGTTGAGGGGCATCCTGAACAGCCCCTGCCCCGGGCTTTGAAGTCAGGCCTGGGTTCAACACTTCCCAGCCAGCTGCTTGCCTTGGACAAGATTCAGAGTCTCTCTGAACTTCTGCTTCTTTACCTGTAAAGGGGAAAAAAATGGTGTCATTGCCACTAAGATATGCTCAATGAGGTAACTGAGAGGAGGGCTTGGCACAGAGTAGGTGCTCAATAAATGCGTGTTTTTATTTATTTATTTTTTTGACAGGCAGAGTTAGACAGTGAGAGAGAGAGAGAGAGAGAGAGAAAGGTCTTCCTTCCGTTGATTCACCCCCCAGATGGCCACTACGGCAGGCGCGCTGTGCCGCTCCAAAGCCAGGAGCCAGGTGCTTCTCCTGGTCTCCCATGCGGATTCAGGGCCCAAGCACTTGGGCCATCCTCCACTGCACTCCCGGGCCACAGCAGAGAGCTGGACTGGAAGAGGGGCAACCGGGACAGAATCTGGCTCCTGAACCGGGACTAGAACCCGGTGTGCTGGTGCCGCAGGCGGAGGATTAGCCAAGTGAGCTGCAGCGCCGGCCTGTTTTTATTTTTTCAAAGATTATATTTTTGAAAGGCAGAGCTAGAGAGAGAGAGAGAGAGATATCTTCCAACTAGATCAATTCTCAAATGGCTGTAATAGCCGGGGCTAGGCTAGGCTGAAGCCAGGAGACTGGCTTCCCATATGAGTGGCAGGGGCCCAAGCATTTGGGCCTTCCTCCACTGTTTTCCCAGGCCATTAGCAGGGAGCTAGATTGGAAGTGGAGCAGCCAGAATTCCAACCAGTGCCCACTTGAGATGCTGGCATTGCAGGCAACAGCTTAACCTACTGCACTGTGATGCCGGCCTCTGTAGTACCCATTTTTCAAGTAAGGGGACAGGCTGTGTAATTTGCTCAAGGTCACCCAGCTAGTGAGCAATGACAGAGCTAGGAACCCAGGATACCTGCTGTAGACCCTACACTCTTAACTCCTATGTTTCCTGCAGTTCCAGGGCTCTTGCCCATTTGTGTTGCCTTGTCTGCCACCAAGAAATTCCTCCCCCACTTCTCTTACCCTCCCCTCTCTTCTCCCAGCTGAGACTGGGCCCCTTGCAGCCCGAAGAATGCACGTTCTTCCCCCATCTGCCTCAGCCTCCTGCCTCCCCCTTTGCTGAAATAAAGCTGAGGCTGCCACCACCACAGCCGAAGCCACCACCGGATCCCTTGCTTATTTCAAGTCCTCCTAAAGCTTGTTGAGTTCTTAACTTATTAAAGATAAGCACATGGAAATAGGGAGCAAATCTCTTTATTTATGACATAATCTCCAGCCCAGAAAAGCGGCAGGAACAGTGTTGCCTATATTAGGGAACCAATAGGAAAAAAATCAATTAGATCCGCCAGAGCGTTTCGCTATTAACTTTCTTCTGATGTGTCTCTTCAGGCTGGCCAGGGGGGTCTCCACCAGCAGCGGCGCTGGAGGACAGAGGAGAGCTTGGAGGGAACAGAGGAAGGAATGTCACCAGCAGGGCAGCAGACCAGGTTCCCAGACCAGTGTGCGAGTTGTTCCATCCCTGATCTCCTTCGCTGCATCCCACACCTCAGGCAGGAAGTCCCTGTGCTGAGTCAACCTCCATGTTTCTTGCTGCAACGGCAGCTGCTGTCTTCAGGAGCAGTGAGAGCCTTCTGGCTACTCTTTGCTCCTGGTACACTTGAACTCCAAGTCTGATAGCATCACTGCTAGGTCCGTGGAAGGCAAGGTCTTCTTCCTGGGAGAACAAAATTCCGATTTCTAGTAGAATATTCTGCCTGGTTAGCACCACATCAGACCTGCAGCCACTTCGTCCTCACAGCCACCAGCTTGCCTCCAGGAGCAATATCTGAGCCACTTTCTGGGGGTGGGGGGGCACCTTACCCCTGGGAGGCTCTCATAGAAACCCCAGAGTTTGTTGCCTCCAAGGCAGGGAATTACGGCTTGGTTCAGCAGTATCCCCTCTGAGCAGGCACAGTGCAGGTACTCAATGAATATTCATGGAATCAATGATTATTATAATAGTTCTGTTGACTGAGTGCCCACTCCGTGCCAAGGCTATGAAGGGCAGATGTTTTGTGACCCAACAGAGGACCCTCTGTGACTGCCTGACCCAGAGCAGTCCAGAGAACTCTTCCAATTTGGTTTGGTCTTGTTGTTTGGGGGCCAGGAGCAGCAGTAGCTACAGCTCTGAGAAGCAGCGTTTGGCCTAGCAGTTAAGACACCCGCATCCTGTGTTGAAGTGCTTGGGTTCATTTCCCGGTTCTGGTTCCTGATTCCAGCTTCTAGCTGGTGTGGATCCTGGGAGACAGCAGGCCACGATGGCTCCAGTAATTGGGTTCCTGCTGCCCATATGGGAGACCTGGGTTGAGTCACTGGTTCCTGGCTTCAGCCCAGCCCAGCCCTGGCCATTGTGGACATTTGGGGAGTGAACCAATAGATGGAAGCTCTGTCAGTTTATCTGTCTCTCTCTTATCTCCCTGCTACACAAATAAATACATTAAAAAAAAAAAAAAAAACCAAACCAAAACAAAACAAAACAAAACTCCAGTTCACAGAGGAGGAAACAGACAGAGAGGAGGAGTAGCTAAATGAATCAGATGTCCTGCTTTCTTCCACTTTTGATTACCAGGAAGTTCTTCTTGAGGTCTAACCTAAGCCTCTCCTGTTTCAATGACACTGGTGCCTTCGCATCTCACCGAAGCAGAGAGCCACAATCTTTGCCCACATGAACTTCTCTCAGAGTGTAAGTGTCCAGCAGCTCTTGCACATTGCTGACTCAAAATGAATATTAAACACCCAACTTCACAGAGGCCAGCCCTGCAGGGCACGCAATGAACCAACCCTGCTCATGCCTGTTCATTATTATAATTAATATTGAGCCGGGGTTGGTGGTGACCTCGCCCTCGCCAGGTATTTGGGCTATTTTAGAAGCTTATTCAGATCAATGACAGACAGCTCCGAATAGATAAACTCCCCGCCATCCAGACGAATCAATTGCAACACTGCCGTCACAACAAGCCCAAGAAATCAATCTGATTTCAGGCGACATGGTAACTCAGCACTGGGCAAGGGGGTTTTAATTTCCGCGTGGCTGAGGCCCAGCTTCCTCTGCTCACTGTGAGCTCCCCCCTTTCCCAGCTGGGCTTCCAGGCACACAGGTGTCCTGGCCCTCAGAGGGTTCAGGCCGAAGCAGGTAGCTGCACGGGGCACAGGGTGACCGGGAGGCTGCGTGACTTTGAGAACGGCTCTCGAACCCCCAGACCCAGAAGGAGCTGACTCAGATCCACCGCTGAGATCCTTGTCTTGCTGGCTTCAGCTCTGATTTTTCGCTGCCCTCTGCAAAAACCAAGCCTGGAGGCCTTTCTGGGCAGCTTCCCGAGCGCCAGAGCTGCAGAGGTGGGCTGCCCACCTCAGGCTGCAGGAACAGGGCCTTTCTGGGTCTTGGGGATTGCGTTTGTCCAGCCCAAAGCTCCCCGGACAGGCATAGCCGCCGCATGGGTGCTTGTTTTCTGCAGGCACTGTGCTAAGTAATGTACACGCTTCAACTTCTAACTAAACTTGCGTAACAACCCAGAGAGCTCGGGGGCCCTGATCCACACTTGGCAAGCGGGAAAGCAAAGCTCAGCAGGATTAAGTCACTTGTCCTGAACCACAGCTTGTAAGGGGCAGAACAGAGATTTGAACTCATGTCTTGCCCAAGATTCAGGCCCCACACCGTCCTAAAGATGCCATCAGAGGTGTCCCCCACTCACCCCCTGCCTGGATACAGCCTGGTTAAAGGAAGCCAGGGCTTTTCCTCCAGGCTGCCCAGGAAGGGGAGTCTTTTTCATGAATTCTTGTGGTCGAAAATTGTTCTCTGACCTTTTACCTCCCTACTTGAGTTACTGGTCTGAGGTCTGAGATGAGAGGGTCAGGACGCTGAGCTGGCCGCCTTCCCACACCCCGGCTCTGGAGCAGTGGGGGCTGGGACAGGCGGCACTGTGTTGAGCAGGGTGATTTGGCTTTGGAGTCAGCAGATCTGGGTCCAAATTCTAGCCCGGTCACTTATTAACTGACCACCCCCTCGCCTGGGGCACCCTCTTGGAAGTTGCCTACCCCATCTATCTGGTGGGGATGGTATAAGCCAAAGCCTCGGAGGGCAAGGGCTTGAGAGGCTCAGTGCAGGTAAAATGGCCGGCATGGAGTAAGCACTTCATTCATTTTTCCCTCTCATGCCCTAGGTGCTCCGTTCTCAGTGGCCCAGGTCAGGGCTTTTCAAATACGACTTAAAAAAAAAAATATTATTTACTTGAAAGGCATAATGACAGAGAGGGAGGGGGAGAGAGAGAGAGAGCGAGTGAGAGAGAGAGAGAGAGAGGGTGAGAGAGAGGAGAAAGAAATCCTTCATCTACTGGCTCACTTCCCATATGGCTGCAAAGGCCCAGATGAAGCCAGGAGCTGGGAACTCTATCCAGGTCTCCTATATGGGTGGGAGGGGCCAAACACTTGGGCCATCTTCCACTGCCTTCCCAGGTGCATTAGCAGGGAGCTGGATCGGAAGCGGAGGAGCCAGGACTCAAACTGACAGTCTGATCCAGGATGCCGGTGTTACAAGTGGCAGTGTAACCTGCTGTGACACAGCGCTGACTCCAGCTAAGGGGCTCCTTACTTACCAGCAAGGCAAGCACAGAGCACAGATGAAAGGGAGCTGCTCAGATGGTGACGGGGCCGGAAGCCCCCTGCTTCACTCCCTTTCTCACCCCAGCCCCACGGCAGCCCCTCGGGGGCCTCCATAGAGCCCTGGGCCAGGGTGATTTGCTGGCTCTGGCTCTCTCTCTCTGCCACAAGCCCGATCTGGATTTGCAGCATGACATACAGGCGTCAACTAGGCGAAGCTGCCCCTGGCCGCGGGAGTCCACCTATAATGTCCGCTTGGGGTTCAACATCGTGGCTGGGGAGGTGCAGATCTGGGGGCCAGACGGGCCTGGAGTGCAAAGGGGAGCTTCTGTCCAGGCTGGGGAACAGTGGGCCGGCTCTCCCAGGAAGTAGGTGCCTGTTCATCAGGCTTAGCACCTGTGTCCTCCTGAGAGCCGAATGGCCCTCAGGAACCTGACGCCCAGTGTGGAGAGCGACACAGGACACCACACAGCCAACAAACTACAGAAGGGGATTCAAACACAGAGACCTACACGGCTCCAGGAGACTGGGGTTCCCCACAGCTCTCTCTCCTCCCGGCAGCCCTTTCATCCACCAGTACAGAACAGGAAGAGAGAAACCTACCCGACAGCAGGATTAGCTACTGGGAAGGACTTCCTAGGTTATTAGTCAGTGTGCTGTCTCCGGAGGGGCTTCCAGTGGGGTCTCAGCTCAGCTGGGCCCCTGTGGCTTCCATCTCTTAGAAGCTGCTGAGAGACAAGACGACCCTGGACACCCGTGGCTTTGTCTTTTGCAACTTTTATATTCTGGGTATGAAGTACCTGTATGCGGGGCAGAAAATCAAGGCACCAAGGGTTGTCCAGGGAATTGTCCCCCGGCTCCTGGTCTCCCAGTTCCCCTCCCCAGAGGCCAGCAAGGTGACCTGGTTCTTGCCTAGACACAGACAAGCAACTAGGGAGCAGGTTCTCTTTCCTGGGTTCTATTTTTTTTTTTTTTTTTTTTTTGACAGGCAGAGTGGACAGTGAGAGAGAGAGACAGAGAGAAAGGTCTTCCTTTTGCCGTTGGTTCACCCTCCAATGGCCGCCGCTGCAGCTGGCGCACCGCGCTGATCCGATGGCAGGAGCCAGGATCCAGGTGCTTTTCCTGGTCTCCCATGGGGTGCAGGGCCCAAGCACCTGGGCCATCCTCCACTGCACTCCCTGGCCATAGCAGAGAGCTGGCCTGGAAGAGGGGCAACCGGGACAGAATCCGGCGCCCCGACCGGGACTAGAACCCGGTGTGCCGGCGCCGCAAGGTGGAGGATTAGCCTATTGAGCCACGGCGCCGGCCTTCCTGGGTTCTATTTTAGCACCGGGATGCGGCAGACCCTGCACATTATGCCCCGCCTCGCTCTGTCACCTGACAATATATCTTGGAGATGACTCCGAATCAGTACATAAAGAGCTGCCTTACTCTTAGCGTCTTTTTATGGTCACAGGCTTCTCAGGAGCTCAGGAGTAATCACATCTGGTTTGATTAGCTTCACATTTCCCTTAAAGACATCCCCGCCCAGAGAGGGCAGGAAACCTCTCCAAGGTCGCGCAGAAAGGAGCAGGGGAGTGCGCTGGGCTTCTCCCTCTCCTCTGTCCCCAGCTCCTACCCCCAGCCACCCGGAGGCCGAGCGCTGCCCAGCTGACCAGCACACAGGGAGGGAGGCGTCTAATTGCAATGCTCTCCGCGCTGCGTTTGCGGTCGGCGCCGAGCTCTGGGCAGCACGCGGGCGGGGCGGCGGGGCGGGCGGCGGCCGAGTGCCCACGTGGGTGCAGGCGAGGCCGCGCCGATTCCCCGGGAAACCGCGCGCCGCGTGCTGCCCCGGTAATGAGCTCCCAGGGCCCGAGGTGAGCTTCCCATAGCTGCTCACACGGCAGCCGCGTGGCACCAAAGAACACGGGTATTTTTTTTTCTTCTGTGCCTGACAGCTCATTAGAAGAATTAATTTACTCCAGCGTTTGCAGTTTAAAGGACATTATTTACTGGTTAATTGTTGTTATTACAAAATGTTAAATATCATTATTTATTTCCCAGGCCTTGACAGCTTCTCTGACAGCAATGTATTGGGGGGGGCGTATCCCCCCCGTGGGCGGGGCAGTGTTGGGGGGCGGGTACCCGGAGTCCGGGGTCTCTGGGGAGGGCTGGCACTTTAGGAGGTAGAAAACCAGAGGGTCTGGCTGCTGCTGGCCCACCCGAGGAAGAGGACGCCCTGCATTGCTCCTCTTCCTACCTCCCATTCCAGCCCACTGATGGGGGGGAGGGGCAGTGGCAGACAGGACATGCCCTTGGCCTGTAGCTGCAGCCTGGGCCTCAGGGGGGTGTTGCCAGTGGCCCTCTGGCCAGAGAGAGGCCCAGACCCCGCCTTCCCCATCTCACAGAATGGCAGGGCTGGGAGGAAGCTCAGTGGTCAGCTGGTGCTCCCCCTGCAGACTGGTGGCTTCCAGGCTGGGAATGGCTTATGGACTTGAGCTTGACCTGTTCAGGAGCCTTCACACAAAAACTCCAGGGACCTGGCTTCTCCTGAAAGATCAGAAATTGTTGCCAGACTTGGCTCACAGTCTTGCTGCCACTGGGGATGATCGGCTGGCAGGGAAGGGCAGAGCCGGTCCAGGGCCACGCCTGCTCGCACCCCGTGCTTCCCACTGTGCATTCCATCCCTGGCCCAGGAGCACCTCGAGTCTTCAAGCCCTGTCTGCACTCACACTCTCATATACATGAAGAAACTGAGCCCAGAGAGGTGGAGTCGGCAACGGGCAGGGCCAGTGCCCACACTGCCTTCACTCTACCTGCTGCCCCCCACCCACCAGTGTCTCTGCCCCTACCTCCTCAGGGTCTGCCTTGGGGCCAGGAACAAGAGGCAGCTTGGTGAGAATTTACAGGGCTCACAGCTCTGTAAGTAGTAGTCATTCATTCACTCCACAAGGTGTTTCTGAGGACCTCCTATGTGACATACAAACGTGGTCTGGGAGTGGGTGTTTGGCACAGGAGTTAAGATGCCTCTTGGGATGTCCGTATCAGAGTGCGTGCTCTGTCCAGGTCCCTCTGCTCTCAGTTCTGGCTTCCTACTAATGTGCACCCTGAGAGGCAGCAGGTGATGGCTTAATTGGGTCTCTGGGAGGCCAGGGTGGAGTTGTGGGCTCCTGGCTTAGACCTGGTCCAGCCCTGGCTGTTACAGGCATTTGGGGAGTGATCCTGTGAATGCAAGTCTCTCTCTCTTGTCTCTTAAATAAAAACAAATAAATAATTTAAAACATGATTTGGACACAAATCTTATCCTCAAGGAACTGGGTCTGCTGAGACAGTATGGAGCAAGCTCTGGATTACAGGACAGGGAGAGGTGAGAGTAACAGAGGCACAGGCAGGCCGGGAGGGGGGCTAGGAGGGAGGCTTCCCCAGGGAGGGAATTAATTCTTTATGGAGCATTTTCTAGGCTGAGTGGACTGCTTGTGTCCTCACACACAGATACACGTGTCTTGTTTAATCTTCACAACACGGCTGATGGAAAATATCTGTCATCAGTCAATAAGCAGCGGCTATGCCAAGGCTTTAGAGAGGCGCCGGCCTGCTGTCTGGATCCTTCCCCGCTGGGGATGCCCAGCCTCGGGGGCCCCTGCTCTGACTGGCAGCAGCGTCGTGGGACAGTCTGTTGACCACCACGTGCGTCTCCAGGCCAGTCTGAGGGACAAGGCTGATCACCTTCATTTTACAAGGGAGGAAGCTTGGCTCAGCGACCGACAGCAGGCGCCAGGTGCTGACAGGTGAGATGAGCCTGGGAAGGAGAGGGGATTATTGTCCGAGACGAACACGCAGTCCTGGGAAGTGTGGCTTCTGTGCGCAGACTTCAAACAATGACCTCCTAGACAAGGTCTTAGGTCCCATCCTTTCCTCCCCAGGCCCCTGACTGCAGCAGGTAGCCTCGAGGAGAATCTGGAGAACCAAAGGGAGATGAAAAGTACTTTGAAAAAGTACGAGAATGGGCTCAACCAAGCCATGGCTGTTGCTATAGATTATTAGAAAGTTATTCCTGGCTGGCAGCCTGGTTTATTTTAGACCCCACCTCATTTCCTCCAGGTTATAGGCCCCAATTCCTCGCCTGGTGAGACAGAAAGAGCCTGGCACCATTGGAGTGAACCCTGAGCAGATTCGGAAACTGGAACGGCAGCTCAAGGAATTGTACAGATTCTCAAAATACCAGGGCTTGCCGTCCTTTGGAGGTCTTCTCCACCAGCCCCCTCATTTTATTTTACTGCCATATTAAATTTTTAAAAAATTTTATTCATTTTTGGAATATGTAATACGTGCCCAAGGTGCAAAATTCCAGGGCATCAAAGAGTATACTGTGATAGTCTCTCCCACTCCTCAGAGCAGCCAGCGCCATCCATTGCTTGTCTTTCACTGTATTTAAAAATAGAATTGTTTCCTTTTTCTGTTCATGTAGAAAATACAATAATTCCTGCAGGAGAAAATAAAAAAATCATAAGCAATCCAGCTTCTAGAGCTGAATACTCACATTTTGGTGTATAATCAGCCAGCCTTTTCTCTTTGCATAGACACATGCATCTATATTTACAAACTCGCATAACCTGTTTTTGCTACTTGTTTACATTAAATATGATCTTTGAAAACAAGGATTGGAGAGGATCCATGCTGAACTGATGGCAGTGGGCACCTTAGGGGCAGTAATGGGAGTGGGTTAGGAAGGGGATTTGACTTTCTCTTTGCTGTTTGAAATTGCTTTTGTAGGCCAGTGCCGCGGCTCACTAGGCTAATCCTCCGCCTGCGGCACCAGCACCCCAGGTTCTAGTCCCGGTTGGGGCGCCAGATTCTGTCCCGGTTGCTCCTCTTCCAGTCCAGCTCTCTGCTGTGTCTGCCCAGCTCTCTGCTGTGGCCCCAGGAAGGCAGTGGAGGATGGGCCAAGCACCCACATGGGAGACCAGGAGGAAGCACCTGGCTCCTGGCTTTGGATTGCCGTAGCGGCCATTTGGGGGGTGAACCAATGGAAGGAAGACCTTTCTCTCTGTCTCTCACTGTCTAACTTTGCCTGTCAAAAAAAAAAAAAAAAAAAAAAAGAAGAAGAAAGAAAAAAAAGAAATTGCTTTTGTAATGAAATTATATTTATATGCTACTTCCTCCTGATAATCTTCTAGAATCTGATTTTGTTAACAAATTATTCATTTTAAAAAATGTCTTTTTTTTTTTCAAAGGCAGAGAGACAGAGGAAAAGAGAACGAGGTAGAGAAAGAGAGATCTTCCATCAACTGACTGCCTGCAACAGCCAGGACTGGGCCCGGCTGAAGACAGGAACTGGGAGTTCATTCCAGGTCTCCCATGTGGGTGGCAGGGACCCAGTACTTGAACCATCACCTGCTGCCTCCCAGGGTGCACATTAGCAGGAAGCTGTAAGGTGAAGTGGAATTGGGACTTGAACTTGAACTCCTATACTCCGGGCATCTTAACCACTGTGCCAAACAGACCTAGAATCTGATTTTATTTTTGTTTTAATTGATTAATTTACTTGAAAGGCAGGGTGACAGAGAAAAAGAGAGAGACAGAGGGGTCTTCTATTTGCTGGTTCACTCTCCAAATGCCTGCAACAGCTGAGGATTGGCCAGGCTGAAGCCAGGAACCAGGAACTCCATCTGGCTCTCCCTTGTGGGTAGTTGGGACCCAAGTATTTTGGTTGTCATCTGCTGCCTCCCAGGTGCATTAGCAGGATGTTAGATCAGAAGCCGAGGAACTGGGACTTGAGGCCAGACACTCTGTGCTACAATGCCCACCCCTAGAATCTGCTTTCAAATGTCTGCATCGAAGGCTACTATTTAACCAATCCTTTATTATTGTGATTTAAAAAGCTGACTTATTTATTTGAAAGGCAGAGCATGTGTGTGTGTGTAAGGGAGAGAGAGAGAGAGAGAGAGAGCGTGCGCGCCTCCATCCACTGGTTACTTCCCAAGTGGCCTCAACAGCCAGGTCTGGGTCAGGCTGAAGTCAGAGCCAGGAACTCCATCTGGGTCTCCCACATGGTGCCAGGGGCCGAAATACTTGGACATCTTGGGCTGCCTTCCCAGGCCATTAGCCAGGAGCTGGATCAGAAGCAGAGCAGCTGGGATTCGAACTGATGCTCCAATATGGAATTACTAGTGGCATTTTTAACCCACCGTGCCCCAACACTGGCTCCTATTATTGTGATTTTTAAGGTGTTGCACATTTTGCTGTTACAAACAAAGCTGGAACAGACATTTTTGTACATCTTTGCAGGCTTGTTCAATGTGTCCTTGGGGCAGTTTATAAGGAATGGAATTGCTGGGTCAGAGAGAATGTTTACTTTAAGGCGTTTTGATCCATCCTGTAAAATTCCCTCGCTTCTGGGCAGTTTCCATTTCCTGTTCCACCAGCAGTGCTTGCTCCCCAACTCCCATGTAAATTTGTTCAGCATAGCACACATTTAAGGTTTGTGGGGTTCTAGGGCAAATTGATGGGAAACTGGCACTGTCTTCTCTGGGTACAGACCCCTGGGGTGCTGGCAAAAGCCTCAAGGGTTCTCAGTGGCCAAAGGGAGATCAGAAAGATCAAAGCCTGGGGGGTCAGTGCTGTGGCATAGTGGGTAAAGCCTCTGCCAGCAGTGCCGGCATACCATAAGGACGCCGGTTCAAGTCCCGGCTGCTTGGCTGCTCCACTTCCGATCCAGCTCTCTGCTATGGCCTGGGAAAGCAGTAGAAGATGGCCCAAGTCCTTGGGCCCCTGCACCCACATGGGAGACCCAGAAGAAGCTCCTGGCTCTTGGCTTCAGATTGGCACAGCTCTGGCCGTTGTGGCCTATTGGGGAGTGAACCAGCGGATGGAAGACCTTTCTCTCTCTCTCTCTCTGCCTCTCCTCTCTCTGTGTAACCCTGACTTTCAAATAAATAAATAAATCTTTAAAAAAAAAAGATCAAGGATTGGGTGCAGAACCCTTAGGCAGGTGGGGCAGGGGCCTCCACTAGTCCAAATCACGTCCTGCAGCAAGCTCCCGAAGTTGATCCAGATCCTTCCTGAGGGCTCCAGGCACCAGGGTGGGTGTAGCTCCAGCGTCTGCACGGCTTTGCAGAGCCAAAGGCACGCCTGAGTGGGCTCCTCTTAGATCAAGTTCATGTGCCACATGGAGGACCTCCCAGGATCAACGTCTCAGCTCCTGCCTCCTCTGTCAGTCCTCTCTGATTCCAAGTGCTTGTCAATGCCCAGTTCTTGTGGGTTTTACCTGTAGCCTTTTCACCCTTAGATTCTCTGGCAAGTTGACCCATCTCATTTGGAGAGCTCTGGGAGAAACAAGATGGACACAAGGTGGACTTGTTGATCCAGACAATGGCTTTCAGACAGCGCCCCTCTGCTCCGGAGCCTGGCATCTCACGGTTTCCTCTTGATGGGGCGCAAAGAGAAAGCCTAAGATTGCGTCTCATTGGTGAGATGAATAATACATTTGAAGCATCTCACAAACTGTGTTTGATCCGCCTAAAGCCTCAACCGTTAGCGTATTTTTCTTTATCCCCAGCAAGGGAGGGCTGGGAACTGTCAACATTTTCCTTTCTGCCTAATTTGTGCTTTCTCCATAAAAAGAAAAACAGGGGCTGGGGGAGGAAAGGAGGCAGGGGAAGAGGGCGGTGACACACACTCCATGGAACAATGCAATGAGCCATAGGACTTGGGGGGTGTTCCTGGGAGCCCTTGGCATGGCCAGCACAGAGCGAGAGGAAGGAGGCTCCAGGCAGAGGGGCTGTGCTGTGCATGGGGCGGGGGGGCTCTTCAGGGGCCTCTGTGCCCCTCAGAGGCTGGACCCTGGGAGGGCTGGTCTCCAGTGTTTCTGCTCCGAAGTCAGAGTGGGAAGTTGAGGCTTGTCACTTGCTAAGCACCAAAGGTGCTTCCATTATCTCCTGAGAAGCAGCGGCTATGGGTGTGGGCAACAGCCACTGACTGAGCTCAGAGGCCAACGGTGACCCTGTGTCTTAGCCTACATGCTTCCAGTCCCCTCATGTCTCTCTGTCTTGGTGCTAAGAATCCTATTCAGGGACCAGTGCTGTGGTATAGCAAGTGGGGCTGCTGTCTGAGGTGCTGGCATCCCATGTAGGTGCCGGTTTGAGTCCCGGCTGTTCCATTTTCTATCCAGCTCTCTGCTGTGGCCTGGGAAAACGGTGGAGGATGGCCCAAGTCCTTGGGCCCCTGTACCTGCATGGGAGACCTGGAGGAGGCTCCTGGCTCCTGGCTTTGGATTGGCGCAGCTAGGGCCCTTGCAGCCATTTGGGGAGTGAACCAGCAGATGGAAGACCTCTCTGTAGCTCTGCCTTTCAAATAAATAAATAAATCTTAGAAAGAGGGAGAGAGAGAGAGAGAGAGAGAGAGAGAGAGAGAGAGAGAGAGAGAACCAAGAATCCTGTCCAAGGTTGCAGTGAGGGGAAGGGTTGGGCTGTCTGGTCCCAAAGTTCATGTTCTTCACCGCAGTGCTGCTCTCCTTCTGAGTCTCCCATCCTTTGCCCAAGCTGCCTGCTGTTCTGGACAGGAGTAGAGAGAGGTGGGTAAGAGCCCAGGTTCTGGAGTGGGGGTGCTTGGAATCCTGGCTCCTTCACGTAACCTTCAATACACCTCCGCTTCCGCACGTATAAGATAGAGATGTTGACCATGGTACCGACGTCAGGGGTGCAGCAAGGATTAAATAAATAAATATCCTCAGGTTCTGGAGCAGTGCCTACAGGGTAGGGCACAGTGTGGAGGCATTAGCTCTTATTCCCAGCCTATTTCCTGCACAGCCAAGTAGCAGCACGCCACCCCTCCTCTCCAAGCTGACCTTGAACCTAGTCCATCTTCCCTCCCATCTCCATCCCAACCCTCCTGATTTCTTAGCCCCTTCCTCCTCTGTCCAGCCCAGCTTAGAGCCCTGCCATCAGCCCTTCTTCCCCAGTGCTCCCATTCCTGCAGGCTGCCCTGTGACTCCCTAGTGTGCTGGTGACACACATCAGACTTTGTCGGGTATTTTGATTGATTTCTATTAAGTCCTCTCATTCCCGAGGACCTTTCAGATTTTCATGCCTCTGTCATCTCCTGCAATAGCCAGTTCAGGAAACACCCAGTCTGTGGTGACCCAGCAGCCCACTTTTGCAGGCAGGAGAGTGCTGATGGAGATGACTTCGCTGGGAGGGAAACAAGGCAGATAGTCCCCGCTGGGGAAGGGATGAGGGATGGAAGATCCAGAGTGATTCCCCTAATAACTGACAGTGCGTCTCCATTCTAAGCCTCACATTGCTGTATTTCACAGACTTCCTGTCTTAGCTCCCTGTAGAGAAGCCATGCATTGTGTCTGCCCCAGGTCCCTCCAAATGCAGCAGCCATTGGGTCCTATGCACAGCTGCCCACCTGCAAAGAAACACCTCAGAGTTCTCAAGGAGCAGAAGCTACTTGGAAAAGCTGCATAAGGAGAGGACCTCTTGAAAGTGTGGGTGGTAGTGTGTGGTCCTGGGGAGGCAGGACCTCTCCCGGCAGGGCAAGGCAGTCCCAGGGGTCCCCAGCAGCCTGGCCTGCATGCCTGCCCAGTGCCCCCCAAGCCCTTCTGTTCAGGCCTGGCATCCTACGGAGGTGGCATTCCTCTCAGGAGCTCAGAGCACAGCTGGGGAGGCGGGCATTGCTGGAGAATCGATTTGCGGGAGCAGCGGGGGCTTTCTCTTCCTCCTGACTTCCCTGGTCTTTGATCTGCTGCCCGCCCTCCATAGTCCCGGTTCTTCCCTCCTCCTGCCCGCCATCTCTCCCTCTTTCTTTTCCTTCAGCCTGATCCGCAAGAGGGGAAGCAGGCAGGCAGTTTGCTGACCACTCGCCTTCTCTGGGGGTGGGAGAGGCATCCAGCCTCGCACCCGAGTCAGGGACACGACATGGCCATGGTGAAAGGACACACGCACGTGCACACACACGGATTTGAAAAGCAAGAGCTGAAAGGGAGGAATACCGAGAAAGAGGGGGAGTGGCAGAGAGAGAAAGACAAGATCAGAGCATCAGAGAGACAGTGAAAGACAGAGATTGGGAGAGTCAGAGACGAGAAAACAAAAAAAAAAAAAAAAAGAGAGAAAGAGAGAATTCAGCAAATTAAAAAAATTTTACAACCAACCAGCAAGTCTGCAAAAATGATCTTCCCTGCGGTCTTTCATTTATCTCATTATCTGACTCCTAATGTGCTTTTTCCCCTCTTTCTTTTTCTCGCCACACTTGGTGCAAAATCTTATTAGCTTTTCTTTTTTTTTTTTTTCCTGGCCGAGGCTTCATATACTCTTTTTCATTACATTTTCTAATAAAAGCAATCACTAGGACAGCACGGCTGGCGGATTAAAAAGCCACTTCAGCAGCCTTCTGGCCAGCAGAGCCACGACCGGCCGGCGCCTTGTGCACTCCGCGTGCCCGGGAGCCCAGTGGCCCCGGCAGGCCAGGTCAGAGAGACGCAGGCTGTGCTGTGGGAGGGGCCGGGGCCGAGAGGGGCGTGGTGGCTGGGGCTCTGGCTCCTGCTGTCCTAGAGCTGGCGAAGGGGTCCCTGCCTGGAACTGTTTGGGAGTAAGCCTGGCAGAGACACCGGTGGTCAATCCACCTGGCCCCAGCTGCTTTGCTCCCGTGGGAGAATATTTTGGGTCTCTCTCTATGGACTTTGGCCCACTCTGCAGCAAATTCTTTTGAATAGTACCCATGAGGCCATGGGGTAGGCACTGTGGCACAGTGAGTTAAACTTCCACCTGTGGTGCCGGCATCCCATATGGGCACTGGTTCGTGACCTGGCTTCCCTATTTCTAATCCAGCTCCCTTCTAATGTGTCTGGAAAGCAGCAGGAGATGGCCCAAGTGCTTGGGCCCCTGCACCCACATGGGAGACTGGGAAGACGCTCTGGGTTACTGGCTTCAGCTGGGGCCATTGCAGCCATTTGGGGAGTGAACAAGCAGATAGAAGCTCTCTCGCTCTCTCTCTTTCAAATAAATTAGAAAATAAATCTAAAAAAAAAAAAAGAACAGTATTCATGAAATCAAATCTTCATCTTTAAAGGGTAAGACTTGGTTTTGTTATCAAGATGTTGTTAAAATCATGTACAAGAAAATTTATCATTTAACCATTTGTGGTGTGCAGGTCAGTGGCATTAAAGACATTCACACTGTTATCAGTATACTGTTATCACTACCCATGGCCAGGACTTTGTCATTATCCCAGACTGAAAATCTGGTCCTATTAAGTGGTAACTTTTTTTTTTTTTTTTTTTATCAGGCAGAGTTAGACAGTGAGAGAGAGAGACAGAGAGAAAGGTCTTCCTTCCGTTGGTTCATCCCCCAAATGGCTGCTACTGCTGGCGCGCTGCACCGAAATGAAGCCAGGAGTCAGGTGCTTCCTCTCCGTCTCCCACGCAGGTGCAGGGCCCAGGCACTTGGCCCATCCTCCACTGCTTTCCCGGGCCACAGCAGAGAGCTGGATTGGAAAAGGAGCAACTGGGACAGAATCCAGCGCCCCAACCAGGACTAGAGCCCGGGGTGCTGGCGCCACAGGCGGAGGATTAGCCTAGTGAGCCGCGGTGCTGGCCAAGTGCTAAATTCTTACTCCCTCTCTCCCCAGCCACTGAAAACCGTCTACTTCCTGTCTGTACCAAGTTGCCTATTCTAGGGACCCCATATCATTTCTCCTGTTGTGTCTGGCAGTTAGCATAATGTCTCTAAGGTTCATCCATGTTGTCATTCCTGGGGTGGGCATTTGGCCTAGTGGTTAAGACACCTGCACCCTACCCTGGAGGATCTAGGTTTAATTCCCTGCTTTGGCTCCTGATTCCAGATTCCTGCTGATGTAGAACCTGGGAGGCACTAGAGAGGCTCAGTTAATCGGGTCCACATCACCCATGTAGGAGACCTGGACCTCATTTCTGGCTGCTGGCTTTGGTCTCAGCTCAGCTACAGCCCAATCCTCGCTGTTGCTGGCATTTGGGGACTGAGCCAGCAGATGTGAACTCTCTCTCTCTCTCCAATAAATTTTTTTTAATTGTGGAAAATGGAATTAAAAGTGTTTTTTTTTTTAATCATTCCTTTTTTTTTTTTTTTTTTTGACAGGCAGAGTGGACAGTGAGAGAGAGAGAGAGACAGAGAGAAAGGTCTTCCTTTGCCATTGGTTCACCCTCCAATGGCCGCTGCGGCTGGCGCGCTGCAGCCGGCGCACTGCACTGATCCGAAGCCAGGAGCCAGGTGCTTCTCCTGGTCTCCCATGGGGTGCAGGGCCCTAAGACTGGGCCATCCTCCACTGCACTCCCGGGCCACAGCAGAGAGCTGGCCTGGAAGAGGGGCAACCGGGACAGAATCCGGCGCCCCGACCAGGACTAAAATCCGGTGTGCCGGCGCCACTAGGTGGAGGATTAGCCTATTGAGCCGCGGCGCCGGCCTAATCATTCCTTTTTAAGGCTGAATAATATTCTGTCGTATGAATACACCACATTTTGTTTATTCTACGTTTTGTTAAAGCAAGATTTCCACACAGAAAATGAACAGAAAACTCACCCAGATTCCCACCACATCAGTCTGATTCCTCCCCCTTCTGCGTGTTTCCATCCCCCCTCTGCTCATCGTTTTTCCTCCATCCCCTCTCTGAACAACCCCATCCTCCGAGGGCCACTGCAAACCGCTCAGGGAGGCAGCTTGGCAGAGCCCGTGGTGTTTGGCAGAGCGTAAGTCACTGGGAACAGGCCTGATAAATCACGGGAAAGGAGGGAAGCGCCATAAAGCACCAAGACGTTTTACAGCCTGGGCCATAAACAGCCCTGAAGGCATCTCCCACGATGCCCTCCCAGGTGACTAGGCCCCCCGCCGGGCCTCCCAGGTAGCTACCCCACTTCTCGAGGGCCAGCATGGAGGACAGGGGTCCTACGGAAGTGTTGGGCTTGTCGTGTTTGAGGCAGAGGCACATACTAAAACTGAAACCCATGGTTAAATGTCTTCCTGCACTGGGGCCCGTGGGAGCCATGCCTGGCTGACGGCTCTCTCCCTCTGTGCTTGGCTAGGGCTCTGTGATCGGTCCAAAGCAGCATTTGTCAAGGACTAGAGAGTAAAGCAGAGGTGGGCAAGCCCGGGGGAGGGGGTGGGCTTTACTGCAGACGTGTGCACCTGTGCCCACCATGCCTCGAGCCGCTCCCATGGGTTCACCTCCGCCTCAGCTACTGGTCCAGTTAGGAAAGTAAATGCCATGATTCAGGCAGCCCTTTGGGATTCTTTCTTTCTTTCTTTCTTTCTTTCTTTCTTTCTTTCTTTCTTTCTTTCTTTCTTTCTTTCTTTCTTTCTTTCTTTCTTTTTAAGGATTTGATTGGGGGCCACCGCTGTGGCACAGCAGGTTAATGCCCTGGCCTGCATATGGCATCCCATATGGGCGCTGGTTCGAGACCCGGCTGTTCCACTTCCGATCCAGCTCTCTGCTATGGCCTGGGAAAGCAGTGGAGGATGGCCCAAGTCCTTGGGCCCCTGCACCCACATGGGAGACCCAGAGGAGGCTCCTGGTTCCTGGCTTCGGATTGGTGCAGCTCCGGCCGTTGCAGCCAACTGGGGAGTGAACCAGCGGATGGAAGACCTCTCTCTCTGTCTCTCTCTCTCTCTGCCTCTCCTCTCTCTGTGTAACCCTGACTTTCAAATAAATAAATAAATCTAAAAAAAAAAAAGATTTAATTGGGGGCTGGCGCTGTGGTGTAGCAGGTAAAGCCGCTGCCTGCAGTGCCAGCATCCCATATGGGTGTCTGTTCAAGTCCCAGCAGCTCCTCTTCCGATCCAGCTCTCTGCTGTGGCCTGGGGAAGCAGTAGAAGATGGCCCAAGTCCTTGGGCCTCTGCACCAGCATGGGAGACCCAGAAGAAGCTCCTGGCTCCTGACTTTGAATCAGCCCAGCTCCAGCCTTTGTGGGCATTTGGGGAGTAAACCAGCAGATGGAAGACTTCTCTCTCTGGATCTTCCTCTCTGTAACTCTGCCTTTCAAACAAATAAATAAAATATATTTTTTTTTTGACAGGCAGAGTGGATAGTGAGAGAGAGAGAGAGAGACAGAGAGAAAGGTCTTCCTTTACCGTTGGTTCACCCTCCAATGGCCGCTGCGGCTGGTACGCTGCAGCCGGCGCACCGCGCTGATCCGAAGCCAGGAGCCAGGTGCTTCTCCTGGTCTCCCATGTGGGTGCAGGGCCCAAGCACTTGGGCCATCCTCCACTGCACTCCCTGGCCACAGCAGAGAGCTGGCCTGGAAGAGGGGCAACCGGGACAGAATCCGGCACCCCGACCGGGACTAGAACCCGGTGTGCCAGCGCCGCAGGCAGAGGATTAGCCTATTGAGCCGCGGCGCCGGCCCAAATAAATAAAATCTTTTAAAAAAGAGAGAGATTTATTTCAAAGCCGGGGGGGGGGGGGAGGGAGAGAGAGAGATCTTCCATCTGCTTGCTCATTCCCCAGGTGGCTGCAATAGTTGGGGTCCAGCCAGGAGCTGGAACTCCCCATCAGGATCTCCCACATGGGTAGCAGGGGCCCAAGCACTTGGGCTATTTTCTGCTGTTTTCCCAGGCACATTAGTGGGGAGCTGGCTCAGAAGTGGAGCAGCCAGGATTTGAACCAGTGTCCATATAGGATGCCGGCATTGCAGGCAGCAGCTTTACCTGCTATACCACAGTGCTGGCCCCTGGGCTCCTCTGGCCTCTCATTTCTTCCCATACTCCTCCAGGACCCCTTTCCTCTAAGTCTCTGCCAGGGACCCCAAGAGATGGCAGGGTCTGCTCAGAGAGAGTCACAAAGACCAAGTCCTTTTCCTCCCCTCCCCGTGTGGCACAGGCCCTGAAATGCAGCCCTGATTCTACTGCTTTTCCTCACTCCGCATTCGCAGGAGGTATTTCTCTGCCACGTGCCCTTAACAATGGTCTTTTCTTTATCGGGTGACAGACACAGATGCACGTGCCCCTCCCTCTGCTTCATCAGCATCACCTTCTCTAGAACACTCCCTGTCTTCTGGAGAAGCTGCCCCTCCCTCCCTCCAAGGCTCCAGGGGGCTTTTATTTTCCTTTCACTCCAGCTCCCCATCAATCAAGGAGCCGGGGAAACTCTGCACTGAGCCCTTGGCGAGCAGCAGCAGCAACCAGCAGCTGCCAGGGCAGTGGGAGTCCCATTGCTGGCACTGACGTTTACAAATGGGGCACAGAATTCCAGGAGGACTGGAATCAATCACCCCTGCTCCAAAGCCCCCGGGACAGCTTTAGCATTGCTCCCGCTGGGGGCCCTGCTCTTCTGCTCTCCTTCAGGAGGAGGGAGTGCCATTTGTGCAACACGAAATGAGCCACATTCTCGCCCGTCTTTCAAAGAACCATGCCCAGGACCCAGGACCCCGGACCCCGGACCCAGGGTGTGCTGCGGTGAGAACACCGGGCCTATTTCTGGGTCTGGGAGACACTGGGGATGTGCAGTCCTGGGTACGCTTGCCCGGTCACTGCTTAGCTCTCAGTTCTTTTATCTGCAAATGGAGTTTGGGGAGCTGGTGTGGTGCAGTGGGTTAAGCCTCTGCCTGCGATGCCAGAATCCTATATGAATGCCGATTTATGTCCTGGTTGCTCTGTTTCTGATCCAGCTGCCTGCTGATGTGCATGGGAAGGCAGCAATAATGGTCCAAATGCTTGGGCCCCTGACACCCATGTGGGAGAGCCAATGGAGTTCTGGGCTCCTGACTTCGGCATGGACTTTCTCCGGCTACTGTAGTCATTTGGGGAGTGAACCAGTGGATGGGAGATCTCTTTTTCTCTGTTTCTCTCTCATTCCATCACTCTGCCTTCCAAAATCAATAAATAAAATCTTTCAAAGAAGGGTTTGGAGTGGACATTTGGTTTAGTGATTAAAATGTCCACATCTCATATCAGAACCTCTGGGTACAGGGCCTGCATTGTGTCACAGCGGGTAAAGCTGCCGCCTGCAGTGCTGGCATCCCATATGGGTGCCGGTTCAAGTCCCGGCTGCTCCACTTCCAATTCAGCTCTCTGCTATGGCCTGGGAAAGCAGTAGAAGATGGCCCATGCGCTTGGGCTGCTGCACCTGCGTGGGAGATCCAGAGGAAGCTCCTGGCTCCTGGCTCCTGGCTTCAAATCAGCAGAGCTCCGGCCATTGCGGCCAACTGGGGGAGTGAACCAGTGGATGGAAGACCTCTCTCTCTCTCTCTCTCTGCCTCTCCTTCTCTCTCTGTGTAGCTCTAACTTTCAAATAAAGTTAAGTAAATATTTTTTTTTTTTCAAGAAGAACCTCTGGGTCTTCTCTGGCTCTGGCTCCCAGCTTCCTGCTAATGCACATCCTAGGAGGCACTGGGCGACGGATCAAGTATTTGGGTCCCTGTCACCTTCATGGAGATGTGGAGTGAGCCCCTGGCTCCTGATGTTGACCTGGCCCAGTCCCAACTGTTGTGCACATTTGGGGGAGTGAACCTACAAGTGGGAGCTGTGATCATCTCTCTCTCTCTCTCTCTCAAATTAAAAAACAAAGGGTAAAAATTGCCTGTGTGCCCACTTCTCAGGACTCTTGTGCAGGCTAAGTGGGGTGCCTGGGAAGTGAGTGCCCTGAGACAGCTCCTGCAACGCATGAGGGGTTTTTAAGGAGCTGTGATGGGGACCAGGGCTGTCCAGCCCCCACAGTGTCCAGGGAGATTTCTTGGACGGGCTCCAGGCAGCTCTTCCCCAGCCCATTCCAGGAACCCCAGCCTTCTCCTTTCCTTTAAGAATTCTGGGCAAAGAGCCGCGAGGATCTGTTCCAAACACAGCTGGAATCTTCCCAATGTCTCTTCTAAACCTTTCTTGCTTCTGCCCCTTTAAGCAGCAAGGAAACAAAGGTGGACAACTAAGAGAGTTGAGAAAGGAAAGAGAAAGAATAAAGCCAAGATTCTGCTCCAGAGAGGGGCTGGCTGGGAAGCCGGCAGCTGCTGGTTAGTGCTCACTACGCCACTGAGAACTCGGCCTGGGTCCTTTCAAGGCTCTGTGTAAGAACCCTGCTCAGTGAGATGAGACCCAGTGGGGGTCCAACAACCCCACTTCTCTCACTCTCACTGGCCTTTCTGTGGGTGTCTACTCAGGCCAAAGCCCGGCCATGTTTGGGAGCATGGTGCAGGCAAGACACTGGTGATGTCCAGAGCCAGTCCCTTGGGACTGAAATCATCTGTGTGGCTTCCTTCTGAGCTTTTCCTAGACGTAAGGGTATTCTGCCCAGCTTCACTCCCCAGAGGCAGCAGGCGTTGCCAGTTTCTTGTATGCTTATGGAGGGAAAATGGATTTTCTTTAGCTGTTTGTCCACCACTTCATTTAAAGAGGTTCAGTACTGCAGAGGACCACGCTTCTCTGCTTCTCTGTTGTCCTGAGCAATTCAGCTCTGGTGGGCAATTGCCTGCCCATTCTTCAAAGCAAAACCAAGCAGGAAGCAGGGCCGTCTGTCAGCTAAAGACAATTAATCCTGAGGGGGCCACAGCCTGCATCTGCACCTCATCAAAGCTGTCTTCCTTTTAAACAAATATGGGGAGTCCTTAAAAGGCATTCTGGGCCAGCGCTGTGGCTCACTAGGCTAATCCTCCACCTTGCGGCGCCGGCACACCGGGTTCTAGTCCCGGTCGGGGCGCTGGATTCTGTCCCGGTTGCTCCTCTTCCAGGCCAGCTCTCTGCTGTGGCCAGGGAGTGCAGTGGAGGATGGCCCAAGTACTTGGGCCCTGCACCCCATGGGAGACCAGGAGAAGCACCTGGCTCCTGCCATCGAATCAGTGCGGTGCGCTGGTCGCAGCAGCCATTGGAGGGTGAACCAACAGTAAAGGAAGACCTTTCTCTCTGTCTCTCTCTCTCGCTGTCCACTCTGCCTGTCAAAAATAAATAAATAAATAAAAAGGCATTCTGGCCAGCAAAATTCTCTTCTGCGCGATTCCAGGTCACAGTGATGCCTGAGGGTTCCATGCATATGAGTCCCTTCAGTCCAAGCCTGGTGGTCTCACATTTAAAGCTGGCTCTCGTGGTGGCTGTTCCTAGGAGAGTCCCATTCTTTCTGTCCACTGAGGGAGGCAGTCATCTTTGTTGACAATCGCCATTGTCTTTTCTTATTCCTGGTATCTGGGAGGAAGGGGTGGAGAATGGGAAGCCAGTAGGAGTGGAGGACACGCTGGATCCTGGGTATTCGTGATCTGTTACCAACTTTGGAAAGCTAGTAATGGCAGGCTAAATTATTTAGATCAGCTATCCCAGTGAAAACAACTATAAATGCTAGCTGAAATATAAAACACTTTAAAGCCCCCAAAGAGTTAATGAAATAGTAATGACAAGCCACGCAGAAGAGAAAACCCAAGATAGCAACCGCTTCTCTCAGAGCAGGTGTTGCAGCCAGTGCTTAAGCCATTATGGGGGATGCCTGCATCCCATATCAGAGTGCCAGGGGTTCAGTCCCAGATCCTCTGCTCCTGAGCCAGCTTCCTGCCAATGTGCTTGGGAGGTAGCAGATGACATCTCAAGTACTTAGGTTCCTGCCAACCTCCTGGGAGACCCGGATGGAGTTCCTGGTTCCTGGCTTTGGTTTCACACAGCCAGCCAGTCCCAGCTGTTTGTGGGCATTTAGGGGGTGAATGAGCAGATGGAAGAACTGTCTCTCCTCCCCACACCTGTCACTCTGCCTTTCAAATAAAACAAATTAAAAATTAAAAAAAGGAAACTTCTCTTAAAGAGCATCTGTTAATCTCAACCTATCTGAACCTATATTGTGCTGGCCTGGTGGAGTAACGGGAGCAGAGATCCAAACCCAGGCCTGCACATGGTGGAGAGCCTGTCAGAAGATTCTCCCCTCAATCTACTGAGGCCCCAAAGGGCTACACCAGGAGAGTACAGGAACTGTAAGCCAGACTTGCTCCCACTGTCTGGGTGTCCAGTGAACTCAGGCTGGGAACCTGGGTTGGATAGCTCTGGGCTGGCCATACCCCTGGTGCCTGACAAAAGTGAATACAACTCTCTCTAGAGGAAGACTCCTTCATACTCAGATTGTCCCAATACATGCTTTGTTCAAACAGTTGTCAGAACATTGTTAAAGATAGGCAAGCCTGCAAGAAAATGAAGTTCAGGAGTGAGAATCACAGAAACCAGGGACAAATGAAAAACAGCTGTGAAGTCTTCCCTTATTAGAATTTCCAGGCATTGGCCGGCACCGCGGCTCACTAGGCTAATCCTCCGCCTAGCGGCGCCGGCACACCAGGTTCTAGTCCCGGTTGGGGCGCCGGATTCTGTCCCGGTTGCCCCTCTTCCAGGCCAGCTCTCTGCTGTAGCCAGGGAGTGCAGTGGAGGATGGCCCAGGTGCTTGGGCCCTGCACCCCATGGGAGACCAGGAAAAGCACCTGGCTCCTGGCTCCTGCCATCGGATCAGCGCGGTGCGCCGGCCACAGCGCGCCGGCCGCGGCGGCCATTGGAGGGTGAACCAACGGCAAAGGAAGACCTTTCTCTCTGTCTCTCTCTCTCTCTCACTGTCCACTCTGCCTGTCAAAAAAAAAAAAAAAAAAAAAAAAAAGAATTTCCAGGCATAGACTACAAAGCAACCGTGCTTACTGTGGTCAAACAAAAGACAAGTGGGTTAAGCTGCTACCTCTGATGCCAGCATTCCATATGAACAACGATGCAAGTCCCAGATGCAGGCTGTTCCATTTCTGATCCAGCTCCCTGCGAATGAGCCTGGGAAAGCAGGAGAAGAAGCTCAAGTGTTTGGGCCCTTGCCACCCATGGGAGAGACCCAGATAAAACTCCTGGCTCCTTGCTTTGGCCTGGCCCAGCCTCAGCTGTTGCAACTATCTGGGGAGTAAACCAGCAGATGGAATATCTCTGTCAAATAAATCTCTGTCAAATGATCTCTCTGTCACTCTCTCTCTCTCTCTGTCAAATAAATAACTATTTTTTTTAAAAAAGAGAAAGGTTTCCATGAAACAAGAAACGATGTGACAAAACGGACTTAAATACAAAGACCAAATGGAAATTCTAAAAAATAAGCAAATGAATTTCAAATAAACTCAACTCATTAATTTACAAGCAGTTTAGATGAAGTGAAACACAGAGTTAGCAAAGTAGAAGATAATAAGGAGAAATTACCCAGAGTGCAACACAGGGGGGAAAGGCAGCTTGAGGGTGGGGGTGAGGGTAATCCAGAAGACAGGAGGTCCAGTGTATCAGGGTCTACCAGATGTCCACTTAGTGTCCCAGAAACACAACAGGGCGGAGGCAAGTGTGTGAGGAGATAATGGCTGGGAGTTTTCCAGAACTGGGGAAAGACAGCGGTCTGCAGGTGCAAGGGGCCAGGGAATCCCAAGTCCTGTCTGCCCAAGTGGCCAGACAGAGGAGGCAGCGGTGCCGTTGAGAGCCGCTTCTCCAGCTCATCAGCTCATGCTTCAAAGCCTCCCAACCAATCAGAAGGAAGAGCAGGAAACTTCCCAGCAAGTGGCAATGCCATGGCTTCGGTGCCACAGATTTCCGGCTCCTGAGGCCTTCCTTTCTCTGCCTTTGCCTTGAGGTTTCTGCCTAGCCAGGCCTCGGTGTCCTAATTCCACCCGCAAATGCCCTCCCTTAACCCTCTCTTCCTCTCTTGACCTTAAGGGGGAGGAAGCGGGTCCAAGGTGATACAGAGAAAAGGACAGCAGAGTAAGAATGGGGTGGGGTGGGGGAAGGAAGGGCAGGAGAGCTGGATCTGCAGGCAGCATGGCTCAGCGAGGCCAGCTTTGGGGCCGGCCAGGGTCAGTGAGCTGCAGGTGGGGACTGACAGTGACTTAGAGGCTGCTCTGCAGAACTCCGCTCCCTCCCCTCCTCTCCGCAAAGCTGCCCCATGATCCTCTGCCTCCGCGACCCTGTGTCTGACAGCGTAGTGTGGGTTGGACCTGAGCTCCCCTGTCTATCCAGGCTGGAAAGGAAGCAGGGAAGGCCACATGTGCTTGACAAGTGGAGAACACTGGAAAGCCGGGTCCCTGGAGCCATTTGTCACCTGTCAAGCCGGCCCAATCCATGCAAAGGCTTTTACTTTTCCTGCTCCCAGTCCTGGCTCAAGCCTGCACTCCACACCTCGGAGGGTAGTGACACCCGGGCTACGGGGCAGGGAAGGCACGTGCCTACTCGCCATTCTGGGCACCCTCCCCTCCACAGGGGACCATAGGGCGCCAGCACTCAGCACCTTTTCTTCGTCTTTTTTCCTAATGCCGGCTGAACTTTAATGAGACCTTCTGCAAAAGCCTCATGATGGAAATGCACCCACCGGATGCCCGTCTGTGCGTGGACCCCTGTTGATGAACACCCGGGTTTATTTTAGAGCAGCACAGTTAGGTAAGTGGGTAAATATGTATGCGTTTTGTACAGGACGTGGACAGAGAGACCTGGAGACAAGGTTGAGAGGATTCTAGTGTTTTCTTCAGAGAAGTTTTTCCTTCAGACAAATGAAAACCTCTGTCCTTTAGTACATTTTCTCCCGTCCCTGGGGCCCGTGAGTGCCCTTTCATAGGTGTGTTCCCCTCTTTAGGCTAAAGAACCAGTGAATATTGTCTCAGCAGTATCAGTCACAATTCCAATATTTTTCTCCCTTTCTTAGAGTCTGCTTAGCAACCACACTCTTGTAGCTTTTTTTCTTTTTTAATTTGAAAAATTCGAAAGTTAGAAAGAGCTCCCAATTCACTGGCTCACTCTTCAAATGCCTGCAACTGCCAGCAGCAGGGGCTTGGTCAAGTTGAAGCCAGGAGCTGGGAATTCAATCCAGATCTCTCATAAGGATGGCAGGAACCCAACTACTTGCGCCCTCACCACTGCCTTGCAGTGTCAGCATTAGCAGGAAGCTGGAGTCTGGACGGAGCTGGGTGTGGGATCCAGGCACTCTGTTTCAGGGTGCAGGCATCTTTAACTGCTAGCCCATTGCCCACCCCTCACTCTCTCATATCTTTTTATTTATTTGAAAGGTAGGGAGAAGAAGTAAAAGGTCTTCCATTAACTGATTCATTCCCCAAATGCCTGCATCAGCTGGGTCTGGACAAGCCTGAAGCCAGGAGCCTGAAACTCCATCCAGGTTTCCTAAGGGGGTGGCAGGGACCCAAGTCCTTGAGTCACCACTTCCACCACCCAAGGTGTGCATCATCAGGAGGATGGATTGGAAGGGGACCAGGACGTGAATCCAGGAACTCTGACAGGATATATGGGCATTTTAGTGGTGACTTACGTGCAGCACGAACGCCCCATCACCAGGCTCTTACACTTGAGGGAGCAGAGCTGACCCTTATATTCCATATTAAACAAACGTAGAAACAAAGGGGGAACAGGAGGCAGAAACCAGCCTCTGGATGCCCTCACCCCTCACCTCCTGGTCTGAACGTGGACTGGGAAGCTCACACACGGCACTGTTAGCTTTTGGTAAACATCGCTGGACCCGTGCAGAACAGGCATCTGGCTTTCCCTGAACACCCTGTGCCAGCAGACTACAGTGCCACCCGAGGCTAGGCACCTGTGCTAGCCAGAGAAACGCAGTGTCCGTCAGCAACCAGGTACGGGCGCCTTTGCTATCCCAAAGGCCCTCCTGCCCCACCCCAGCACAGCCATCAGGAAGAAACCTACCAGCTCCGAATGATGTGGACTGCCAAGACAAAGAAAACGAAAACCTCAAGGTGTTGTATAGTATGCTACTTTTGAGATAAAAAATAAAGAAAGAATAGACTGTAAATATGTTTGCATGCCCATAGAGCATCTCTGGAAAGACACAAAAGAAAATAGCAACAGCGTTGCATCTGATGGGGAGAACTGAGCGCTGGGGCTAGGGTGGGAAGGAGCCTTCCCTTCCGCGGTGTTCTCTTTTGTACCCTGCATTGTTGTTCCATATGTATGTATTACCTAGGAAAAGTGACAATAAAAGGAAGACTCCCTCCCCTTAAGGCGCTTAGGGGAAGACGACATGCAAACCATCACAATACAATGTGTTCATTGTTATCATGGAGACTCCCTCGGGTGGAGAGGGAGGCCGAGGGAGGCCTGCTAAGCTGGCTGGAGCGTTTAGAATCATCATGGTGAGCCCTGAGACGCGGCACAAAGAGCAGGCAGGGGCCAGAACGTGAAAGCCTTGGTGTGCCAAGCTAAGGAGTTCAGATTTTATCTTAACGGCGAACGGGCAGCCACGAAAGCGTTTGCAGTGGGAGTGATCTGTTCAGATGTGTTTGGAGAGATGACTCTGGCAGGAACGTGGAGGCTGGATTCAGCATGACAGGGACAGAGTGGGGGGACCCGGTGTGAGGTTAATGCAACCACGAGGTGAGAGAAGGTGGATGGATGGCCCAGGGCAAAGGCAGCGGGGCTGCAGAAGGGATTCAGGCTGAGGCAGGAAATGGGGCAGCAGGTGTATGAAGAGCACACAGCAAGCCCGCTCTGCTGTTCGGAGCCGTTTGCTTGCGCTGGCATCCTCTGCACGTTCGGGGCCCCAGACACCCTGGCAGCTGGCGGAATGGGTCTGCAGGGGCTCTTCCTGGTCTGCCTGCCTGCCTCCTTGCCCCAGGCTCCAGCTCCTTGGCAAAGTGGGACAGAGAAAAGCGAATAGAAGCCGCTCCCTCGCCATTTAGCTCCTAGGTTTCCCTTATTTCTCTCTCTCTCTTTCGCGATTCGGGTCCTCTCATTATTTCTGAGCTGTACAGCTTGCTGCTTCCCTGACTCGGCTCTCCCACCCCCGTCTGCCGAGTGTCAGTCAAGCCATCAGAGGAGCAGCTCAGCCTCACATCCCCGCGGCGGCTGTGCCCCAGGACACGCGCAGCGATTGCTGACACACACAAGCAGCAAGGTGTAGGGCTGCCGGCTCTCCCTTGAACAGTCTTCCGCTCCAGAATGGGGGTTAAAATGGAATTTGAGGGGATCGCTTCTCCCTGCCTGCCCCTGTCAGGACATTGGCAAGGACGGGCAACCCTGAGAGACGGGGAAGGCTTCAGAAGTCGATTTGCTTTTCATTTCAAGGTTGGGCCGTGGCCAGTGTCTGCTTTCGGAGGAGCTGTTTGAAATTCTTAACAAGAAGCAGGATGCTTGAGTCCAGGAATCCGGGGCAGGCTTATGAAGTGGGATTGGGGAAATGGAATTGTCATGTTATCTCTGAAGGGATATTATATTAAACAAGGGGAGGGGGCTGCACAGCCGCTCGGCTGCTTCCCTGGAGGACTGAACAATAAGAAATGTCGGCGGCAGCAGGAAGAACTAAGATTAGAACAAAGAATGAACTTCCCCAGGCTCTGGAACCCGTGGCCAGGGAGATCTGAAGCATCTGCTTCCCCAAGGGAGTTCTCCTCCTCTTACAAATTGTGAATGGAAATGCAGTTTTTATAGACTATGGGAATTAATGAGCATTAAGCTCAATTACCTCACCCAATTCTCTTTAGATCTTTGATAACACACACACACACACACACACACGCACACACACGGTGAGGGCCAGTGTGTGACTGTTTCTGGCCTGCTGCTTTCTGACCACTGTTTCACACGCCTGTGTTACACCCAGTCCTCAGGCTGGCCATTTGGAACAGCTATGTGGCATTCTAGTGTGTCAGTGTGCCCAAGTTTGTTTAGCTATTCCCAGTTGTTGGGTTGCTTCCAATTTTTTAAAATATATATTATAAAACCACAGATATGCATGTCTTCCTGTAAATGCCTTGTACTCCCCTTGGGGGATTGCTCCCCAAATAAAATTTCTGGGTTAGAAGGTGTGATTTGGGGTGGGAATTTAGCCTAAGGGTTGAGATGCCAGCTAACATGCTTCAGTCAGGGCTGGCACTGTGGCGTAGCAGTTAAGCTGCTGCCTGCAATGCCGGCATCCCATATGGGTGCCAGTTCAAGACCTGGCTACTCCACTTCCAATCCAGTTCTTGCTAATGTAGCTAGGAAAGCAGCGAAAGATGGCCCAAGTGCTTGGGCCCCTGCACTCATGTGGGAGACCTGGAAGAAGCTCCTGGCTCCTGACCAGCCCATCTCTGGGCATTGTGGCCATTTGGGGAGTGAACCAGCAGACAAAAGATGTCTCCCCTCTCTCCCTCTCTGTAACTCTGCCTTTCAAATAAATAAATAAAAATGTTTAAGATGCCTTGGTCCCTTGGGGCTGGTGTTGCAGTAGAGCAGGTTCAATCACCCCTAGCAATGCCGGCGTTCCACACCAGAGAGCCAGTTAGAGTCTCAGCTGCTCTGCTTCCCATTCAGCTCCCTGCTAATCCATGTAAGAGAACAGTGGAAGACGGCCCAAGTGCTTGGACCCTTGCCACCTACACAAGAGACCCAAAAGGAGTTCCAGGCCCCTGGCTTCAGCCTGGCCCAATCCTGGCTATCATGGCCATTTGGGGAATAAACCAGCAGGTAGAAGATCTCTCTCTCTCTCTCTCTGTTGTTCTTTCAAATAAAATAAATAAGTCTTAAAAAAAAATAATAATAAAATGCGGTTCAATAGGCTAATCCTACGCCTGCAGTACCGGCACCCCGGGTTCTAGTCCCAATTGGGGCATCGGATTCTGTCCCGGTTCCCCTCTTCCAGTCCAGCTCTCTGCTGTGGCCCTGGAGTGCAGTGGAGGATGGCCCAAGTGCTTGGGCCCTGCACCCACATGGGAGACCAGGAGAAGCACCTGGCTTCTAGCTTCAGATCAGCACGGTGTGCCGGCTGCAGCGGCCATTGGAGGGTGAACCAACGGAAAAGGAAGACCTTTCTGTCTCTCTCTCTCTCACTGTCCACTCTGCCTGTCAGAAAATAGATAAATAAAAATAAAATAAAAAAATAAATAAAATGCCCTGTTCCCACAGAGTGCCTGGGTTGCGTACCCAGCTCTGACTCCTGACTTCAGCTTCCTGCTAATGCAGACCCTGGAAGACAGTGGTGACAACTCAAGTAACTGGGTTCCTGCCACTCATGTAGGAGACCTGGATTGAGTTTCTGGTTACCAGTTTCAGTCCTAGCTGTTGCGGGCATTAGGGAAGTTAACCAGTAGATAGGAGCTTTGTCTCACTCCTTCTTTCTCTCTCTGCCTCTTACGTTAAAGAATAAAAAACACCTTCCTAAAAAAGAAAGTTTGAACCATCACACCCTGGTTGTGGAGTGTTGCCTCAGCACCCCCCAGGAAATGCAGCTGAGCCAAATTGCCCCCTACTCTATATTTCTGCCCCTGCAGCATTGATGACAGATTTTACCACTTTTATTTCTTTTTGCTCATTTAATAGGCACATAATAGTACCTTTAAGTTATTTAATTCCCATTTCTGTCCTTGCTAGTGAGATCAGGCATATGACCGTGTGAGGATTTATTGTCTACTTTTTCTTGTGCACAACTGTTCATCTCTGACATCAAGAGAAATCTGGGGGCTGACCTTATAGATTTGTATCAAGCCTTTGAGTACTTAAATAGTATATTTTCTTGCTTATATTTGCCATTTTTTACTCTAGGGAGCTACCCACACTGCTGGGGAGGTAGATGCTATCCTGGGGATGGCAGGGTGTTGACAAGACTTCTGGATTCTAGAATAACTTGTTTTCCCAAAGGAAGAAAGAGCCAGTCAGATGGTAACCCTCCCTGAGCCCCTGCTTTCCTAGGAAAGGGAGGGCTGGGCAGAGAGGAAGCTGGTTGTCAAGGCCACTACAGGGGACTCTTCCCATCCTCATATGGGCGCAGACTGGTACTTTCTCCCAGTCACCATAGAACCATGCAGGAGACAGCAAAATGTTGCAATCAGAATCACTGTTACAAGTTTCAACTAATCCTCAATAGAGCAGGGTGGTTAAAAGACAGGGTTCTGGAGCAGACAGATCTGAGTTCACATCTCCATGTCTACAGACACCAGGTATATAACTCTGGCCGAATTATCATCTGTCTAAGCATTACTGTCTTTTTGGCTGTTAAGAGGTATTTTGGTTGTGTCTGTTTTAAAAAAAAATTCCAAAAACTTTGTGGCTGAAAATGACCGTTTCATTCTCACGACTGCCTGGATCAGGAATCAGAAGGGCCTCTGTTGGGGGTTCTCACTCGGCCATGTGAAGCCGGTGAGATGCCTGGGCTGGAGGGCTTCGAATGGCTTCACTCTCCGGCCTGGCTCTCCGTGTATTTCCAGGGCCTGTCACAGGGTGGTCGGACTTCTGACTTCCGACATGGTGGCTCGGGGCTCCGAGAGTGAGTGGCCAAGACAGGAAGAGGAAGCTGCCAATCTCTTAGAGTTTGGTCAGAAAGGACCATAATGTCACTTCTGCCGCAGTCCACAGGGCAAACGGCCCCAGAGCCTGCAAGGTGAGGAGCAAGAGGGAGTTGGGGGAGTGTCTCATCTGCCAACACTGGGCCTGCAAGTCCTCCCAAGGCTGTGAGAATCCCAGGAGATAATGCACACTGAAGGCAGATTTACCGGGCAGCTAATGAAACCTCAACCACGGGGCCTCTTAATTGAATGCTTCTCTTCCAAGTCCTGGCACCTCATTTTGTATTCATAATTCTTTTCTTTTTGCTCTTAAACAGGACCTTCAGATTTTTTTCTGCAGCAGGCCCTCCCAGTCCTGGCTCTGTCCTGCGTGTCTGCGACAGCACTCGCCTAGCACGCTGCCTGGCACAGAGGGAGGCTCAACCCAACGGCCCCGCCACACGCTAGGCTGCCGCCAGGTCCCTCTCTGTGCCCGAGAAGAGGGCTCCTCCTCTCACTCAGTCCTTTCTCATTTTTTCCAGATTCAATTCTTTTTTTTTTTTTTCAAAACGAAAGTAAAACACGCTGAGAATAATTTCATAATCACAAAACTGCCCTCCCAATTGGCCCCTGAATCCACCCTCTGACCTCACCGCCCACCAGGGAGGTGGGTTTTATGCCCGGGAAGCCTGCCAAGTTCTTGGCTGGCCCCTTAGAATCTCGAAAGGAAATCAGGCCAAAGAGAGGAAAGCCAGCAGGGGGAGGCAGCATTCCTGGTGCCCAGCTTGGTCTAGGAGGCATTGAAATTCCAGGGCCGAAGTCCTGAGACAAAGATCATAATGAGACAGGAAGGTGGCATAGGAAGGAGCCCATTTGCATGACAATAATTGAGCCAAGAATAGAAAGCTAGAGGGATGCAAGGGTGAGGCTGGCAGCTGAGCTGGGCTAAACCTCACAGATCAGACTACCCAGCTCCGCTCTGCAGGAGAGGCGGAGGCTGAGCCCCGTGCCAGGCTTTGCAGGGAGGGAGGCAGTGGGGAGAAGGACAGGCCCCAGGGGATTGTGGGAACACCAGCCAGGCTGGACTTTGCTCCCTGCAACCCTTTCAGTGTAGCACCTGCCTCTGCGGGCTTTCTGCTCTGTGGACTCCGAGGCTGCAGGGCTAAGAGGACAGCATGGCTTCTCAGACAGTTCTGTATGACGCCATTGTGATCGGGGCAGGCATCCAGGGCTGCTTCACCGCTTACCACCTGGCCAAACACAGGAAGAGCGTCCTCCTGCTGGAGCAGGTACTGTGTCCCTTCTGCACTCCTGACGCTAAGGCTCGGCCCTCGCCTCCCCTCCAGAGGGCTTTCCAGAGCCAGCAGGCTGTGGGGCGAGGCCAAAGGGCCTGAGGACCATGCACGCTGTGCAATCTGTAGCTTAGCTGTTTGGAGGTTTCCTGGGAACGCAGAGTGTGTCTCCCGTCCCTCAGACCCACGCTGGATTTCCAAGTACATCTCTGCTTTTACTGTGGCCCAGTTCCTGTCCTAGACCGAGATACATCCTTGGCCCCGTTCTCTTCCTTCTTCTTCTTCTTTTTTAATATTTATTTTAGCTATTTTGAAGGCAGAGTTACAGAGAGGCAGAGAGAGAGAGAGAGAGAGAGAGAGAGAGATCTTCCATCTGCTGGTTCACTCCCCAGGTGGCCGCAACAACCAGAGCTGAGCTGATCTGAAGCCAGGAGCCAGGTGCTTCTTCCTGGTCTCCCATGTGGGTGCAGGGGCCCAAGCACTTGGGCCATCTTCTACTGCTTTCCCAGGCCATAGCAGAGAGCTGGGTCAGAAGAGGAGTAGCCAGGTCTCGATCCTGTACCCAAATGGGATGGCAGCACTGCAGGTGGCAGCTTTACCAATTACGCCACAGCGCCAGCCCCTCTCTTCCTTCTTGCCACCCTGATTTTTCTGTGCCCAAATGGTTGATTCAGCCCAGAAAAATAACCAGTTCTGCCCAGGGTAACTTTAAGTAAAGACAGCTTTCCAAAGGGTGATGGATCAGCCTGATGGGATTCTCCCCCTTGCTTTTCTGACCTCTCACCCCAGCACCCAGCAGAAGTTTCCATTTTTCCTCTACCTCTGGACATGCAGGAAGTGAGATGCAGGTCTCATGTTGCCATAAAGGGAAGCTGATCCCATGCATTGCTGTCTCCCTTGACTGCTGCACGTGTAGCTGGGCCCTGGTGTCTGCAGGGTCCTTTGGAGGGCAGGCCCAGTCCCCCAGAGAGGCGTCTGTCTCAGTGGACAGACTGACACAGCCACCCAGGCTGCTCATGGTTTACTCTTCCTGGTAATGAGCTGGAGTGGTTGGAAACCCTCGTGTTACTCCATCAGCTTCCTCAAAGCCCAAGAGATCCCGGGTGCATCCTTTCAGGAAACTCCATGTTTAGCCCAAGTGAGCTAAAGCCACAGAGAGTCGTAAATTCAGCATCCGTTTCCTTGTCTGTGAAATGACGGGGCTAGGCCAGAATGATCTGGAAGGTTCTTTCTAACTGACTTCTCTGTGAGTCTAAGTGAGCTGAGCTTATAGCAAGATGACTGGAGACTAACTCACAAAGGGCCTCTGGGTGTGAGTGATGTTCCCACAAAGAAAGCTCAAGTTAGTGCGACTGTAGAACCTCTGTCTTGGCTGCCATGTCAGCTGACTGGCTGTAGAGGGAGAATCTAGAAGACTGGATGGAAACATTTAGAGTAAGAGACTCCTGGTTGTACAGAGGCCACAGATTCCCTTGTCTCTCTTGTTCTCCAGTTCTTCCTGCCGCACTCCCGAGGGAGCTCCCATGGACAGAGCCGGATAATCCGAAAGGCATACCTTGAAGACTTTTACACCCACATGATGGACGAGTGCTATCAGCTATGGGCCCAGCTGGAGCAAGAAGCTGGGACCCAGCTGCACAGGTGGGCAGGGGCTGAAACCCTTGAATCACAGAGCTCATACCTGGAGGAGCTTCGCGTTTGTGGAGAGGTGGGGCCAGGCATAGCCGAGGTGAGATAGGAAGACCTCATGCCCAACGAAGGGCTGGATACATGGGAGCATTCTGCTCGCTGTCCTGATGACCGCCCCACAGGAAGCTCCCGCCAGGCTCTGACTTCCAGCTCTGGGTTAGAGCGTGGGCCCAAGTCTAGCAGTGGCTGGATTGGGAAAGTGCTGGGCAGACACTGTGGGCAGATACTCAAGGCGGGAAGGCTCACATGGGATCTGCTGGCATTTGCAACTACACCTCTGCACTGCGGTGCCCTCAGGAGCAGGAGGCTTTCCAGATCCTTTGTATTCCTGGGAGCACGCTAACTTTTTGTGCTGGATCCTTACCTCCATAGTGACCACATCCTATAGGAACAGCATGGGGCGCTCCTCAGGCTGTAGTGCTCACCAGGGAGTGAGCCTGCACCTGCGCCACCCCCCTCCCCCAAGAGTCCTCCCTCATTGACCTTTTTCTTGTGTTGCATTGGGCACTTTAACCGCCCTGGCTCCTTTCTCTCCTCCTCTGTGACTCTTAACTGAACTTCCTTTACATAACCCTGACTCTAGCCTTCAGGGTGGCAGTTGTTTTAATGGCCAAGAACCAAGAGGTTACTGTTCTGTTGCAAAAACACCATTAACTTAAGTAAGAACAAAGTGAAATCCATTATGCAAATACAGTCAGGGCAGCTAATTCCACATTTACTCAGGGGCAGCTAATGCCCCCGGCACCCCAGTGAAGAAGCATGACTTGCTGAGGGGTGGCCCGGCAAAGGGACCCCTCCCTGTTGGTGTCTGCACACTGCTGAGTCTCCGGAGCTGAAGGAACCGCTCGGGACCTTGGAGGTCACCCTTCTTCCCAGCAGACGATGAGGCAGCTAGGTTGTCAGGGAAGTGTCTGGAATCTTCCAGAGGGAAGACGACAGTGCTGGAGTCACAGGGACTTGGGTTTGATTTTGTACTCTAACTTCTTCCCAGCTTTGTTATCTTACAGTTCCTTTTTCTTTCTTTTTTTTTTTTTTTAAAGATTTATTCTATTATTTGAAAGGCAGAGTTACAGAGAAGGAGAGAGATTGTCCACCCATTGGTTCACTTTCCAAATGGCCACAATGAGCCGGCGCCACGGCTTACTAGGCTAATCCTCCACCTTACGGCGCCGGCACACTGGGTTCTAGTCCCGGTTGGGGTGCCGGATTCTGTCCCGGTTGCCCCTCTTCCAGGCCAGCTCTCTGCTGTGGCCCGGGAGTGCAGTGGAGGATGGCCCAAGTCCTTGGGCCCTGCACCCCATGGGAGACCAGGATAAGTACCTGGCTCCTGCCATTGGATCAGCGCGGTGCGCTGGCTGCAGCAGCCATTGGAGGGTGAACCAACGGCAAAGGAAGACCTTTCTCTCTCTCTCTCTCTCACTGTTCACTCTGCCTGTCAAAAAAAAAAAAAAAATGGCCACAATGGCCAGGGTTGAGCCAGGCTGAAGCCAGGAGCCTGGAACTCCATCTGGGTCTCCCACCTGGGTGGCAGGGGCCCAAGCACTTGAGCCTCTTTCTGCTGCTTTCCCAGGCCTTTAGCAGGAACCTGGATAGAAAGTGGAGCAGCTGGGACACAAACTGGTTGGTACCCATAAGGGATGCCGGCGTTACAGGTGGCTTCCTGACCCACTGTGCCATGATGCCAACCCTGGGAGATGTTCCTTTACTCTCTGTGCCTCCTTTTCTCATAGAGCTCTGTGAAGTTAAATGAGCCTTCTGTAAAATACTTGGCAATGTGCCTGGTGCCCTTCAATAAGTGGCAGTCCATTCCACCTGATCTGATCAGTGTGCCCTGCAAGAGAGAGGAGGAGGGGCGCTGGGGTGGGAGATCCCATAATCTCACAACCCTCCTCTTTAGCAGGACAGGAATCAGGAAGGATTTGGGAACGAGTCAGGCCTGGCTCTCAATCTCAGCTCTGACACACTTAGCTGTGTGGTTTGTAGCAAGCTGTACATCCTCTGTGCGTTTAGACTCAGTTTTTTCATCTGCAAAGTAGGGGTTATAATACCTAGTTCATGGGGCTGTTGTATGTGGTGAGCTGAGAACAAAATGTAGAAAGTCAACATCTTCCATAAGAAACTAGGGGCTGCTGTTAAGCATGATACAGGTTGAGCATCCCTAATCCAAAACTCTGAAATCCTCCCAAATCTGATTTTTTGAGCACTGACATGACACCCCAAGTGGCAAATCCCACACCTGACCTCAGGTGACTGGGGGAAGTCAGAATGCATGTGCATTATAAATGTTGTATAAACTTACCTTCAGGCTATGTGTGTAAGGTGCATATGAAACAGAAATGGATTTTGTGTTTAGACTTGCATCTCTTTCCCAGGACACCTCATTATATACGGTCTACTGCATAAGGGATATACGAATTGCATGACGGTGCCTCAAAAAATTCATGCAACAATGGAATGGAAAGATAATTTTATTTTTGTGCAAAAACTTTTGCAATTCGTGCATAATTTTTTCATAATATATATGTTCCATAAACTTCTTAAAGACCCCTTATCATATGCATGGATTCAATTCTTGTACCAAAATAAACTTATCTTTCTATTTCATTTTTCCATGAGCTTTTTGAAGTACCCTCATCTACACCTCATTTACTTCTCCCCACAACCTTATGAGAGGGTTGCCACGGAGCAGAGTCTGAAGCCATTAACTCAAATCACAGAATGACAAGACTCTTTTCTAGAACAGTGATTGGCAAACATTTCCTGCAAATGGCCACATGGATCTGAGGTTCTGTGACCCTGTGGTCTGTTCCCGTGGTTCAGCTCTGCCTTTATGGTGTGAAAGCAGCAATGGACAAGGTGTAAACAGACAAACCTGGATGTGTTCCAATAACACTGTTTATGGACACTGAAATTCAAACTTCACATAATTTTCTTGTGCTATGAAATAGCATTCTTTTGATTTTTTTATCAGCCATTTAAAAAGTAAAAAACCTCTTGGCTTATGAACAAGAAAAAAGCAAACAGAAGGCCAGATTCTGTCCCTGAATTGTTGTTTTCTGGTCCCTGGTTTGGGAGACACCACAAACTGGTGGCCTTGTCCCTTCTCCTGTCTCCAAACAAGTTTGGGTCTGAATCATCCCAGGTCAAAAGATTGCAACTGGATATTTGCAGACAGGCAATTGTCACAGGCCATTTTAAAAGATCATTCTGGAGCAGGTGGCTGGTCTAGTGATTAAGATGGCTGCGTTCCCAATTGGAGTTCCTGTGTTCCACTCTGGGCTCTGGCTCCTGATTCCAGCTTCTTTCCAGCGTGTACCCTGGGAGGCAGCAGGTGACGGGTCAGGTAGAGGGCTTTCGAGTGCCACTCCCGTGGGAGACCTGGATTGTGTTCCTGGCTCCTGGCTCTGATATTTGTCTTGGACATCAGTCTGGCCAAGCTTTGGCCATTGGGGTATCTGGGGAGTGAACCAGCAGACAGGAGTTTGCTTTCTCTGTCTCTGTGGCTCTTTTTTTTTTCTTTAACATTTATGTATTTATTTAGAGTTAGAGAGAGAGAGAGAGAGAGAGAGAGAGAGAGAGGTCTTCCATCTACTGGTTAACACCCCAATGGCTGCAATGGCTGGAGGTGGGCAGATCTGAAGGGAGCCAGGAGCTTCTTCCTGGTTTCCCACGTGGGTGCAGGGGCCCAAGCACTTGGGCCATTTTCTACTGCTTCCCCAGGCCATAGCAGAGAGCTGGACCGGAAGAGGAGCAGCTGGGACTAGAACCAGTGCCCGAATGGGATACCAGTGCTGCAGGCAGAGGCTTAGCCCACCACACCACAGTGCTGGCCCTCTGTGACTCTTAAAAAAACAAACAAAACAAATTTCAGTACCTCACAGTGCCAATCATAAAATATGCTTTCCAAACCTTTCAAGTACTCCAGCATGCCGAGTACACTATTGTTGCTGCCGTGATTCTATTGTTAACAGTCCGTCCTTTCGGCTAACTTAATTTACCGAGGCGCACTAACTTTATTTGGTTCCTTTACTAAGTAGGGACACAGGACATTCTGAGTGGCATATGAATACATTTCTGCCTGTGGGCTAAAAGCCATCTCAGTTCCTTTCCCTCTTACTCCTAATTCTGATTTTCTAAATGATTCATCTTTGTTCTTCAGAAAGAACCAGCACAAGACTATAATATAACTAATAAATATGGGCATACTTCATGCTATTTGATGATGATTTCATGAAGATCTTTAGGGCTTGCTAGTCAAGGCAGTTGTCTTTTTATTCTATTCTGCTGTGTCCTGTGACAGCCGCATACTAAACATGGGTGGGCTCAGACTATTTGCATATATTCTGGGAACAGACAATGACACATGTGTCAGATCACAAGGTCTGAATCTTTTGTGATGTGTACAGGCACGATGCGGATAGCAACAGCAAAGCCCAGCGCTGCGGCCCCTCTCTTTCCCGCCCCGCCTTCTCCCTTTGAGTCCTACTATCCAGCTCCTGACCCAGGCTGCCCCTGCTTGGCTGACAATATCAGACAAGATCACAGCCGTAGGCGATACAGCTGCTGGCGGAACCTGGTGGCCCCCTCTGCAGCTGCTGCTTCCTGTGTCTGCGCGGTGTCTGGCTTGTCAGCCACATCCCCTCCCTGGAGCAGTCTCTGTTAACCAATTCCACCTCGGCCCACTGAGCAGGAGACAGCACGCAGGGAGCACCTCCAAAACCAACAATGGCAAGTCCCTTCCTCCAGGTGACTCAGAGCTGAGGAACGCTGGAGCTGAGGGTGGGAGACAGCAGGTGCAGGGAGCTGTCCCCAGCCCCCAGCTGCTCCCCACTGTGTCCTGCACCCAGCTGGCCAGACCACCATCACCAACTCCCCACATCACATAGGAGGAGTGATTCGGGCCGTAGAGGAGTCAGCAAGGCCTTTGGGTGGAATCTCCAGCAATTTCTTCCCGGCGCTGGACCCAAGTGGAACTGGGAGGAAGGCGCAGTTCAGACCATGTGCTCTTGACCCAGCTGAGGGGTGGCGCGGGAGGCTGGGAGCTACAAGTTTGCCAGAGTTCTCTGACAGCCCTAGCGCTGGCTCCAAGCCCTTCTGTCCAGGCCAGCTCTGGCTTGTCAGTCATTCCCTGATCATTCCTCCACTCTACAGGGGTGCCCTTGTCTTTCCTCACCCTTTTCCTTCCCCAACCTTGGAACCCCGGTCTGAGCAGACAAAGAGGAGGGAGCAACCAGGAGCACAGTGGGGAGAAATTGACGCAGAATGAGCAGTCTATTTATTGGGATCTAGGAAAAAGCCATTAAGAAAATAAGCACTTAAATGATTTTCAATCAGCCCATGGAAGTCATCTATCTTCATACTGGGGGAAAAGGCCCATTCTCTGATCCTGGTTTTGATTGACTGATTTCCAATTCTCTCAGCATTTCCCATAGGAGCGTCTCACCTATCTCCCATAATGACAGGCCTTTGCATTTCCAGGCAGTGTTTTACATTTATTTCCGATTTGCTCATAATGGTCAAAAATCTCTCTCCAATCCACAGCATTTCTCTAGCAGTGCACGGTTTCCCTCAGGCCAAATAGCTCAGCTGTGATCCACGGAAAATGAGAATTTCCCAAACGCATCTTCGGACTAAGGGAGGGTCCAGCATCACAAATTCAGATGGAAAATTTCCCACTGTTAGATCAATATCTGGCTAAGAAATAAATGCCACAGGGGCAGAGAGCTGGAGCAAAATGATTACAATCGGCACAATTACATTCACCAGGCGGAATCAGCTCGCTGATTACGCCCAGGGATGGGGCACTCCCGCTTCGTCCACCGCAGGATGGCTGGGAATTAGAACGTCACTCAGCGTTCCCTAATTTGCCAGAGCACACACTCATTTTCCCCATTCATGTAAGAGGAGTTCTCCTTTCAACGGAAGAAGCAGGAAAAGAGGAAGGAAAGAAGGGAGGGGGGGAGGAATTGTAACAAAAGAGAAAGTATGGGCTGGCACTGTGGCGTGATGGTAAAGCTGCTGTCTGCGACACCAGCATCCCGTGTGGGCACTGGTTCAAGTTCTGGCTGCTCCACTTCTGATCCAGCTCCCTGCTAATGGTCCGGGAAAGACAACTGGAGATGGCCTGAGTGCTTGGGTCCCCGCCACGCATGTGGGAGACATGGATGAAGCTCCTGTCTCTTGGCTTTGGTCCAGCCCAGCCCTGGCCATTGTGGCCATGAGGGGAGTGAACTAGCAGATGGAAGATCTCACTCTCTCTGTCTCTCTCTCTCTCTCTGTAACTCTGACTTTGAAACAAATATATAAATATTGAGAGAGAGGGAGATCAGAGAATATGAGACCCAGGCTGCTATAGCGCAGGCAGGGGTTACAGCATGCTGTTCTAGAATTTGCAGGCCCGGGAATCTTACATGACACATGCTAAGGTGCATTTCCCAGAATCCTATGCAGCTGGGACCCCATCAGGTGACAGGGCTCAAGAACATGTACCTGGGTGACTTCTTAATGATCTTTTTGACCAAAACATTTACCAGGCAAGTGTGCATTACCCGAGAACCAATCAGAAGTCCTCTGGGAAGAGGCTGGCTACAGGCTGGTGGGGATTGCTCCAGCCTCTTGCCTCTGAGGAGCTTTGAAGAGCAGAGGCTCTCGCTGCTATCTCGCTGTGGTGAGAGCCGGGTAGGCGGGGGCCATGGCGAATGGATTGGGCACGCTGCGCGGCTCTGTGTACTGACACCAGCCCCAGGGCCCACTGTGGCCCTCCCCCTTCCCAATCTTCTCTTTAATCCCCCCAACCAGATAATGTGGGATTTGCAAGCATGTAATATCCATGAGACTCCATTATAGGCTATTACGAGCTTTCTACGAAGTACCTGGGGGATGCACCGGGCGGCTGCTGGCCAGTGCGGCTGCCGCAACCAGAAGGGACTACAGGAATGGTCCCGGGGGCCAGAGGGACCCCTGCATTGTTTAGATCACTTCCTGTCTAAAGGGAGCTCTGGTCTCTTATGACAGAGAGGCAAGAAGCGTGCAAAGAGAAACAGCTTTCACTGCTTTGGGGTTTAAGAAGGATGGAGGGAGGTGCTGAGAGAGACATAATCACTCAATTTATTGCTGGGGCCCTAGGAGACCATCCACTGGTGTTTAAGCATGAAGGTGCCTTTGGCATTTGGGGTGGAATCTTCCTGAGCATAGCAGGTTCAGCATCCCTAAATGTGAGTTGCAACCCCAGATGCTCTGACAATTACAAAAATGACCCATGCCATTTCCACCTGCTGGGTAGGAGGGGGTGCCACCCTGATGTGGAATCTGGGTCCAGACATGGGAGCAACCAGGTCAAGGTCACATCAAAGTGATGTCAGGGCCAGAACCCAAACTGGATCTCCCAATTTAAGACCTTTCCACAAGAAACAGCCCTGCAAAAAAAATGGAGAGGCAGAGACAAACAGGAAGGGACAATGCATGGCATGACAGGAAGAGGAAAGGGAGTAGAGTGGGCGTGGCCTGGGGCAGATACAGAGTAGAGGGATGGAAATAGTGAACGGGAGGAAGGAGAAGAAACCTGACCAGGCTGGAAGAACAGACAGCACTCTCCAGGTGTGCAAGATGAAAGGAGGCTTAGAATCTCTTCCCTCCAGGGCAGGATGGAGGGACAAGCAAAAGTGAGAGCCAAGGGCAGAGGGCTCCTGTGGCCAAAATCTAGACGGTGTCCCCTCTTCCCTCTGTGCAAGGCTGTGACTCTCCTCCTGCCTGGGCCTGCACCTGAGACCCTTGCAAATGGCGCAGGGCCTTCACAGGTACTTCCACCCAGACGTCTTTTGTGTTTGTTTTTACAGGCGGACTGGACTGTTGCTGCTGGGAATGGCAGAGGATCCAGAACTAAAGTCAATGCAGGCCACACTGTCCAGACATGGGCTGGAACACCAGCGTCTTTCCTCCGAGGAACTGAAGCAGCGTTTCCCAAACATTCGGTTGACCAAGGGAGAAGTAGGCCTCTTGGACAAGTCTGGAGGAGTTCTCTATGCAGACAAGGCCCTCAGGGCCCTCCAGGTGACACTGTCCAGCCCTCGGGCAATACATCTCCTTGCTTGGGGCATCCGGAATCCCATTCTTCCAGATGAGGGCCTTCCCTATGTTATCTTTTCTGTCCTAAGTGAAGGGCTGTTTGTCCACCAAGGTGAACACAAGGAGAACAAATTCACCTTTCTCTGCACCTGCCCCTTCAGGATGCAGTTCGCCAGCTGGGAGGCACAGTGCGTGATGGAGAGAAGGTGCTGGACATAAAACCAGGGCTACCGGTCACGGTGACCGCCACCTCCAGGAGCTACCAAGCCAAGAGCCTGATCATCACAGCAGGTCCCTGGACCAACAGGCTCCTCCGTCCCCTGGGAATTGAGCTACCTCTCCAGGTAGGGAGAGCCACAGGCCTGAGCATGGGTGCTTAAGAGAAGCAGCCGGCGGACTCAGTTCAAGTCCTGGATATGCCATTTGCTTGTGTTGGCCTTGAACAAGCTAGCTCACCTCACTGAGCCTCAGTTGCATCAACACGGCGGGGGGAGGGGTAACAGCTGTATCAGGGGGCTGCTGAAGAACCGCATTGTTGGACATATGAGGTGTATGTGAGGGTACTTCGAAAGGTTTGTGGGAAAATGGGATTAAAAGATAAGCTTAGGGATGGGTGTGCAGCATAGAGGATTGAGATGCTGCTTAGGATGCCCAGATCCGAAGCCTGGGTTTGAGTCCCGGCTCCAGTCCTGATTCCAGCTTCCTGCTGACGTGCACCTCGGGAGGCAGCAGATGACGGTTCAAGTAATTGGCTCCCTGCCACCCATGTGGGAGACCCAGATGGAGTTCCAGGCTCCTGGCCTCAGCCTGATCCAGCCCCTGCCGTTGTGGCGTTTTGGAGAGTGAACCAGCGAATGGAAGAGTCCCCCCACCTCTTGTCTAACTCTGCTTTTCAAATGATAATAAATCTTTAAAATTTTTATTTATATTTGAGAGAGAGTACGCAAGCTCACATCCACTGGTTCGTGCCCCAGAATGCACTCAATGGCCAGGGTTGGGCAGGGGCCAAAGCTGGGAGCCAGGAGTTTGATCCAGGTCTCCATGTGGGTAGAAGGGAACCTAACACCTTGGGCCATCACTGCTGCCCCAAGGGTCTGCATTAGCAGGAAGCTGGAGTCAGGAGTGAGAACTGAGCCCAGACACTCTGACATGGCACAGAGGCATCTTCACCAGCATCTTAGCCACTTGGAGACCCTTTGTCAAACTCTTGGGAGACAGCCTGGTTTGAGTAAGGACTTAATGACTAGCTGGTCATTAACTCCTGCAAAGACAAAGAAGTAGGGCTGGCGTGCAGCTTTGAGAGCACACAAAGAACAGGGAGGAGACAGAGGGTCAGAGGTCTTCATGTGTCATAAAACCTGGAAAAGTCGAACGACGGAGACCTGAGTGAAGCAGGGTGGATGAGCAAATCCGGGTGTCCAGGCCTGCGGTTAAGGGCAGTAGGACCCCAGAAGATGCTGCTCCATCGTCCATAGCATCTGGCGGTTTCCCCCTCACCTCCCACTTCCTGTTCCTTCCTCAAGCCCCTGCGGATCAACGTGTGCTACTGGCGAGAGACGGTTCCTGGGAGCTATGGTGCTTCCCAGGCTTTTCCTTGCTTCCTGAGCATGGGCCTGACTCCCCACCACGTCTATGGGCTGCCCTCCGGAGAGTATCCAGGGCTCATGAAGGTGAGCTGAGGTGCCCATCCAGGTGGGGGCCAGCTTCTCTAACTGCCTTCCACAGACGACCCCCAGGTCCCAGTGGGCAGCAGTGCAGCTGTCCTGAGGCCCTGCTAAGGGTGCCTTTCCTTGGCACGCAGAGGGTGGGCTGGGGCTGGACAGCTGGGCAAACTCAGGTGGCAACAAGGAGCCTGCAGCAGGACTGAGGACGGTGGGGTGCTGGCTGGGGATACCCTGGGTGTGTGGGGAAGGCCGGCCTCACCACTCACAAGGCTCTGATCTGGTGTCAGGTCTGCTATCACCACGGTGACACCGTGGACCCTGAGGAGCGGGACTGCCCCAGGGCGATGACAGACATCCAGGACGTGCAGATCCTGTGCGACTTTGTCCGAGCTCACCTACCCAACCTGAAGCCGCAGCCCGACATCATGGAACGCTGCATGTACACGGTAAGGGGCTGGTGGCCCCCCCGTGCCCCACCCCCCACCACGGCTCTGGAGAGCAGGAGAAGGAGACAAGCAGAGCTCACACTGGCTGGGGCCCACTCTGAGCCCTGACATGGAACTCAACTTGAAACCAGCAAGCTAAGCTGTATGGGTCGGCTTTCTTCCCCTAGACAGGGCCGGGGAGGGATTATTCGTATTCTTTTTCATTAGGCAACGAGCTGGGCCTGGCAGTCCCTGACGATAGTCCCCAGAAGAGCTCTAAAAGGGTTTTTGGCAAGACGCGCCAGTTGAGCAGGCCTCAGGGACAAAGAGAAGAGACAGATGCCACCAGGGCCTGAGGCATCCTGGCTGGAGTGAGTTTGCTAGGATGAGCTAAGCACCTACTGTGTTCATGGCTCCGCAGGGGAGAGAGAGACAGATGGACAGATAGGAAAGACTGGCATCCAGAGGGGTGCTGGCAGGCAGGAAGCAGGCTTGTGCCCCGTTCTCATTCTCTCTGGAAAGAAACTCAGCCCAGCCCCCTCCTGTCAGGTCCTGCAGTTTTCCTACCCCCCACCACTCTCCCCGGCCCTGTTATCAACGTGTGATATACAGGTGTGAATATTTCTTCTAGAACACCCCTGATACGCACTTCATTCTCGATCGCCACCCGAAGTATGACAACATTGTCATCGGTGCTGGATTCTCTGGTGAGCTTAGGAGGGGAAACGGCCCCCTTAGAGCTGGCTGTTCTCCGTGCTGGGCCAAATGGTATTTTCCCCATACTCAGGTGCCCACAGAGGGGCTAAAGCCTGGCTTTGGGTCAGTTAGGAGGCTGGCTGGGAAATCAGGGCAGGGGTTGTCACGGTGGGAGGCAGCTTCTGGCCGTGGGAGGTGAGCACGAGGAGAGGCAGCCCTCTGAGTGGGACAGTGGGGGACTTGCCGAGAGCCCAGCCTGCCTGGCCCTGAGCGCTTGACTGTCCCCTCTCCTTCCCCTAGGGCATGGATTCAAGCTGTCCCCTGTCGTGGGGAAGGTCCTGTATGAACTAAGCATGAAACTAACCCCATCCTATGACCTGACACCTTTTCGAATCAGCCGCTTCCCTGGCCTGGGCAAAGCCCACCTCTGACCTCCCTTCTGTGCACAGGAGCCCGGGGCTGCTGGAAACGCCCCATGAGAGGGAAGTGGCTGTAAAATGTCACCCTTTTCTCCTGCCTCTGTGGAATCCCCAGATGGTCGAGTCTGCCTTCTTTCCCTGGCTAGCTCCCCGACCCCGACGACTTCCTTGCTTCTAGAAGGTCCGTCCGATCCTCTGCAGTCACAGAGGAGCAAGGACCATTGAGATGAAGGTCTCAAGATGGGAGGGCACAAGGGCTGGCCCAGGAGACCAGAGCAATTGTTACGGTTCTCTTCCCTGGGACGGTGATGAGCTTGGCATGAATTTGACATAATCTGCCCAGGGGAAGGTAAACAAGACAACCTCTTAGGTTTCCCTACTGCATTCCTTTTCCTTGAACCAGAGCCACTCTCCATCACAAACTCCTAAAAAATCCAGCTCCTAAGAGCACAATGAATGTTTGTTGAAAAATATCTGTTGAGGAAGACCTTTCTCTCTCTGTCTCTCTCTCTCTCTCTCACTGTCCACTCTGCCTGTCAAAAAAAAAAAAAAAAAAAAAAAAAAAAAAAAAAAAAAAGAAAAATATCTGTTGAACAAACAAATAAATAGCTGCATTTCATTAAAGTCTGTGGCGGGCTTTCTGTTCCATCCGACCTCATTTCTTATGAGCTCTAATTGTCTAAATTAGCACCGCAGAATCTATTACCCCAGGAATGCTGAGAGCCTTTATCCCCTCGACGCACTGCACCCCCTTTCTCTGCATCCTTTGTCTCGTCTTCATCCTCTCCCTGGTTCTATAAAGATGCTCAGCTCCCCAGTCCCTCATTAAGGTGTATTGTCAGGTCTTTATGAAGATGGAGCTGTTATACCAGGAAGAAAGAGAGAGACACACTCGCTTAGAAACCCTGTTCAATGTTTGAATGTTAAATGTGCCATTTTATTATCATTAGGATTGCTCCCACTTAATGAAACAGCATTAGCACGGGTCGGCTGGCCTCCTTGCACTAATTGCTTTGCATGGGAACAGGCTCATAAGCACCCCAGGGTGGGTGGAGGGGTGAGAGGTATTAGCAGGGAGGCCGGTAGGGCCGGGTGCATGCAGATGAACCCCGAGCAGGAGGAGGTCCAGGGTGGGCCAGTTTGACCCCAGAAAACAGGACATACAGATGTACTGAGGAGTGCAAGATTGGGACTGGGGCGGGGGTGGTGGTGGTGGTGGATGTGTTAAGGGGACTTACTAAAGAGTGGGCGATGGGAATACAAGTCAAAATATTCCCAAAGGAACTACAACCATGAGGAAATTACTCTGCAGCCGCTGGAGGCCTTAACGGCCTAGGCACACGTATCAGCACTGATTTCTCCAGCGAGGTGTAAAAGCCAGCTAATCCTGTCAAGGCCATGCCAAGTCTGTTTTGTGTGGTCTAATGCTTCTCTGAACCTCAGCCTCTGTAAAATGGGAATAATCAGCCGGCGCCGCAGCTCAATAGGCTAATCCTCCGCCTGCAGCGCCAGCACACCGGGTTCTAGTCCCGGTCGGGGTGCCAGATTCTGTCCTGGTTGTCCCTCTTCCAGGCCAGCTCTCTGCTTTGGCCCAGGAGTGCAGTGGAGGATGGCCCAGGTGCTTGGGCCCTGCACCCCATGGGAGACCAGGAGAAGCACCTGGCTCCTGGCTTCGGATCAGCACGGTGCGCCGGCCACAGCACGCCGGCCATAGCGGCCATGGGGGGTGAACCAACGGAAAAGGAAGACCTTTCTCTCTCTCTCACTGTCTACTCTGCCTGTCAAAAAAAAAAATAAAAATAAAAATGGGAATAATCATTGATACGGGCCGACTGCACAAAGCAGTGCGAGGATCAATCATGATCACTCCTCCTTTCGTTCAATACATGCCTGTATGTTGAACCTCTGCTGTGCTCCAGACACTGTCCTGGCCCAGCCCTGGAGTTGTGGACATTTGGGGAATGAACCAGTAGATGGAAGATCTCTCTTTCTGTGTGTGTGTCTAACTCTGTAAAAACAGTAAAGTGTTTCCTCAAAAAGTAGAGATGGTTGTTTAGGGCAGCAGTTAAGATGTTGCTAGGGACCCTGCATCTCATATTGGAATGCCTGGATTAGGGGCCTGGCTCCACCTCCATTTCCAGCTTTCTGCTAAGGGTGATGGCCGAAGTTGGTTGGGTCCCTGCCACCCGTATCGGAAACCAAGATTGAGTTTCTGGCTCCTGGCTTTGGCCTGCCCCAGCCTTGGCTGTTGTGGGCAGTGGATGAGAGATCTCTGTCTCTCTGTATTTCTCTGCCTTTCAAATTAAAAAATTAAATGTAGAATTACCATGTTATCCAACAATTCCACTTCTGGGTATATACCCAAAGTATTTCTTTATTTGAAAGGCAGAGTTACAGATGGAGAGGGAGAAACAGAGATCTTCCATCTGTTGTTTCACTCTCCAAATGGCTACAACAATCAAGAGCAGCCTGGCTGAAGCCAGGACTAACGAGTTTAATCTGGGTCTACCGCATGGGTGCAGGGGCCCAAGGACTTGGACCATCTTCTGCTGCTTTCTCGGGCACACTAGCAGGGTTGTAAATGGAACAGCCGGGACAGGAACCCCATATGAAGTGCCTGTGTCACAGGTTCTCTTTTACCCCACTACACCACAACACTGGCTCTTATTCCCAAAAGATTTGAAAACAGGGTTTCAAAGAGATATTCAGAGCATCATTCCCAGTGGCTAAGAGGTGTTAATAGGGGGATTGGGGCCAGCGCTGTGGCTCACTGGGTTAATCCTCTGCCTGCAGTGCTGGCATCCCATATAGGCGCCAGGTTCTAGTCCTGGTTGCTCCTCTTCCAGTCCAGCTCTCTGCTGTGGTCCAGAAGGGCAGTGGAGGATGGGCCAAGTGCTTGGGCCCCTGCACCTGCATGGGAGACCAGGAGGAAGCAGCTGGCTCCTGGCTTTGGGTTGGTGTAGCTTCGGCTGTAGCGGCCATTTGGGGGGTGAACCAATGGAAGGAAGACCTTTCTCTCTGTCTCTCTCTCTCACTGTCTAATTCTATCTGTCTAAAACAAAACAAAACACAACTTTAAAAAATGGGGGGATAATAACATGCAGGGTATGTATATGCAATGGAATTATCATTCAGCCTTAAAAAGGAAACAAATTCTAGCACAGGCTACAATATGGAGGAGACTTGAGGGTACTGTGGTAAGTGAAATAAACTGATCATGGGGCTGGCGCTGTGGTGTAGCAGGTTAAACCACTGTCTGTGATGCCAGCATCCTATATGGGCACTGGTTAGAGTCCCGGCTGCTCCACTTCTAATCCAGCTCCCTGCTACTGCACCTGGGAAAGCAGCAGAAGATGGCCCAAGTCCCTGGGCCCCTACACCCACCTGGGGGACCAAGAAGCAGCTCCTGGCTCCTGGCTTTGGCCTGGCCTAAACCTGGCCATTACAACCATTTGGGGAGTGAACCAGCAGATGGAAGATCTCTCTCTGTCTCTCCCGTGCCCCCCACCCCCATGACTCAGTTAAATAAATCTTTTTTAAAAAAGAAATAAACTGGTCACAAAGAGACAAATGCTGTATGATGTTACTAACGTGAGTACAATCATCAAATCCACAGAGATGCAGAGAAGAATGGTGGCTGCTGGGGTTAGGAGAGGAGGAGGAAATGTGGAATGGTTGTTGGATGCAGGGTTTCAGTTTTGCAAGATGAACAGAGTCTGGAGATGGGTTGCCCAACCATGTGGATGTCCTTAATACTGCTAAACTGCACACTTACATGGTGAAGATGATAAGCTTTGTGTTATGTGTAATCTACCACAGCTTAAAAAAGTCCTGTGCTTGTGGTTCTTACAGAGCAGTGAGGAGCAGACAGACAGCAGCACACGCAAGTGCCTGCCATCATACAGTAGAAGGTGCTAAGTGCTCTGGGAATAACAGAGGGGTGAGGCAGGCACTGCTGGGAGCCGAATCTGGATGGTGCTCAGGTAAGACTCACTGAGGAAAGGGCCTGGGAGCATTTGGAGGAGAAGCAAGGAGCCATGCAGATACTTAGTTGTATGTAGAAGAGTGTTACAAACTGCAATGCAAGCTATTATGTCATTATTGGGGGGTGGGGGGATGAGGCACAGAGAGAGCAGCGTGGGATCCCACCAGCTCCCAAGCTGACAAGCTGGGGAGAAGGGTGTTGGGAACGTCCCACTTGCTGCCTGAAGCTCCCTCTGTGTCTTTGCTCAGTGCCACCCGCCTCCCCCAGCCAGCTGCAGCTCCCCTTCCAAAATATCCAGCCTCATTCAGCTTGTTGGTGACAGCTCAAGGAGGGGACCGAATGTCGTGCGGAGGCTGGGAAAGGACGAGTGGGGGATGCTACCAAGCCGTGCCTGAGCTGCGAAGGCCTTTACAAGTGAGCCCTGCGCGTCCTAGAAAAGGGGAGAAGGAGGTTGGCAGCACCAGTTGGGTAAGATGTGTGTGAGACAGACAAGGAACTGGGTAAGAAGAGCTTTGGTATGCACACACTGACTAAGAAGGCAGGCCAGGACCTCCAGGGCTGCTGCACATCCCCAAAGCCAAAGAAAATGGGCCTAGAACTGAGCATTTTTTAAACTTTTATTTTATTTGCAAGGGAGAGAAAGAGAGTGAGAAAGGGAGGGAAAGAGAGAGAGAGACAGAGAGAGAGCGCGCGCAATTGCTAATTCCCATCTGCTGGTTCACTCCCCAAAATGCATGCAATGGCTGGGGATGGCCAGGCTGAAGCCAGGAGCCAGACACTCAATCCAAGGGCCCAAGCACTTGAAGCGTCACTGCTGCCCCGCAGAGGTCTGCCTTAGCAGGAAGCCGGAGTCGGGGCCAGAGCTATGGGTGGAGCCCAGATACTGCAGTATGGGGTATGGGTATCTTAAACCTGTGTCTTAACCACCAGGCCAAACACCTGCCTGGAACGTGAGTGTTTCTTAGTGGGAAGAGGTGGGGTCATAGAGGGGAGAGGAGATGTAGGGGTGTATGGGCAAAGAGGAGAGTAAACGTCACCAAAGAAGGAGTTGGAGGCCATAGTAAGGGTTTCAGTAATACTGACGAATCTGCCCAGACTGACTGTTATGAGCTGGCTGCCTCCCTCCTGCCGGCGCATGGCCAGGCCGTGCCTTTCAGGCAGCCCTTAACATATCTTCAAGATGGAAGAAAATCAAAATCAATCGGGCAGGCCGTAAGAGACCTCTGGAAGGTTAGCTGGGGTCTGCACAAGCTGCAGGGGAGAGATAAGGGCAATGAAGAGAAAGAGGCCAGTGTGGTTGCCAACCAAACTAAGGAAAACAGAGGCAGGCTAAAAATAGAGTGGGGGCAGGGAGCTAGTGAGCCAGGCCAGCAAGGCAGGGAGAGACAAGGCAATCGATGCCACCGCAACTCTGACCCAGTTCTTCATCTTTCAGCCTCGCCGAACTGACAAACCAGGGGTGGTGGGAAAGTAGGGGAGGACCGGTGCAGAGGGGAGAGAGGAGGGGGAGTCGCTGGGGCCCTAGGAGATGGTGGAGAAACAGAAGTCAGTGTGTCAGTGCTAGGTAACACGTGCTAGTTATAGTACTAACACATTTGGGCTAGAGCTGGATACCCCCGAACAGGCTTCAGAGCTTATGGAGAGTGAGTCTAATTTGGAAGGAGGCTCGGCCAGCCAGACAGGCAACAGGAGGGGCCTGGCACTGTGGCTCACTGGGTTAACCTGTTGCCTGCAGCGCTGGCATCCCATATGAGTGCCGGTTGGAGTCCTGGCTGCTCCACTTCCCATCCAGCTGCATGCTAATGCGCCTGGGAAAGCAGCCGAGGGTGGCCCAAGTGCTTAGACCCCTGCACCCACATGGGAGACCCGGTTTGGCCTGGCCCAGCTCTGAATCTGACCCGACCTGATCGGACTGTCGTGGTCATTTGGGGAGTTGAACCAGTGGGTGGAAGATCTGTCACTCTGTTTTTCAAATAAATAAAATAAATCTTAAAACAAGAACAAAAAGGTAAAAGGAGGCAACAGGTAGAGTCAGAAGACGCTGGGCTGGAAAGTGACTCAGCACCCGCGTTCCACACCTCAGGAGAGGATTAAGGTGAATTTGTCATTTCAGTGGAGGATTTTCAGGGCAGCAAGGAGGGTTTTGGTTAGACTTCAAGAAACCCACCCCATCAGGTAGATGAGTGAGATGTTAAAACATGCATATTAGCACACTTATGGTAGTTTCTCCTTGGAAACCTCAGAGAAGGAGAAACCATCTATGAAAAAGAATTGTGTGGGTGGGGGAGGGGTGTAGGATTTTCATGACTCTACAGCAGGCGTGGGGAAACTTTTGTCGGCCAAGGGTCATTTAGATATTTATAGCATCATTCACGGGCCATGCAAAATTACCAGCTTAAAAATAAGCTGGCTATAGATGGATTGAAATTTGAGTCCTGCCTGTGGTTGCCTTGGGAAGGCCAGACCAATCGATTTCACAGCCCATGGACAGGTGCTCCCCACCACTGCACTAGCAGCAGGATCTGAAGGGGGTTCATAGGCTGGAGCCCAAGACAGGGCTAGCGGGGAGCACCTAGGAGAGTGGGAGGTGCAAGGCGCATGGGGTCTGTGAGCCTGGGAAAGCAGCCGGGACAAGGGGCTGGATTCTTACAGGCTGGGCCCAGTGGCATTTACATAACTTTGAATAATGAATAAGCCCAGCTCTGGGGTTCCTTGTCGGCACTGCTCATCTGCATCTTTATTAAGCTTTATAAATGATTCAGCTCCCCACCCCTTTCCCAGCCCCTGCCCAGCCTGCCCCAAGCATCATGGTCGTTGATTGCTCATTATTTTAGACTAGATTTGTTTCACCAACATTCAGTGAGGCATGGAGTAGGGGACACAGGAGGGAGGAGTGAATCCAAAAAGCTATTGGAGCACAGGGTGGGAAACCGAGAGGAGAACGCACCGCGGCCACCGGCGGAGGCAGGGAGCTGGGCAGGCGGGCCTCCTCTGAAATGTTCCTGGGGCCGACATCTTAAGGGAGGAGCAGATTCCCAGATTTCCCAAAATGTGCTGGGTTCAAGTCTCACCCAAATCCCTGGGTTCCCTACATCAGTCGCCAAGCCCCCTGCGGGCCCCTCGCTCAGCTCCAACGAAGCCTGAGCCACTTGAGCAGCCAAATGACGGCTACAGCCCTCGGGGAAGTTCTCACTTTTTCCTGAGGCAGGAATTTTGCTATTTTCAAGCAAAAAAAAAAAAAAAAAAAAAGAATCTGCTATGCTTGCAAGGCAAGAATGAGCACCAGGCATATTAGGGGAGAACAGGCACTGATTCTGTAGGGGAAATGAATTCTGTGTCCACAGAGTTCCAGCCCACCCTGAAAGAAGAGCCTGGGACCTGGGCAGTCAGCCTGCAGCTTGTGTGGGCTGGCAGGTGGGGGCTGTGTCCCCCTCTCTGAGCCCCGCCGAGTGCAAGCGGGCACATGGGGGCCGGGCCCCTCAAGCTGGCTAAACAGGAGAGAGGCTGAAGAGCTTGGATGCAGAGGAGCTGGCAGGAAAATGATAGGGGAAAGTTGAGCATTCTTCCATCCTGTCCGCCCATTAGAACCACCTGCGGAGCTTTAGAACTGTGACGCTTGGGCCCCACCCAAGACTCAGTAAATCAGAATCCCTGAGGTCTGAGAAGACCCTGGGCACAGAATTTTTTTAAAAAGCTCCTCAATCTTTTTTGGATACTGCTTTGAACAAACCAACTTTTATATATTCTAATATGTAATATATTAAAGTCAGAGAAATTAAAATACTGACTAGATATTTGATATTAAGGAATTATTGATCTTTTTTAGCCGTGATGAGTATTCTGATTTAAAAAAAAATATGTATTTATTTATTTGAAAGGCAGAGCAACAGAAAGAGATGAAGAGAGAGAGAGATCTTCTCTCTGCTGGCTCATTACCCAAATGCCCACAACAGCTAGGCCAGGCTGAGTCCAGGCCAGGAACTTCATCTGGGTCTCTCACATGGGTGGCCAGGACCCAAGTACTAGAGCCATCACCTGCTGCCTCCCAGACAGGTTAATAGGGAGCTGGGTCAGAAGCACTGGAGTAGCTAGGACTGCCCAGGATAGGTTGTGGCACAAGGCCTACCCCTGATTGTTTTTTCTTTTTTAATTTTTAAAAATATTTTATCTATTTATTCGAAAGGCAGAGTTACAGAGAGAGGAGAGAGAGAGAAAGAGATTGATCTTCTATCTGTTGGTCTGCTGGTTCACTCTCCAGTGGCTGCCATGGCCAGGGCTGGCCCAGGCTGAAGCCAGGAGCTTCATCTAAGTCTCCCACGTGAGTGTAGGGGCCCAAGCACTTGGGCCATCTTCTGCTTTCCCAGGTCATTAGCAGGGAGCTGGACTGGAATTGGGAGCAGCTGGGCAGTAGGCGCTCGTGGGGTATGCTGACTTCACAGGTGGCTGCTTAACCTTCTGTGCCACGATTTCGGCTTCCTGATTTTTTTTTTTTTTTTTTTTTGACAGGCAGAGTGGACAGTGAGAGAGAGAGACAGAGAGAAAGGTCTTCCTTTTTGCCGTTGGTTCACCCTCCAATGGCCACCACGGCCGGTGCCGCACCGATACGAAGGCAGGAGCCAGGTGCTTCTCCTGGTCTCCCATGGGGTGCAGGGCCCAAGCACTTGGGCCATCCTCCACTGCACTCCCTGGCCACAGCAGAGAGCTGGCCTGGAAGAGGGGCAACCGGGACAGAATCCGGCGCCCCAACCGGGACTAGAACCCGGTGTGCCGGCGCCGCTAGGTGGAGGATTAGCCTAGTGAACCGCGGCGCCGGCCCAGCTTCCTGATTTTTTAAAATTTTCTTTTGAGGGATACTCAAGTATTTCCTGATGAAACGACATTGGACCAGTGTCAGCTTTAAAATAATCCAGCCAAAGGTGTGGGAAAGTGGTTGGGGGTGTGGATGACGCAAGATTTACTGTTGGTAACTGCGTCCCGCTTGGTGGGAACAGGTTCTCTCGTAGTCCTTCTACTTTTTGTATACCAACCCAAGCAACAGCTCCTTGAGTGCTTCTACATGCAGCCAGGGAGCGCACCAGCAAGCCAGGCACCAGGGGGGACAGGAGCCACCTTGGAGGCTGGGGCTGCCCTGGCACTTCCAATACTAAGGCTTAGAGGAGAGCAGGCTTGTAAGACCCTAAACAAGAGGACCGGCAGCACAGCAGGGGCCACATGAGGAGAAAAATAAGCCTGAGGGCTGTGCTAGCTTCTTCCCTGTATCCCACACAGCCTGTGGAGACCCAGAGCCCCTACTCTCGGGGCATCAAGCCTGGTGCCCAGGGCCGAGGCAAGCAGCCTTCCTGAGTCACCCAGCGCAAGCAATTGGCCGGGCTCTTCTCTCTCTCTCCTGTCTGGCTCCACAGGGAGCGGGACTCCCATCACAGCCAGCACCCCGCTTGCCGTCACCACTGCTTCCCTAAGCTGTCACTCCCCTCTGCCAGGGAAAATCAGCTCAGCTGACTCCATCAGGGAGATGAGGGCAGGCCAGACACCAGGTCACAGTCAGGGAGAAAAGACCTTCGCTCTCTTGGCCCTATCCACTTACCACTCCCCGCCGCCCCCCCCCCCCCCCGGACAACTCGGGGCGCCACCCCTTGGCTCACCGGCAGATCTCCTGTTCCTGTGCTCTCCCTGGCCAGGTGAACGCCCCACCTCGCTGCAGAACCCAGCCACGCCTGGGGCACCCCCAGCCCTGGCCTCTCACTGCACTTGGGGCTCTTTCAGTCTTCTCTGCTCCATTACCTTCCCCTGATGGCCTCCAGGGGCTGGGGAGACGAGAGGGTGGGAGGGGGTCTGTTGAAGAAATTTTTGGAATCGGTGCCTGCGCATCACCCGCTGCCATGAGTTATTTCAGCGCCGATGTTTGTCTCGAGCTGATTATTCCAGCCCGAGAACAGGTGGAGCAGCCTGCGGTGGCTTATTCGTCAGCCAAGGCCATCTGTTCCCAACAAGCCGAGATTTGTAGCTGATTTTGCTGGGGAGCAAGGAGTGGGGGTGGGGAGGGAGATGGTGATCTGGGGTGCCCAGGGACTAACTCCTCCCAGACCTGCCGGGGCACCCCCTCTACGACGGATACCTCCTCACTTCCTCAGACAAACTCACTGGTCACCTTGCTCAGCAACAGGCTCTTTTCCTTGGAGCTAACGCTTCTCAGATGAAATGAAGTATTAGAAGCAGGAATCTGTCAGCCAGGTACAAAGTCTGGCCAGTGAGCCAGGTCCTCTCTCTTACAGTTCTTAGGGGGGGAAAAGTACAAAACCATGACCCACATATTCTAAATGACCCTCTCAATTCTCGTTCCAGTTTCACCATCAGTCAGTCCCTTTATCAACACAAATGCTCTCACCTGCAGGGCTCCAGGCTGCGAGGGGAGGGAAGGGAAGGTCGGGAAGCTCGCCCCACCCCCACTAAATAGTCCCTTCCAGTTCCACCTTCCAGTCTGTTCCTCTTCCAGCTTCCACTCTCGACCATGCCAAGAGATGCCTGCAGCTTTAAGACTGGCTCTCCCTGAGCAGTTTCTAAGCAGCTTTGCCACCTGGTTTACCCCCCTCGGCTAAGATTTCTATCTATGAAATGCCAGGAAAGAAGCTACTCTTGCAGTCACACTAATACGGCAATTTGGGGCTTATTTTGGTGCTGGTACACATATCTGTACTGACTTAAAAACAGAAACAAGCAAAACAAACCACAACACTGGGGACCAGTGTAGCCGCGCAGCAGGTTAAGCTACGGCTTGTGCTGGTCCCTGCTGGTCCCTGCCGCTCCACTTCCAGTCCAGCTCCCTGCTAATGTGCCTGGGAAAGCAGCAGAGGATGGCCCAAGTACTTGGACCCCTGCACCCACATGGGGAACCTGGGTGGAGTTCCTGGCTCCTGGCTTTGGCCTGGCCCAGTCTGGGCTGTTGTGGCCATTTGGGGAGTGAACCAGTGGATGGAAGATCTCCCCCTCCCTCTTTCTCTCCCCCTCTCTCTTTGCCTTTCAAATAAATAAATCTTTTACTTTTTAAAGAAGATTTATTTTATTTATTTGACAGGTAGAGTTACAGAGAGGCAGAGACAGAGAGAAAGGGTAGTCTTCGATCCGCTGGTTCACTCCCCAAATGGCTGCCAGGCCAGGAGCTGGGCTGATTCGAAGCCAGGAGCCAGGAGCTTCCTCCAGGCCTCCCACATGGGTGCAGGGGTCCAAGGACTTGGGCCATCTTCTACTACTTTCCCAGGCCACAGCAGAGAGCTGGGTCAGAAGAGGAGGAGCCTGGACTGGAACCTGCACCCATATGGGCTGCTGGCACTGCAGGTGGCGGCCCATGTGCCCCACCACAATGCCGGTCCCATAAATCTTTTTTAAAGAGATTACATGACAGCGTCCATTAAAAGCACAGATTCTTCATCTATGACCTGCTATAGTTTTCCTAGGTCCCTAGTTATTTGTCGATCCACATTTGCACGTGTGCTTCTGTCATGTGTACAGGTAACCTTAGAGACTCGTGAGCAGAGCTGAGGCTGCCTCAGTTTCTGCTTGGTTCTCTCGGCTTAGTTCACCAGTCTCTGTCCTTTTCTGCTATTAAATCCAGTCCCATGGCTGAGGTCGCGGCTCACCAGAAAGGGCAGACCCCACAGAGGAGCTGTGGGACCCTCCAAGACAGAGCAAGACACCTGTGCTTCCAGTGTAGCCCTCTCCAGGGAGCACCCATGCACTAGGGCCACTCCCACTCTCCAAAGGATGGGGGTCCCACGGGAGCCTGAAGTAGCCCTTGAGCCAGGGACCAGATGCCAGGCCCCAAGGTCAAGATGAGCCGTGAGTCCCAGGTCAGCACATACAATTTTACGTTTGCCTGGCTGCCAGTCCCTGGCCTTGGAAAGATCGGATGCTTCAGAATCCACGGGCTGCTTCTTCCCTGGAAGCAGGATCTTTATTTTTTTCCTCACTCTTTAAAAAAAAAAAATCCTCCACTTTCAAATTCCCTAGCGTCCTCTCTTCCCAAATCCATTTGCTTCTTTTCCTAATCTAGCTGGATCATAGATGTGGCACAGAACATATAAAAATTTATTACAATGTGGAAGCTCTTTGACTCTTAAGCCACCTCAAATATAATTTGCCTGAATGATGTCAAAACTTAATATCCTTTTTAAACTTTTTTTTATAAAATTGTCATAGCTGACTTTTGATATTGAAAGCAAATTCTATCTTCACATACAAGTATTCCGCTGGGAGAGCTATGTCACCGAGTTCATGCACAAAGCACACGTTCCCCTAGAGAGATGACCCGTCACTGGGACATACGCTATAGAAAAACTCAATTTCTCTGTAAAATTCCTTCTAAACAGATCTAGTATCCTTAATTCCAAGATAGCTATTTCTCCGGAAATCTCTCCTTCCCGATCAAATCACAGAGAAAGGTCGGAATTGTTCTGTTGTGGTTTCGTAAAATTAGACTGAAGCGAATATAGCTTAAAATAAGCCTCCTGGGCCGCGTGGAAATGTTATTCATATTGTTGGCACAGTGGGGGTGACGTGCCAACGCGATAATATATGCGACGGAATTTGTAAAGAGCGCGGCAAATGGGTGTAGGTGTCTCCCACAAATTGCCAAGAAGCGTTTCTTTCCTGAGGCCCGGCAGCGAATACCAAGCGCCCGGCGTCTGCGCTCTCCCGCCTCCCCCTTCCTCTGAGAAGCCCCACACGGCTTCGGGACGCCTGGCCTGCTGCTGGAAGCGAGCCGAGGCACTTATGTGGAAGATGACGTCATCAGAGCCTCGGTTATGACGGAAGCCAAAGGAGAGTATGCGAAGTGTAAGAGCGCGGCCCAACGCATGGCTCTGTCACCCTCCTCGCCGTCTGCAGGACACCGCTGCCAGGCTGGGAAGGGCTCCTCAGTCCCAATCATTGCCGCAGCCTCACCTCAGGTCAAGGGCTTTCCAGGACCTCTTAAAAAGGCGGGAAGCAGTATTTCCGCCTCACTGAGTGGGTAGGGCCTCATGCCTCCGCCATCATTAAAAGGGCAACACCATGGGTTGGGCCCTTGTCAGCTGTTTTAAGACAGAGCCAACACTGCCCTCTTAAGGGGCGTGGCTTCCCAGAATTGTGGGAGGGACCTCCAGACGGGGGCGGGGCCAGAGAGCGCCAAATCGTAGACATGCAAATGAGATCTGAATATGGTAATGATCTCTCGGTTCCCAGTGAATTGCAAGCACCTGCCTGGACTGGCATGGCAGAGCCCACAAGGAGGAGGAAAGGAAATGAAAGAGGATGCTGAGGGGCTAGCGCTGTGGCATGGCGGTGAGGCCACCTCCTGCAGTGCTGGTATCCCCATATGGGCGCCGGTTCGAGTCCTGGCTGCTCCACTTCTGATCCAGCTCTCTGCTATGGCCTGGGAGGCAGTGGAAGATGGCCCAAGTCCTTGGGCCCCCGTGCCACGTAGAAGGCCAGGAGGAAGCTCCTGGCTCCTGGCTTTGGATCAGTGCAGCTCTGGCTGTTGCGGCCCTTTGGGGAGTGAACCAGCGGATGGAAGACTTCTCTCTCTGCCTCTCTCTAACTCTGCTTTTCAAATAAATAATCTTTTTAAAAAAAGAAAAAAGAGGATGCTGAGGGGCAGACAGCTGGACAGAAACCAGTTCCAGACAGACCACACACTGGGAGAAGACGTTTCTCATCCAGTCCCACGATGTTGCAGCTACACTGGTGCCGCCTGGGGTGGGGGTGAGGGTTTCTCCTGCTCTTCACCAGGGGTTGATAAAGGGTTTGGCCGGGAGATCTTACTGTCCGCAGTAAGGAGTTCTGAATTTAGGAGTCAAAGGATCTTGCCAGAAGGTAGCTTTTTTTTTTTTTTTTTTTTTTTTTTTTTTTTTTTTTTTTTAAGATTTATTTGAAAGTCAGACCGAGAGGAGAGGCAGAGAGAGAGGTCTTCTGTCTGCTGGTTCACTCCCCAATTGGCCACAAAGGCCGGAGTTGCGCCGATCTGATGCCAGGAGCCAGGAGCTTCTTCCGGGTCTCTCACATGGGTGCAGGGGCCCAAGGACTTGGGCCATCTTCTACTGCTTTCCCAGGCCATAGCAGAGAGCTGGATTGGAAGTAGAGCAGCCGGGACTTGAACTGATGCCCATATGGGATGCTGTCACTGCAGGCGGTGGCTTTACCTGCTATGCCACAGTGCCAGCCCCGGTAGCTTTGTTTTACAGATGGGGAGACTGAGGCTGCAGTGCCAGCTGCTGAAGCAGTACTCAGTTTTGCAGGTTTTTGCTTTGTTTTCCCTATTGCAAGTGCACACCACTCTGGAGGCGAAAGCCAGCAGCCCCTAAGGCAGCTGAACTTGGTACGGAACCAAGCACATAATGACTGCCCACCAGGCTGGAGGTTTTGGAGGAGAATAGGCCCTAGGGGAAGATGAAAGGAGTTGGGGTGGCCGCCAGTAGCAGGCAAGGACAAATGACCGTGGACCGGTTTGGAATGTGTTGGCATATAAAAGGTGATGGAGTGTTCCAGCTTCCCCGAGAACCGGCTCAGAGGAAATGAAAGGGGGAGCAGAAAAGATTCGGGTTAGATTGAAGGCAGCGCTTTCTCTCAGGGATGATAATGGGGCCCTTTACTCAGTGGCCAACGGAGGCCGTGGACTCAGCCCCCTCCCTTCCACTTCTGCAGGCTTTGGGGATCTGTCTTCCTCGGGTCCCCTGCGGCCAGCCTGGGGACAGGGATAAACGAGGTGACTTTGAAAAGTCCCCACATTTCAGGTAGGAGATCCTGAACCTTCCCGGGCCCCCTGGGCTGTCTGTGGAGGGTGAGGGGTAAGGACAGCAGTTGCTCTGGCTCCGGGGCCCTGGAGGGGAGAAACAGCAGTCGTGGCATCTCTTGCAACACGCTCCCTGCCAAATTGATTCAAATTGGCTTGGATATGAACATATGATTAAAGGAGCGGCGCGATTCATTTATCAGGAGAGATTAAAGAGCAGCATCTGCGCAGCCTAGCTGGGGGACAATTAAGGAGCAAATCGCTAAGTGTCTGTGCCACCAGGCATGGGGGCGGGGCAACTGGGAGAGTATGCCAAGGGGACACAAGGACAAAAGGAGGCAGTTCAGGGGTCACTGCCCACTGCCGTCCTCTCCAGGCACGGCGCGGAGTCCCGCAGGGCCTCAGTTCCCACCCACGCCTCTCCGTCAGAAGTCAGAGTGATCCTGAGGGTCTGTGATTAGAGAGGGGGAGCGAGCGAGGCAGCTCTGGAGCCTGGCACAGGACAGATGTGCTGTTTCTTAGGAACCAGAGCTGAGGGCAGGAGCTTACAGACTCTCAGGGCACAGCCAAAATGCAGATGGGTGTTGGTGGCCCTGCAGGCCTCTGGACTCTTCTGGGGAGTTGGTGCCAAGATGAATCATCTCCTCCCAAGCCTGCAGCCCAGCGCCCCAGCCAAGAGGCTTTTGCTTGGAGAGGCTTGACGCACTGGTCACGTAAAGCCACGTCCTCTGCCTTCCCTAGGCGGCCTGTGGCACAGCCCTGCCACCATCCATCTTTCCCTGCCTCAGGACCTTTGCTTAAGTTCTTTTCTTCCTGGAGTGGCTGTTCCAGCAATATCTACCTGTGCCGGCATGACCCTTTTTTCATGCCCCAGCTCAAAAAAAATCCTTCCCAGTCCCCTCTTCCCACCCTAAGAGAATGTCTCCCTCCAAAATATGCCCAAAGCAACTTCTTTGTTCTGTAACATCTTATGCAAAGACTCCACGGGAGTCTGCTTCAGCTCCCCCACAAGCACCTGGAGGGCAAGCACTATAATTTATTCCCTTCTGCCCACCCGAAGCTTGCACACACTGGCAGGTGCGGTGCCTACTTTGTGTGCCTGATGTCATCCATCCCTGGGACCCAGAACGGTGCCTGGACCCCAGCAGGCAGCTGTGAAATAGTTCTCCACTGCTGAGCAAATGAATGAATACGTGTTCTGACTTGGACAAAGGCCTCGGTCAGGCTAGCCGAGGCTGACGTCGGACTTTCCCTGCCATCATGCAGAGGCCTGCCTCGGTGCGGGTGAACAGCAGGGAGCAGGGAGGTTGTCACACTAGTACCTGGGGGAAGCTGAAAGTGCACTGAGATGTTTGGAAGCAGAAGTAAAAGATGTGAGTGACAGAACAGAACATGAGCCAGCAGTTTAAAAAAAAAAAAAAAGCTTCACTTTTACTACCTTCTCTGTTCTATCCTGGGGCGGCAAGTGGAGCAGCCCTCATTCAAGATGGTGCCTTTTCATAACCCTCTCCCACTCATGTTGGGGTTGACTTTCTACCTCTGTGCCTTTCTTGTCTCTTTTGGAGGGGCTGCCATCACTGGGGGTTACCCGCTGAGACCCCTGGACTCCTGCAGGGGACCTAACAACTCACGCCTTGGTGCAGGCAGCAGACGAGGGGTTGTTTGTTCCTTGCCCTTCCGCAGGCGCCAGGAGCCACCTCTGAGCTGCCACCCAGGGCCAAGGCACGGGCTGGGGTGCGAAGACGAGCACCCCCGGTCTATTTAAGTTGCTCTGTGACCAAGGGGAGCTGAGAGCTAGAGACAGCTCTGCCTAGTTCTGATCAAAAAGTCACCTTTGGAATGACTAAAATTCAGCCTATAAAAAAAAACTTCCTAACGAGAAGGGCTTGATTCCCTTTTTAAAACATTAAAGACAGAATCTTGGTGAGTGGTAAGATGTAGCTGTCGGCTAGACCTCAGCATGGTCTGGTGCAGGCCGGGGAGGCCAAGGTCTGTCAACCTGAACGGCAGCTCACAGCTCTGAGCAGTCCCTCATCCCACCGCCTGCCTCTGCCTGCCCTAGATGAGCTGCCAAGGCACTCTGCAGGGCGCAGGCCAAAGAGTGGGGGAGTCCCACACCCCCGCACCCCAGGAGTACATCGGAGGGTCCTTGAGCCTGAAGAACAGGCAGGAGATTGGCGTCACCAAAGGGAAAAGGGCCTTTATTTCCATACCTCAGGTAAGCAGGGGAGAGAGCACAGCCCAGAGAGTGAGTCCAGACCGACTGCAGGAGAGAGGGGGCCGGTGGATGGGAGCAGCACCAGGCACTGCCCTTGGGCCCCCAGGTCTGGAGGAGTCAGCGGGACAGCCTTGGAGGGGAGGGCAGAGGTGCATGGGGCTGGGAAACTGGAAGAAGAGAGACAGTGCAGGCTCAGGTCACAGAGTGAGGACTCGCGTCCTGCCTGCCTCTGCACTGCCTCTCCAGCTCTCAGCTCCAGGCTTTCCCTCTCAAGCGGAGTTTAGGGCCCAGGCGACCCGACGGACGACGGACGGCGCGGGAGGGAGGCAGAGCTCGGCTAAGCCCCGAGCAAGCGTGTAGGTGGAATGGGTTTTCTCTTAAATAGGTCATTGCACTTCACACGCTGCTGAGGGGGGCCGGGGTGGGGGCTGGCGCACTGCACCGGTCTGTGTGGGGCTCGCTTGGCCCCAACCAGAAGCACCTGAGGGGCCTCCCCAGCCGCCTCTTCACTGCCGGTCCCCAGCTCCGCCCAGCAGCTTCTCCAGCTGCACAGAGAAAAGGCCGCTCTCCCGAGAGTAAAGACGGAGATGAGATTCCCCGGTGGTTCCCGGGGGCCCCAGCTGCCGCCGCGGCCCCCTCCCACTCCCAGGGATGCAGCTGTGATGGGGAGGTTGGGGATTTAAATTAAAAAGTAAAAAGACAGCAGGCACTGAGAAGAGAAAGCCCTCACCCACGCCTCCCTGTAGACCCAGCAACTGAGCTCCGTCCCTGAGCAGGGGCTGAGAAGGAGGCCAGCGTGCCAGCTCCACGCAGCGCCAGACCACCTGCCCGGCACAGCGGCCCAGGGTGGAAGCCAACAGCGTGGCATCTTCGAGGCAGGGAGGAGCAAACAGTTCTCTTTTCAGAAACTCCTCTTTCTCCCACCTCTTCTGCGTGGAGTCGTTAGACACCCACAGCCTGGAAAGTCCCTCTGACAGAGAGGGTCCGCGTGTCCCCCTGCCACTTGCGGGGCTGTGGAGTGGGAGAGCTGTGAACCGCTTGCTTCCCAGGTTACGCGTGGGTCTCCATGAGCTTGGCCTCTGTGTCGCTGTCACTCGTGTAGTTGTGGGAGTACCGGGCTCTGGAGGTGCTGTCGAGAGCGTCGGGTTCCTCATCTGACCGGTCATGGGCGGGGGACTTCCAGTAGCCGGTGGGGCTGCAGGGCGGGAGGCACAGGGTTTGAGTGAACAACCTTCCTCCCCTTCAGCACCAAACCCCGTGGCTGTGGGGAGGCCCTGGAGCCTGCCAGACCCCCCACCAGAGCCACACAGGGCCCAGGAGAAACCCTCCCCACTCCACGCTTCACTGAGAAAGACACCCCCTAGACAGTAAGAGGAAGGGGCACGCTGTTTGGTGAAAGCTTTAAAAAACTCCCAGGGAAGGGATGCTGGCAAACTGTGGGGCTCAGCCTTGAGCTGGCTTCAGGTTCCCAGTCCTTCCCCTTGGCCGCTCTGATGCGCCAGTTCCCGGGTGGAACTCAGGGATTCTGTGTTTCCAATGCCTGAAGAGTCTGCGGCAGGCGGTCCGTGGATCACACCGACTTAGAGACTGAGGGTCTCTGTGGTTCCCACTGATCTAACGTAGGGGCTCTCTTAGGCCAGATGTTCCTAAAGAGGTTCCAGTTCCTTCTGAGGAGGAGGGGTCTTCCTGCTTGAATACTCCCAGACCCCAACCCCTTCTCAGACTCTGCTCTTGGCCCTGGCGTCATCCGCTCACCACAAGGAATGGTGGCTCAGGTAGCAGGGGCTGGCAGGGCCTATCTCAGGGGGCCCAACGGGACGGCCCCTTTTCTTGACACAACCACCGAGCTCCATGGAGTCTTCATCTGGCCACTGGTTCCACAAGCTCCAGCTGTCCTCCATGTGGGGGAAGCACTGTCCCCCACAGGGAGCTGGATCATGGCACCCGACCAGGGAAGATGGCACCTCACCTGCCAGTTCCACTCACCTCCTCGCTTCTTTTCCTAACTGCCTCCTCCCCTTGCTACCTCCACTGTCTCTGCCAGCTCAAGTGCACTGTAGTCACAACATCACTGCAGAAAACACAGCCCTGGTTCTGCACAGGTCCCTGCAGCTGCAGCCTGCCCTGTACTCTGACAGACAGCAGGGCACACACCTGCCTCCAGATCCTACAGAGCTCCTTGGGCACACAGGGATTCTGGGAGCCCCACTGCCCACAATGCTGACTTAACAATCTTAGGAGAGCCTTCTGTTTCCTGGCCCTTTTAAAGTTTTTATCCCCATACCCCAAGAGAAGGAAACAGGATTCTGCCAGAAAGAACCACATTCTTGGCTTTTTCCAAGGTTTCCGTGAGGTGGCACGGAGTCCTGTGTGTAAGACATGAGCCTAGGCACTAGCTATGCCATCTTATTCTTCACAACAGTCCTGTGAAATATTACAAGGAAGCTGGTTCAAAGAGATGAGGGATCTTGCCCAAGGTCACAGAGCCAGGATATGAACTTGAACCGGACTCAGTCCTTCAAGTCTTTGGAAGGTACCACTCCCCAGCTAGGCTGGACGACTTCGGAAGAAAACAAGACTACACCTGAATTCTGGTGCTGGCCTGGGTGAGTCCCAAGTATTAAGACAGGTGTCTCTCTCTCTCTCTCTCTCTCTCTCTCTCTCTCTGCGTCCCGGGGGTGGGGTGGGGGGGTGGGGGGAGGCTGACAGAATACATGTTCAATTATGCAAAGTGGTTCAGGAATGGGGCAGTCTGGTTAATAGTTATTGCACTTCTCATGAATGAATTACCATTTTTAAAAGATTCAGAATAGCACAAAACACATTTCGTACAGACCAGACTGAACAGAAATGAGTCTCACTTTGACGGGCCAAAGGCACTTAAGGACTCTGGGGTGTCTCTGGGACAAAATTACGAAGCTCAGTGATGACTGTGCAGCATCGGGGAAAAAGTGGGGCTATTTTAGCTTTGGGGTTGTTTGATTCTAAATTAGCGGGACGCAGGTCTTGTTTTCATTTTTTACGCAGACCTTCCGGGCACTCGGTGTGGGAAGTGTGCTGTTAGGCAGAGGGACGCCTGGCCTGTAAGGACAGAGCAGGGCTGCTGGAGCCTCTGCCTCAAGGCCCGCCCTCTTCTCACAGCGGGTCTACAAGGCCTGGATGCACAGCCGGATTTCTACGCTGTCCCCTGCAAGACGCAGAGGAGTGGCCGGGGCGGCCGGAGAGAGCAAACCTCACGTCTCCCTCTCGGCTGCTCCGTGGAGCCGTCAGGTCACCCTGGGGTGCTCTCTCGCCAGTCTCCTCAGTGGCTTCTACTGCCGCAGCCATCAGAGAGCCAAGAGCAGGCAGCTCCCTCCTCCCCAGGGCAGGAGTCGGTGCTGGCAATTTGAACATTTTAACCGAATTGTTTAAAAAGCTTTCCTCCCCACAAGCCAGTGTCTCCTGCTCCGCGCTGTCACAAACAATTTGGTAAATAAGCTAATTCCTGCTGGGAGAGCCCAGGGTGGCAGCCCCCCTCCCCTCGACTGCTACCGATGCAGTGTTTGGCTGCAGCGTTCGTGTTCCGAATTCTCGCTGGTCCCCCTCGCCAGATGGGAAGCAGAGCGACGGCAAAGCCGGTGAATGTGTTGGCGAGGTGCTCCCTCCTAGCCCCCTCCTCTGTGCCTCCGTGGTTGGCTAGGTTCTCATGGGGCACTCCTCTGCCAGCAGGGAGCCCAGCTCCTGCACCTCCTCCACCTCCTCCTCTTCCTCGGAGGCGCTGTCCAGGTGCAGTCTCCTGGTGACTGCAAGGAACTGTGCTGGTGGCTGGTGGCAGAAACGGGCTTTCTCTTTTTTTGTTCTTGCTGTGGGCTCAAGGGTTACAGTGGGCTGAAGGCATTGGGGTCTGGAATCTGCCAGTCACTCGTGGGTGTGAGACGGCCCAGCGAGGCCTGTGTCTCCCCCTGGAGGTGAGGGTGGAGTGCACAGGAGGGTCTGGCCTTCTAAGCTCCCTAGACAGTCACCTTGTTCCATCAGCTGACTTCCTGCACCCCAGGGTGTGGGGCTCTCAGCAGGGCTGGGAGAGGAAGGCAGAGATGGGAGAACAAACATTGTGCCTCCTGTCTTTCCCACCAAAGAGATGACAATGACTGGCTCCCAGTGCAATGGAGATGCTTCCTGCTCTTCTCCGGAGTGCCCTGCAACCATCTGTCACAGGGAGGGCAGTGACAAAGCAGTGCTGAGCCCAAGCGGTTGGAACAAGTTGGCCACAAGCCTGTTCTGGGTTCGAGTTCCACGTCCTCCCATTCCATCCCCTGTCTCCAAATAGCTCAGGTCACATTCACTTCCACTTGGTCTCTTGTGGTGAAACACATCCAAAGGCAGAATACTTGTCCAGCCACCCCACAGCACAAGCATGCGACAGGTGTGTGTTAGTTCATGCATGTGGGAAATAAAAACCCGTGCCCCAGGGGGCTGCACTCCAGGGTCATACCTCCTGGGGGGCAGCAGGCTCGCCCTGGGAGGGTACCAAGCCCAAACAGCCTCACATAACCAGGGGGATCCAAATGCCACCACCTTCCAGGGGAACTGGCAACAGCGGGATTCCAGTGAGTCAGGCTCTGCCTTTCTTTCACAGTGGGGGTGTGGGCATAAAGGGCCCAACTATGAGATCTCCCCCCTTGACAGGGAGGGGAGCCAGCCGGGGGAGGCAGGAGAGCCAGGAGGGGGCTGTCACTCAGCGGGTGCTAATTTCTATCCGTTAGAACTTCATGAGATGAGCAGCACCGAGGTGACGCCCATGTGTGGGCTGCGGGTGGGAGGGCTGGGGAGCGAGGCAAGCGTCTCCTGGGTCTGCTATGGGGTGTGGTGCCGCGTGGGCTGCAGCCTGCGAGCCTTGTGCTCTGAGGCTTGCCAGAGAGGAAGGTGGCTTTGCAGGGCGGGAGGTGGGGAGCTGAGCAGAAGGCCCCCAATAGCTTATGGCCATTGAGGCACCTGGAGCCAGCCTGTCAGGGACACAGTCAAAAGCGCCTGGACGGGTGCCGCCTGGCACGCAGTCATGTCATATCCCTTACGTGCTCTGCACCGGGCCACGTGGAGACGCAGCTCAGGGCAAGGGTAGTGGAGTTAAACAAACCCCATTCAGATTCTGGCAACATCACTCCCAGCTGTGTGAGCGCAGCAAGTGACTTAACCTCTCTGCGCCTCGGATTCCTTGTCTGAGTGAGGGGCTAACGAGACCTCCGTCGTGGGCTTGTGAGGTTAGGTGACCAAAGCGAGGCTAGGATCTAGGCCGTCCCCGGCCCACCATAAGGACTGGGTGGGTGGGAGCTATGAGCACCACCTGCAGCGCGGTCAGCCGATCCAGCTCATCAGGGTTCCGAGTGACAAACCTGTTCAGCTGCCCCCCAACCCTGGGTGCCCGAGGTAGCCGGCAGGCTCTCGGAGGCCAGGCAGGCAGGAGGGGTCTGAGGTGGTGGCGGGTGGGGCGGGGAGCGTTAGTGCACACCGGTGGGTCACACCATGCCGCACTCCACGCCAGGTGCCACCTACTGCGCTAGTCGCTCTCGGGCCGGTACAGGTACCGCATCATCAGGCTGTCCACCTCTTTCTTGCGCTTCTTCTCCGCCTTCCTCGACTGCCGCTGAGCCTGCCCAGCCTCCTCGCTCTCCGCCCCCGGGCCCTTCTTCACGCTTGAGCGGCTGTGGCTCGAGACCGTGGAGCCGCTGGATGAGGAAGAGGAGGAGGAGGACTCCGACTCGGTCTTGGCTCTCTTCCTTCTTGACTTGGACTTCTTCTTGCTCTTCCGGGAGCGCCCCTTCTTCCGCCGCTTGTGCTCCGAGTCTTCAGAGCTGGAGCTGGAGCTGGAGCTGGAGCTGCTCCTCCTGCTCCTATGCTTGCTCCGGCTCTTGCGGCCGCCGTGGGACCGAGACACGTCGGCTGCGGAGGCCGAGCGGCGGATGCTGGCGGCTCGCTCCGGGAGGTCCAGCTGGGCGCTCCGGGCACTCTGGATGCTCTTCCGGTCATCATCTTCGGAGTCGGGCTCCAGGCTGCTCCGCTGGAACGGGACGGGTTTGTAGCTCAAGACCTCGTTGATGGCAGCTTCCAGGTCGGGGTCCAGGTAGGAGTGGCGGCTGATGGGGCGGACACTGGCGCCAAGAGGCTCGTCGGCGGCTGAGGCCAAGCCGCGCGGCTGCGGTGGCACCGACAGGCTGCGGGCCAGCGACGGGTGGCTGTACTGTGACTGCGCCTCGCTCAAGGCCACACTGGCTCCATCGTCCCAGTCATCCAGGCAGCTCCGGCCCAGGGACAGGCGGGAATCAGGGCTGTCCCGGCCCAGGCCTGAGACCCGGCTCAAGGAAGGGCTGAGGGTCCCAGGCAGGCTGTCGAGGCGGGAGGTGCTGCGACGGGCACTTGGGGAGCCTGACAGCGAGAAGCTCAGGGAGGAGCGGGCCCCGTCCTCGCCAGAGCCCCGGCGCGTGGCTGAGGAGGCCCGGCTCACGGGCGCAGAGACGGCTGAGGCCCGGTCGAAGTCTGAGCCGCAGCGCTTCTCCAGCCCGCGGCCGGCTCGGCTCCTGGCCTCGGAGAACACTGAGCCGCCATCGTCCGGCTCCCCGGGCTTCCCGGCTGCGGCCGGCTCCTGCCTGGGCCCAGCACGGGGCCTTCGGGGGGGCCTCTCGGGGGAGGCCGCGCGCTCGCTCAGCGTGGTGAAGAGCGAGTCCTCATCCCCGGTGCCCCCGATGGAGTCCTTCAGGGTGAGCCGTTTCCGATAGCTCAAGGAGCTCAACACGGAGGCCGGCCTCTCCTCCACCCCCTTGCCCTCCTTGGGGAGAACATTAAGGGTCAATCTGAGGGAGGGAGGGCCAAGCAGGAGAGAACCAGGAGAGAGAGAGGAGAGAGGAGAGAGGAGCAAGCGTTAAACCTGGAGAGTAAAGACCCAGGGGGCGGGAGGCGAAGGGAAGAGAAAACGGCAGCAGCCTGGCAGAGTGGTGGTGAGAGCGTTGGAGGAAATGAAGCAAAATAATTTGCGTCAGTGAAAATAGCTTCATGGAGAATGTCATGTAAATTAGACTATTGTTCTATTTCATCACTTTTCCCCCTCTAAAACGTTTAGTTCAATTTATTTCATTGTCAACTACCTGGAGCCTCGTGCCACGCCGTGGTGAACGGCAATGGGGCGGGGAAGGCGGCACTATCTGCAATAACAAAATGCTGTTCGGCCGAATAAATTTAACCAATTAGAGGGGGCCGCTGGGTGCTTGGGGTGAGGGGCTGGACTTGGGGAAGGGGCCTCTAGGGAGCTGGGGAAGTGGGGAGGGGTGCTACTTTTTCTACCCAGTCTACCTGCTGTCTCGGAAGGGGTGGGAAGGTGCTTTGCAGGATCAGAATCAGCCTGAGCAGGGGGGGACTCTGGGTAGGGGACAGCAGGGGAGTGGCCAAGGAGGCTGCCATCCTGGCCAGTGGCTGGGGTTGGGGAAGGGGCACCTTGCAGGGGCAGCCGTCTGCACGATCAGAAAGCCATGACTGGGCAGCAGGGAGCAAGTTCTCCCAGTGGGTGGGAGTTACAGGAAGCATGGGGTGGGAGGGGGGCGGCAATGAAAAGACTGGAGGAAGGAGACAATGGGCAGAGAGAGACAGCAGTGCCCCTGGGGCTAGAATGGGCATCAGGGCAGACTGTGTCTATCCTGCTATTCCTATTAAGATGGCAGAGATCCAGAGCTGGCCAGGGCCAAGCCTGAGCAGGTTCATGGGAGCCGGAGTCCCTCTTGTCTCACCCCAGACTCAATTCCAAGGGCCCAAAGCGTCGGGTAATTCAACCAACATTTGCCGAATGGATAAGTAAGAATGAAGTTAAACCTATACCAACCAAAGCCTCCTGCCTCAAAGGAAGCATTACCTGGGAAGAATAAGGGGGCGCAGCTCCTGGCTAAGAACCGGATGAGCTCCAGGTAAGTGGCGCAGATGGCGTGAGGCCTGTCCCTTGGGGACCAAGGCACCACTCATCTGTTCCTGGTGATATGAGATGGCTTTTTCCTCCCAGCTCAAGGTCATTGCACTCACCTGGAGCTCTTCAAGCTGCCGTCATCGGAAGCTGCCTTGGACTGTCCCTTGTTTTTCGACAACCAGGACTTGACCCCGTCAACCCGGTCCTCCAGCTCCGAGTCCACATCTGAGTCTCCCTCACTGTCAGGAGGAGAAGCAGAAAGGTAGGCAAGCCAGGCAGGAGGGAGAGCTGAAGGGGAACAGGGTGCCATGGGCAGGGGCGGGATGCAGGTGGCATGCGTGTCGTGAGTTGGGGAGGAGAACGGGCAGTTAGGAGGAGCACACCATTCCGAGGAGCCTGCCCCACTCGGCAGGCCACGCTGTGAGACCACAAAGACCTGAGGAGCAGGGAGGGCCGCGCAGCCGGGTGTCAGTACGACCAGCCCAGGGAGGAGAGGAGATCGCCCACTCATCAGTTACAGGAGCACGGTTCTTGGTTAAAAAGGGGGCACCCTGGGCCCTTCAGCGACTTCTTGAGGCTTACTCTGCTGTTTCTCATCTGCCACACCCTAAACCGTGGCTACGGCGGCTACCATTTCCCATGCCTTTGATCAAGAGCTGGGCTGCAGCTTCATGTGACTTCAAGTTGGCTTGAACCTGGATGTCTCCCTGGCTGATTCCAACACCGACCCAGGCACCAGGTTTAAGCCCAGGCCATAGCCTGGACCCACCCTGCAGCCTCCCTGGACCTTAAGCACACAAGAAGACGGGGGGGGGGGGGGGGGGGATGCATTTCCCAAGGGACTAACAACAGCTCCAAGAGACCCAGGTGGGCTCAGGAAGTCCCAGATGGGGGCTGTCTCTCCAAGTCTCCCTGTCGCCCCCACTGTCAGGCAGCCTCCATCTGTGAGCCTCCAGCCCTTGCTCTCCAGTGCTGCTCCTGGCCACACTGACCCTAGCACTTTCAGGATTTCTGAGGCTGGAGTCAAGGGAGCCCCTCACGACACAGGTGAGGTTTGGAGACAGCTTCTGACTGTGAATGCTTCTAAAATCCTGCAAAACGCCTGCTCTCCAAGTTCGCCTGCACGGATAGGCTGGGATTTCTCCTTGATGTAAATTTCCTTTCATCTGTGTCAACAGGAGCAGCCCCATTCCTGAATTATGTTCTTGAATAAATAGTCACATGGGCTCATGCATGCGGCCGCACGCGTGCGCACACACACACACACACAGAGAAAACCACCAGACCTTGTTTTGGGAACTGTGAGAGGGCCCGACCCGTGTGATTTTGTGTGTGCGTGGGTGGGGAGCAGAGGGGATAAGCAGGCATATTTTATGGGCTTCCGTCACACACAGAACTGCAACAAAGACGAGGCCGGCTGATGCCCCGGGTAAACAGGAGTTTACCAGACAGCCCCGAAACCACTAATGCAAGCCGTGTGCCCGTGTGAGCCTGGCAGATTTACTGCAGTGCATGGGCCCTATGGAACGCCAATACCACCTGATTTATACACCCGTGCAAAAAACCTCCCTCTCTAGCTCCAGAGCCTGTAATTTATCACCGCCGTTCATAACCATATTGATTGCCTTTAGAAAGGAGGTGCTGTATGCATCGCAAAATCTATGTCTACATGTTAAAAGCGTTTCTGTATAAATCTCCCTTAATACTGCCCTGTTTACGGCTTTCATTAAGGTTATGGCAATAACAACTGTATCTCTAAGTAAATCGAAACATTATTTTTCTGCCCGCCTTAGCGCACTGGCTCGATAACTTGGAGCTGGGGCCCAGAGCTGCTGCAGAAGGAGCCGCGCCACCTCTCTGCCATCAGCGGGAGCCCGCTTAGCAATGCACGTCCCCACGCGCCTGCCTGAGTGCAGGCTGGGGCGTGTGTGTGTGCGCCTGCGCCTGCGCCTGTGCACTCAGCAGTAGTTTAGAATGTGCTTTTAAGTGCACATTTTATCAGCCCTCGAAGCTCCCACTGCCCGCGGATGGCAAGGCCAGGACCCACTGGGGACAGATGGTTGTGCATCCAGAATCCAGAATACGAATTTTCCTCCTTGCACTCAGAGCAGCGAATGGGTTGGGAAGCTGGCCTGCCTGGTCTCGCCTTGCCTTCAGCAGCAAACATCTAGACAATGTTTGGGTTCTTTTCCTTAAATAATCAGGCCCGTAAACAAACTCCAGGGGCAGGCAGGCTCAGGGGGCAGTTGAAATTTTAAATGGCCGGAATTAAACCTCGCGTCAAATACAATTTATGTCCGGGCTCATGTGCTATTAGTTAACTGGGAGCCGAATCGCGGGGGAACAAACAAACGGAGACAGAACGGCAGGGGATATTAATTGTGTGTGACAAGCGGGCTCCAGCGGCCCTCTATCACTGTTACACACTATTACATTTATCATTAGCTCTCCTGGAGTCCTCTGCACGGCCGCCAGCCCATCCTGACCAGAGGAGGAGGCCTGCCAGGCGAGAGCGAGTGGGGGAGGACACCCAAGGCTACACGAGAGAAAACCAGCTCCAAACACCAACCCGGCAGCCCAATCTGCCTGCAGCCCTGTGCTTCTGCACCTGCTGGCCAGCTCCTGCCCAGAGAGAAGGGAAAGACAGGGGCGGGTTTCCCTGGCTTCCTGCCGCCTGACAGACAGCACTAAGGCAATGCCTGGGTCCCTCTGTCCAAGGTGTCCCCAGAGAGCCAGGTAAACACATGTGGCCCCGCTCCCTTCATGGCCACGGCAGAGCAGCGCTGATGAGCTGCCTGAAAGCTCATCTTCCCCACAAGGGACCGTCTGAGCCCTCTCCTTCCACCCTCCCGTGCCAAGAGAAGACAGTGGACCTCTGAAGACAAAGCACACCTGCTCCTTTCAGGAGGCGCCCCCTGCAAAGGAGCCCAGGGGTGCCCACAAGGCCAGCCTAGACCCCCAACCCCCACCCTGCCAGAGACCTGGGCCAGGGAGGCAGCTGAGGGTGGAGAGGGCTGGGCTCAGGGAAGCAAATGAGGCCGAGCTCCCTTCCCGGTCCTGCCGACCCAAGTGTAGCTCTGCCCCGGCCAGGGTCCAGTCTGAGTGTTAGTGTTAGAGACCAGCAAGGGAGGAGAGTGTGGGCCGTGGGGCCATGTGCGTGTGGCATGCAGCGGGGGCCCCGCACAGCACCCAGTGTTAGGGGTGGTCAGACACCCGCGAGGAGAGGCAGAGAGCGCATGCGCTCCGGTCCTCACAGTTTGTTCTTTCTTTTCTGATACTTGGTCACCATGTCCTGCAAACTGGAAACAGAAAGAAAATGGTGGGCAAGGGGGCCGGAGGAAGGGACAGATGGAACAGTCAATGGGCAGGCCAAGGCGGACCCTCAGCAAGAGATGGCTCTGGCTGGCCACGAACGGGCAGGGGGAGGAGTGACTGTGCTGTCCTCAGAACCCGCCAGCGCTGCTCCCTGCCCCCACCGAGCAGGCTCACTGGGCCACCCCGGCCCTGCCTGCGGGATGGGGGAAGGTCTCTGGAGCTTCTTCAGGGCCTGACCCCACCCCGTCTCTGCTGGTCTTCCCACCTCTTGACTCCATCTGCAGCCAAAGACTGCAAATCTCTCCCTCTCCTAAACCATTCACTGGGTGAGTTTTACGAGAGCAGGTCTCTGGCATGGTAACACGGCACCATCACCTTTAAATCCTGCTCTCCCGAGAGAGCAGGCGCCACTGGAAATGCGGCTAAGCGGGAGGCTAACTCATCTCGGATAGGCGGAGGCGGGGAGCTGGGTCCTCAGGAAAGTGTGGGGAGGGGTCCGGGAGGCGCAGGGACAGCATCTGTCTCTGTTCAGGGGGTCTGGCAGCCGGGGGAGGGTGGGCTGGTGGCGGTGGTAGGCGGGTAGTGGGAGGTGATGAGGAGACAGGGTTTCTGCCAGGAGGCCCGATTGCAGAGGCGTCAAGAGACCTCGAGGCAGGCTGCAGACGCCACAGAGGCTGCCCCCACCTGTTGATGAGGTCCTCGTTCTCATCACTCTCCATCTCATCCTCGATGGCAGCCTGCAGGTCCCCGATGCGCTTGAACGCCAGCTTCAGATCGGCCTGCAGGCTCTGGTTGGCGGCCTCCAAGCTTTCCAGGTCCATCTCCTAGGAGGGAGGCGGACAGTCCGGTGTGCCGAGTGCCGGTGCCTGCCCCTGCCGCCCCACAAGAAGCCTGCTCACGTCTCCCCTGCCTGGAGGAGCTGGGTGGGCACTGCTTGAAACCTGCACAGCCGCTCTGCTCTGCGATGCTGGGCTGTGGGGGCCTAGCCCTACCTGCTGGAGACTCTGGGGTCCCCCCTGGCTCCTCAGCTGCCCTCAGGGCTTCCTGGACAATCCTCTGGTCACACTCCTCCCCTCTCCAGTCTCTAAATGCTCATTTCTTTGCAGCCCTACCCCCCAGCAGCCTGCGGGGAGGTGGACACTCAGCAGCCACTCAGGGGGCTGCCTGCGTGGGCCCCACGGGGGTGGGGGTGGGGGCGGGCATTACCAGTTCATGCTTCTTGCGGCTCGCCTCGGCCTCCTTCCTGGCAAGCTCGCCCATCTCCTCCTTGGTGTCCCGGAGCTGCCGCTGGAGCCGCTTGTTCTGCTCCTTCTCCCTGTTCTCGGCCGCAATGCGCTGATCCCGCTCCTCAGTCAGCTTCTCCATGTTCTCCTTGAGCCGGCTGGCCAGGCCCTGGACCGACAGAAGGGGCAGGCAGGCCCATCAGCCAGGCAGAGAGGGGCTAAGGCAGGAATCTGGGTCAGGGAGCCTGGGCTCCAGCACAGCTGGCTCCTGTGCTCAGGGGTCAGGGCCTCGCTGAGAGCCGGGGGGCCAGGAGACCAAGCAGGGGCGGGCTCTCAATCCCCACACCTGAGCTCGGTGCCTGTGCCCTGCAGTGGGATACTGAGCAGGAAGAGGCTGCAAGACAGGGGCAGGCGGGCTTGAGGGAAGGAGCCTGCGCCTGGTTCTGATCCTCTCATCCCACCAGCAACTGTCCCCCAGCCCCCCACCCCCACCCCTAGGATAACGGAGCCAGGCTGTGTGGACTGCTAGGGGCCGTTTGTATTGAATGCTCGATAAATCTAAATCATGATCATGCCTTCCCAAGGGACAGCGTTGAGGGAAAGGACGAGGCCCAAGAGCAACGGACAGAAGTCCAGCAGGTCTGCCCTGTGGCCCCCAACCCAGGGGTCTCTTTTGCCCCTGGACATCCCTCGGGCCTCACTCAGTCTACTCAGCCCTTTATGTAAAATGGGGATCAGAATATCACCAGCCATCCTGGGGCTGGTGGGGCAGGAATCGAACTACCAAACTCCAGTTCTCTCCAGTTCTCCTGAGCACGGGGTCCCGACTGGGGAGGCTGTCACTCCGCTCTCCTCCTGTCCCCACCCCTACCCTCACGTCCGCCCTGCAGACCGAAGCGCTGACAGGGAAGGCAGCAGGAGGCTCGGCTCCAACCCTGTGACCACAGCTCCCAGGCCGGGCTGACGCAGCCCAGACCCACGTCCCTGAGCCCCAGAAGCACGAGCAGGAGGGTGTAACCAGGGCCGGGGCGGGGTGGGGGGGAGGGGAGGGCCGGGTGGCCGCCTGGCTGCCTCGCTCCAGCTCGCTGCCATGTCAGGGAGGGAGGGGCCCAGGCAGAGAGGACGAGAAAGGGCTGAAAGCACCGAGGAGCAGAGCTGAGGGAGAGGAGGAACCGGGCGGACAGAAAGGGGAGTCGGGCTGGGAGAGGAAAAATACGACGAGGGGAGAAAACGTCGGGCAATGGCAGGGCAAACCAGAGGAGAGGCAGAGGCAGAGGCAGGAAGGGTGGGAAGAAGTGAGGAATAAAGGGGATCACAGGCAGGGGAGGAGAGCGGCGAGATGAGAGCACAGACTTCAGCCCTCACAGACGCGCTGCCGCCCGCTGCATATTTATGACCCTGCCAGGGAGCAGGGGGACAGGCAGGGGGGAGCGCGTGTGCAGGAAAATATGAAGACGAAAAGCTAAGCTGCTCTGGTCCCTCGGCAGAAAGCAAGCACGGAACCGGAATACAAAGCAGGCAGGCTCCGTGGCGCCCAGAGAGGCCCCCTCCCCGGCAGCCGGCCCCGCGGCTTTGGCAAGGGCCTCGGAGGAGTGCCCAGGGCCTGCCCAGCCCCACGGAGCCAGCCTGCATCGCTCCAGCAGTGGGGGCGGCTCTGCTCCCGCTCCCTGCGGCCGCGGACCCACCTCCAGCCGCTTCACTTGCGTCCTTTCGAACTCCAGGCGAGTCTCCAGTTCCCGGATCTTCGCTTCCTGCCTGCTCACCAGGGACTTGTCCACCATGGATTGCTCCAGGAACTCTACCTGACTCTGGAGCGCTTGCAGCTGGGGAGGAGGGGGCAGGATGGGAAGGGATAACTGAGCCCAGGAAGGGAGGAGGCGGAATCGGGGCAGGCGACGTCACCATGGTGACCAGGAGGCCAGGGCAGGGAGGGACACATGGCGAGAGCGGAGGGAGGCCGCTCTGGGTCAGAGGCGTCCCCCACTGGCCCCAGTGCTTGGCACAGATCTTGCCTTCTGAGAGAAAGGAGAGGGCTAAGGCCCAGAGAGGGAGCAGACGTGTGAAATGAGGCAGCAAAGCCAAAATGTCTGCTGTGGTGACGTGGCTCCACGCCCAGCTCCTTCCGCCAGTTTACGCTGCCCTGTGGGCTGCCCACGGCAGAGAGGAGCGCTCTCAGTACCGTGAGCCTGGGGCTGTCCCCACTGGTGTGGCCCCTCACCCTCTCTCCAGCGAGAGAGCCCCCAGCACCCACCTTCTCCTGAAGCTCCTGCTTCTCCTTGTTGGCCTCTTCTAGCTGGGCTTGGAGGTCATTCATCTGAGCCAGGTCCCGGGAGGCCTGGGGAAGGGGTGACAGCATGGGGTGCAGGGTCCTCTAAACACCGGTCCAATCCCCAGATAGGTTCACACGCTGCAGTCTCCCCAGAGAAACGGCTGCACGGGGGAACCGGGGGAGGGAAGTGGGTGGGGGGGCCGGCAGGACGGCCATCGCGGCTCGGGTACCTGAGCCACGGCCGCCTTGTGCTTCTTCATCAGCTCATTCATGTCCTCCTGATCCTCTTCCAGCCGGTTCTGGATCTCATTCTTCTCACGCTGAAGCCGGCTCAGCTGCTCCTCCAGCTGGACAGAGGCAGACAGATCAGAGGGCATCGGGCCCGGCGTGCCTGCCCAGAGGCTCCAGGTGGCCAGTCAGGGCCGCCTCCCATGCCACTCCAACAGGTAGGGGAGGGGCTGGGGGGGGAGGGCGTCAGGCCCACCCCTGGAGCGGCTTCCAGGACCCAGGGTGCTCAGAGAGCTGCTGCTGTTGTGCCCTGGGCCAGGCGATGAGGGGAGGGGCTGGCTCTGCAGCACAGGCAGACCCCGGGCTTCTGGGCTAAATGACAGCCGCTTTCTGGCAGCTCTTTGGAAGCTAATGAGAAGGCAGAAAAAGCCTGCCCAGAACAAATGACCCATCATCCCGGCACTGCCAGCCCAGGCCCCGACCTGCACGCACTCTGGCCGCGTCAGGCCCCGTACGTAGAAGGGCCCCTGGAGTCTGGGAAGCTCCCTGGCTCGAATTCTCTGTCCCCTGGGACTGCCCACTCCCCTCCTGGCCCCCAGAAGCCAGTCCACTCCTGGTGGGGGAGGGGACGAGACAGCCAACAGCAGCTTCAGGAAATGAATGAATCTATTAGCCTGTAATTCCAAACCAAAATGACTGCGTTGGCTCCTTCTCGGCCCCATCCATCTTGTTACTGGGCTGTGGGGAACTGGGGAAGCCTCTGCCAAGAAATTTATTAACTCGGATTTAAATAAAATGGTAATTTTATAACAGCCTTTTTTAACACAATTAAGGAATTTGAATTACTCACCTGAAACTGCTGAGGAGCACGAGTGTCACGGGCACAAGCTAAGCCCCTGAGACTGACATCTCTCAGCAGCTGGGTGCCCGGGGCCAGGGCCCTCAAAGCAGGCCGCCCAGCCCCGCCCCCTCCCCTGCCCGGCGCCCTGCCCGAGGAGGTACCGGGGGCCGCATCCCCGGTGGTGGATCCTCTGCCGGTGGATGGGCCGTGGGAGAGGTGGGAAATTAAAAGGGAGGCATTAAATAAGAGCTCTAATTAGCTGCCGCCTGGGCTTGTCAGTGGGCCGGGCAGGGGAAGGGGAGGGCAGCCGAGCCATCCCATCCTCTTATCGGTGCTTCTGCTAATCTCCAGGCACCTGTTTACATCCCTCAGCCACATTAGCTGCTTTTATTTATGGTGTCGGGGCCTGCAGCCAAGCTCCCACAGGCAGGTGGTTAAGCAGGGAGATGGGTCCTGGCTGGCTCCCTCTTCCACCCGCCCCTCGACAAGGCCTGTGCTCTGAGTTGGGGGGCAGGGATGGGAGGCCTGCTCTCCTGGCAGACAGCCCTGGTGTGAAGGGACCTGTTGGGGGGTATCAGGCATCGCCATCACGGCTCTTCTCCTGCTCAGTCCCCAGGGCCCAGCCCCGTGCACCCTGCATGCTCACCGCAGTCTTGGTTTTGGCGATGTCATCGATCTGCAGGTGCAGGTCCTCAATCTCCACCTCCATTGCTTTCCGTGCTTTGACAGCTGCCGCACAGGTGAACTCTGACTCCTCCAGCTGGAACCAGGGCCACCCCCACCCCAGGGAGAGACGTCAGCCATTCCCTGGGGGCAGCAGGCTTGGCAGGCTGCTGGAAGGTCAGAGGGAGCCCAGTGGCTCTCCTCCCCGTCCCCCTCCAGACTTTCAGACCACAGGGCCGCGGCCGTGCTGTGATCATGCATGGGCATCTCCTCCCATGATGGGGACCGGGCCCCACCCCCGCCACCCAGAACAGCATGTACAGACTCTCGGGAATCTGCCTGCTACAAGTGGCTTCTCCCCACCTCCCCATCACCCTCCTTCAAAAGCTACCAAGAGGAGCAAGGGGGAGAGAAAGAGAACTGTGAAAGTGAGGCCTGCCGCCCCTGGGTGAGCGGCCTCCCCTCGGCAGGGCACCTGGTTCTTGAGCTGGGCGATCTCCCGCTTGCTGGGCGCGCTGTTCTTCAGGTGGTCCAGCATGACCTGCGCGTCCGCCAGTAGCGCCTTGGTGCGCTTCAGGTCTTTCCGAAGCCGCTTCTCCGACTCCAAGTCTCGCCGGCTCACCTGGGTGGGCACCAGCAGTGAGGACGCCCTCCCGTCTGCCCCAAGCCCACCCCTCACCTCAGCCTCACTCTCAGGAGTCCCCATAATGAGCAACGGCACAGGGAAGTGCCAGGATCAGGCCAGCCAAGGAGAATGGCCTGCATGTGGCAGTGGACAGGGACTGCCCCACCCCCAGTTACGACAATGAGTGCTGCAGAGCACCCCTGCCCCTGTGTTCAGCTTCCCACCCCAGCCCCCAGCCCCCAGCCCCCCGCCCACAGGTATCTACCTGGTCGCTGAGTGCAGTGAGCTTGCTCTCCAGCTCCCGCTTGTCCCGCAACACCTTCTGCTTATCCTCGTATTCTTCTTCCAGCTGCACCTCCATCTGCTTTAACTGGGGTACCGAGGACACAGAGACCCATCCGTCGGGTGCCATGCAGTCCCCTTCCCTCTGGGTCCCTCAGTGGAGCAGGGCTTAGCATCGACGACCCCAGAGAGGTCAGAACCCGAATTCCAGTTCCCAGGGGTCCAGAGTACCCAGCCACTCATAGTGGCCCCCTGAGCCAGGGTAGGCTCCATCCCCTGTGGGACTGCTAGCACAGGGGTGCTGCTGCTGCCTGCCATAGAAAGCTGGCGGCTCTTGTTCCTCAGGGGCCCAAGCTTCTCTAGACTCTGCCAATGCCAATGCCAGCATCCCGACATTCTTGGTCCAGCATGGCAATGGGAGACCACATGGCTAAGGTAGGAAAACCAAATCCTTTACGGCCGGCCCAGCGCTGTGGCGTAGCATGTAAAGACACCGCCTGCAATGCCAGCATCCCATATGGGTGCCAGTTAGAGACTTGGGTGCTCCAATTTCAATCCAGCTCCCTGCTGGTGACCTGGGAAAAGCAGTGGAAGATGGCCCAAGTGCTTGTGCTACTGGCTACTGGCCCAGCCCTGGCCATTGTGGCCATCCAGGTGTGAAGCATTGGATGAAAGGTCTCTCTCTCTCTGCCTGTAACTCTTTTAAATAAATAAATAAATTTTTAAAACAAACAAACAAAACCCTTACTGAGGTGGATACTTGGCATAGCAGTTCAGATGCTGAGTTAAGACACCCACGTCCCATACTGGAGTGCCTGAGTTTGATACCTGACCCTGACCCTGACCCTGCTCCTGATTCCAACTTCCTGCTACTACAGACCCTGGGAAGCAGAGGTGATGGCTCGAGTAATTGGCTTCCTGACACCCACATGAGAGATCTGGATGGGTTCCTGGCTCCTGGCTTCAGCCCTCCACCGGCATTGCAGGCATGTGGGGAGTGAGCCAGGGGCTGGAAGCTCTCCTCCCCATCTATCTACCTTTCTCATTCTCCCCATCTCTCAAGTTAAAATGAAATTAAAAACCCTTACTTTGAAGCAGTGTGGGGGAGCAGGTGTTGGTGTGAGACAGGTAAGTGCCCAGACGCCTCACCTTCTTCTGGCACGACTGCCGGGCCTCCTCCACCTCCTCGTCCCGACTCTCCATCTCCTTGGAATGGGTCTGCCTCATCCGCTCCATCTCCATCTCCAGACGCAGCTTGGCCTGCAGTGGTTGGCGGAGGGGTCAGGGTCCCTTCCCCAGCAGCCCACTGCCCCTCCCCTGCCTCGGAGCTCTCCTGGGTCTCAGGAGCAGGTGCACCCAGCCAACGCCCTTTGCTCTCCCCTTACTTCCCTGGCCGCAGGCTTCTGCCGAGAAGTTCGACTCCCTTTACTAAGTGTCTGGCACTGGCCCAGAGGCAGGCTGCTGGAGGTGGGCACTGTTCTGCAACTTTTCCATTTGGCCTGCAGGCTCTAGCTCCCTGAACTGACTTGGGGGCTCAGTGGTGGGCCAGTGGGGTGGCCCAGGGCTTGCAGGCTGCCACGCATCCCACACCCCTCACTACAAGAGCTTGATCAAGATTTGTTTTTGCAGAAAGCTCTGTGAGAGCTTAATTGTCTTCACACTGTGGCTGGCACGGATCAGGTGCTCACTCAACATTTTCTGAGTAGGTGAGCGAGAGAACAAGCGGATGAATGGATATGGGATCCTGCCCTCCTCTGGCCCACACCCAGGGCTGGCTGTGGGGCTGCTGGCACCTCTGGCGACACCTCATCCCTCCCTTGGCCAAGCCCTCCAGCACCTGTTCCAGCATCTGGATGGTCCCCGCCTGCTCGTCTAGCTCCTCTTCCTGATCCTTGACCTTGGCCTCCAGGTCCCGGAGCTGTTTCTTGACCTTGGCCAGAGAGGCCTCGTCCTTGGATTCTTGGGAAGAAATGTCCTGGAGCTCAGCCTCTAGTGAGACTACCTTCTGGGTAAACCCTGCGATGTCCATGTCTTTTTCCTGGGGCGAATGAGAAGACCAGGTTGGCACTGGGCAGCGAGGGGGGGCTGGGGCGCAGAGCACAGGTGGAGGAAGGCCCCGCCCACCTCGAGCTGCTGCTTCAGGCTGAAAGCCTCGGCCAGGAGCATGTCCTTCTCCCGCTGCAGCTTCTCCCGCTGCAGCTTCTCCCGCTGGGCCTCGTCGTGCGCCTGTGAGAGCTCGCTGTCAAACCTGCAGGGGCGCGGGGCGGCTCGGTCAGACACCCAGAAACGGTGCCACCGACGCGGACAGGACACACGCAGGGCTGGGGGTGCGTGCAGCCCTGGGTCGGGGCTGGTGGTGAGGCGGGGGTGACGTTCAGAGGTCACAGGTCAGGCTGCGTCTGGGATGGGGGCATGCCATTGAGGGAGCCCTTTCTCAAGATGGACTAAAGGAGCCCTGGGCTGGAAAAGGCAGAGACGCTCTCCCCAGGACTCAAGGCTCTACATCTTCTGTTTCAACAGAGCAGAATGAGGGGCCAGGGCGAGGGCAGAGTGGGTACCAGAATGGGTGGAAGTGGATGCCCTGCCTCATCCCGCTCACTCTCCACAGTATGATTCAGCAACTGTAGACGAAGCTGCTGGCTCCTGCACCTGCCTCTGGGCTCCAGGCACTAGTCAGGATCCCCTGCCCCAGCAGCACCCTTGTCCCCAAGGGGACACCCATGCCTGGCTCCAGCAGTCCCCAGCAGGCGGTGTGCTCCAGTAGGCACATAGTTCAGGGCCTCTGTCTCTGCTCTTCTATTCCCACACTCCCATCTCCCGCCCAGTGACTCCAAATAAGGAGCAAATGGCTGAGGTTCCTGCTAACCCCTTCCCTGAATAGTTAATCAGGTTCCCATGGAAATCGAACCACCCCCTACCCCCACCCCCACCCCACATCAGAAGAAAGCAAGAAAACTCCAGGTGGCTGAAAGCTAATAACCTGCCAGCGGGGAGCACGGCGACACGGTAAATAGGGCTGGCACTGGCACCCGGGTGCCGGGAAGGGGGTCCCACAAAGGGTGCCTGCCTTTGGGTAAAAGGGCAGGTGGGGGTGAGGTGAGGAGGAGGGAAGCAAGTCCTCCAGGTGCCTTCCTGCTTCCCCTCTTCCCAGGTGGCCACCTTGTGAGGAAGATGGCAGTGCGTCCGGGAGGCCAGGGGTGACCCGGAGTGCTGGGAGGGCTGCGGGTAGAGGGCTGCCCCTTCCCAAAGGCTAAGGGCACCTCTGCTGAGAAGCCGCCCCTGCGGAGGGGAAACGGGGCTGCTCCCGCTCCTGGGGGCCCTCCTGCTGTTGCCAGGGTGTGTGGGCTCCTCCGTGTTGCTAATAAAGGCGCCCCATTCCCATCCGCAGTCAGGGAAATTAATTTAGATTGGATTTTCTCCTGTGAGGCTGCCCCCCTCCTTGTGTCATTACCGTAATGAGATGGAAGTGGCGCGGTAGTTTAACGACATTAGTCGGGAGAGTGTTTGTGTGGCTGAGGCAAGTGCAGAGCTGGGTGGGGGCACGGGGCAGGGCCGGAGGCAGTGACGGGCACATACGGGGGGAGCATGTCAGAGTGGAGGCCTGCACAGGCCTTCGAGGGGGACCTGGTCTGTGTCTCCCCTGGAAGTTGGGAGTGAACCCTTGGTCACCTGCCAGGACCTGTGACCATGCCAGCCAGGCCCCTGGCCAAATTCAGGTCCTCCCATGGAGGAGGTGGAGGGAGCCCTGTCTGTGGCTGCTCTCTGGGCCCAGGATGGAGGCCCACCCACCTCCTCTGCTTCTTCTCCAGCTCATGGTTGCGGACCTGCTGGCCCTCCAGGTGCAGCTTGGTGTCCTGCAGCTCCCCGGTCAGCCGCTGGCACTTCTTCTTGAGCTGCTGCAGGGCCCGCTGGCTCTCGTCACTGTCTGCCTGTAGGTCCCCAAGCTAGGGTCCAGGGAGGGTGCATGGTCAGTGGTGTGGAGAGGGAGGGGACTCCTGGGGAGGAGACATAGAGCCCGGGGCCTCCCGGGAACCCGAGAAGCTGTCCCCGCACTGAGGGGCTCACACGCCAACCTTCCCCGCTGCTCCTGGGGTCTGCCTGCCTCCAGCCAGTCATCGGGCTGGCACACGGCCCCGGCCCTGCCCACGGCCTCACCCGCCTCTCCAGCTGCCTCTTGCTCTGCTGCTCCACCTCCAGCTTGTCCTCAAACTCCTGCTGCAGCCGCTTCTTGGTGAAGTCCACCTCCCGCACTGCCCGCTCGTACTTCAGCCGCCACTCGCCACCTGCACGGTTGAGAGCGGGCAGAGGTGCTGAGAGCCCCCAGGAAGGGACAGAAGGGAAGGAGGGCAGGGCAGGAAGGAGGCCCCTGGGAAGGTGGCTTCTTCCCAAGGTGGAAGCATGGGCCGCCCACCAGGAGCAGACTAGAGGGGGTGCTGACTTCTACCCAGTGACTGCTAGGCCTCTGGCCCTGACTCGTGTCCTCGTCGTGATGATCCCCGGCATTTACCTGCACCTCTACTTTCTCATCTGTTCACTGCACCCTGATCTTAGAGGGGTGTGAGGGCCCAGGGGTGGGCACCAACGCGGGCCTCGGACCCACCCGTGTCATCGTCGTCCACCTCGCCGTTGAGCTCGGCCGCCCGGATGAGCCGGGCCTCCATCACCTCCATCTCCATCACCTCCATCTGCTTCTTCAGGGCATCGTACTGGCTCTGCGGGGTGGTAGGGAGGAGATGGCCGTTTCGCACTCACTCAGAACTACTCAGACAAGGTCCCAGGCAGGCTCAGGGCTCCAGTCCCCCCGGGAGGCCGGGCTAGTGGTGAAGATGCCGAGTGTCTCTGGGGGGAGCATACGGGCAGTGGGGTGTGGCGGTCACAGCCCGCTGTCCTCGGCCTGGCCCTGCCCTCACCTGCAGCTCCTTCATCTCCTTCTCAGCGCGGAGCCTCTCGGCAGTCTCGGCGTCCAGCAGCTGGGAGGCGGACTCTCCTGTGTTACGCTCATCCGTCAGCTCCGATGTCAGCTCTGAGATCTGGGGTTGGGGGGAGGGAGACACCTGCAGCTACAGCGCCCGCCTTGCTCAGCCAGAACACGCGTGGGCAGCGCTCCCGGGCCGGGCCAGGGCCAGGCTGCAACGGTGGGCCCGTCTTCCTGGTGTGCCCGGCCACTCACCCGGGTCTCCAGCCGGTCGCTGTTCAGCCGCAGCTCGTTCCGCTCCTTCTCCACCTTCTCAAGCTTGCCCCGCAGCTGCTGGATCTCCTCCTGGGGGGGGGGGGGGGGCAAGGAGACAAAGTGGCCAGAGGCACTGCGGGCGCTTGGGGCTCTGGGTCTGCACCCCTGCACAGTGACAAAGCTAAGGAGACAGGGACCAGGACTCCAGCGGGGAGGCGTGTCTCCAACAGGAGGGCTGCTGCCGCCTAGGGTTCCTGTCCCCAGACTCTGAGGACGTCCCAGATTTTCTCCTAGGAGATGACCCAGGGGCTTGGCCAGCGCCCCCAGAGGGACGTCTGTTTGACGGGCAAGGTGCAGGAACGCCAGCTCTCTGCACGAAACCGAGTAGCACTGGGGGGGGGGACCAGACCCTCGCCCCAGCGTGTCCTCGCAGACTTGGCTGCCCAGGGCCGCCCTTACGTCCTTGCTCCGGATCTGCTCCTCTGACAGCTGCACTTCGATGAGGGGCCGCACGGTGGTGAAGAGCTTCCACCAGGGCCAGTCCTTCACCCCCCGGTTCTTCTTGATGTTCTTCTGGACGCAGCGGATAGCCAGGTCCTGGATCTGCAGTCGGGTGGGTGTGGCACAAAGCAGGGCTCTCAGTGCCCCCGGGCCCAGCCTGGCACCCTGGCCCCCAACCCAGAGCCCCTCCCAGCCCCTGCCAGCCCCCAGCCGCCCGCCTCTCAGGGTGGGGAGCACTGCACTGGGCACCCACCACCCCACCGTCATTAGGATCATCTCATCTGCTTTATTTGCTGCCTGATTATTTCCAGCACCCTGGCCTAGCTGTGCTATAAAACCTAATCTTGCTGAAACACAAGAGGCGGCAGTACTGGCTGTTTTATGGACTTGCTAATAAGAAAAGGAGTCGCTGACACAGCTCCTTAATCTTCATGGAGCAGCCTACGGTGCAGAGCCCACCTTGGCCTGGGCCCTGCTCCCCTCCCCCTCGACACGGCCCTCCCACCAGGCCACAGGGCCCTGTGCTAGGCACACCCATCCACGCACCACTAGCACCTGGGAGCTGCCCGTTCCCTGCCCTGGGCTGGAGCATGGAGCCCCCGGGAGTGGGAACCTCTTCTCCCCAGGTAATAACCCAGAGCCCCAGGATCAGCCTCCTCCCCCTGCATTCCCGTGAAGGCCAGCTAGGCCCAGGCAAGGCACCTTTCTCTTCTTGAAGTGCTGGCGGGCGAGGTAGCCCCTGCAGGCCGCCTGGAACAGGGTCAGGTGCCTGCTGGTCTGTTCGTCCCGCTGCTCCTCCAGCCTCGCCAACGTGCCCGCCCGGAAGAACACCTGTGTGGAAGCAGGCAGGTGAAGACAAGAGCCCGGGGCCGGGGCAGCCCTGCCGAGGGAAGCCAGGAGCTGCAGGAACAGGCAGCTGGCCCTGGAGGCTGGCAGGCTGGGGAGTGTGGCCCTGGGTTGGGAAGAGCCTGAAAATCCACTTGTCCAGGAGAGGAGGGAGGAGCAGGAAGAGGCCCTGGGAAGGCTGAGCCAGAGGGAGGCTGGGATGGGAGGTTTGGGAGGGGAGGAGCGAGCTGTGAACGCTGACTTCCAAGAGATGGGAGGAGAGGAAAGGCATAGGGAGACACCTGGGGCACGGAGAGCCATGGCTTCTTCCCCGGGGACTGCAGACACGGCCTTGCCCTGTGCCACACCCTACCAAGGCCCGCCCACCGCCCACCGCCCCACCTGCAGGATGTCAGAGGCCTGGGATCAGGTGGAGCGGGTAGCTGTGAGAGGAAGACCCAGGGAGTAGCTGCAGAGGAAGAGGGGGGCACACGGCCGCGGGGGGGGGGGGCTCCTGCATTCTGACCCCCACCCGCACTCAGTTTCATGTCAGGCGGGCTCCTCTTTCACGTGCCAGCGCCCCACCCCCACACTCCCAGGGTTTCACCCTGTCATGAAGAAGCCAGCAAGGTGGGCGGGGGTTGGCAGGCAGGGGGACCTGTCATACAGGTTTGGGGGCTGGAGGAGGCAGCTGAGCGCCCCCACGCCCAGCCTTTCCTCATGGCACTGAGTCAGGTTTCCCCACTCGGAGGAGAGGAGTGAGGGGCTGGGAGCAGCGGGCAGGTAAACAAAGGACTCGGGTGTCCTGGGAGAGGGCAGTGACTCCACCTGGCGCAGAGAAGGTGTAATGGCCAGGGGAAGCCAAGGCTTGCCGAGGCCCCCTGCAGGGCAGAGGGATCTGCTGAGAAAGGCACACCTCTGGCCCGGTGACTGCCCCAAATCCACAGCAGGGCTAAGTGGGGTCTCCCAGGGTCTCAGGCTCTACCTGAATCCCCCCTTTCCTTAATATGTGAGTCTGGATTCTATCTGTGGGGGAAGGGAACATCAAGTGCCCCCTGGAGGCGGGCAAACCTGCCCGGCGGGCACACAGGGCTACCTGAGAAGGGCAGGTGCCAGCGCAGAGGACAAGGAAGGGCCCGCAACGCATCGGGAAGAGAGAAGTCCTGAGGCTACAGCAGCGAGCCGCAGCTTCCTCCTGAGCCCCCGCAGGGCTGAGGACCCTTCTGCTCATCGGGAGCACACTCAGGCTCGACTCCCATAGGAATAGGCACAGTTTACAAAGTCAGGGGCCCCCAGTGCCCCAGAGACCTTGCCCGAGCCCTCAAGACCCCGTGGGCGCCGATGAAGACCCCCTCCCTCCTCTGAAACAAGGTGACAGACACACAGGGGCTCCCCGCTCCCCAGCCAGTGCCAACCAACAAGACACAGGCTTTCTTTCCCAGACCGGATGTCAGCAGCAAGCATCCAACTCTGCACCCTGAGTGCCAGTGGGCCCTGATTCTTGTATGATCAGGACACAGAAGGGCTGGGATGGCAGCTGGGGAGAGGACCAGCCCGGACAGGCCTCCTCCTGCCTAACTGGTGCCTGAGAACCCGGGCCCTGGCTTGGAGGAGAGGCCACCCCCGGTGTCAGCTGGCAGCAGCCAGGTGGGAGAGTTGAGTGAGCCAAGCCCGGAGAGGCCGGACAGCTGAACAAACCCTTGACTGCAGATGGTCCCAGCAAGGAAGCCCAGCCAGCAGACCTCTGAGCTTAGAGGGCCAGGGCAGACAGAAAGGAGGCAGGCACACAGAGAGGCACAGCGGGAGAACCCAGGGACTCCAAATGCAGCAGAGGGAGGGTAGAGAGCAGAGGACTTCGTAACGTGCAAGCCTGTCTCGCAAGATCCTGCTGCCACCTCACACTCCCCATGGAGCCTTCACGCAGTTCCTTCCCTCTGCTACCAGGTAGCCAGGTCCAGACCCCTCTCCCTGGCTCCCCACTGGCCTCCCCCTCTTCCACCCCAGCCCTCAGAGCACATACGCAGACGTCCCAGCCTCGGGGTGGGGGTGGGGGGCCACGCAGGGTCCCCGCCTGTGGGCAGACAGCTCCGCTGGCCCCGGGTGGCAGCGATGCAGTAGACTGACACCAGGGATGGGCGGGCCTGCCTCTCCAGCACCACGTTCCATTCCGATGAGGAGTCTGGCTCGTGGGCAGGTAGTGGCAGCACAGCCTCACCACGTCCTGCCTGCTCCTCTGGGACCCTGGCAGCTATAGGCGGCTCCCAAGGGTGCTCTGCCCTCCGCAGCACCGTGCCCATGGCCTCCCTGCTCCTTCTTGCCCACCTCCTCTGAGCTTAGCCCTTCTGTCTTCCCTACTTCCTACACCAGGACTCAGGCCAAGTTCAAGCCCATCTTCCAACACACCCCTTCCTGACATCACAGAGGCTTTTGCAGTGCTTAATGAACCAGATATCCAGAGAGTGGGCAGCTCCAATTTGCTGCCCCCCGGAATATCTGCCTCCCTGGCCTCTGGCCTACAGGAGGCAGCCCTGAGGGACTGGTAGGGGTGGAGCTGGGGGGCCACGACTCAGACGGGCCCGCCAGGGAGGGCAGGCCTGGCTGCCTCTGAGGGGCGACTCACCCGGCTCAGGCCCGAGCAGCAGCTGCTCTTCTCCAGGTCCAAGGACTCCAGCAGCTCCTCCACGGCCTGTGGGGAGAGACCTCCGTCAGGGCCCACCAGGGCGCCTCACCTCCACTCAGTGCTCCCCCTCCACCCAAACCATCTGTTATCTCTGCCATGAGCCCTGCTGGTGAGCTCTGCAGTGCCAGGCCCCGACAGACTCGGGCAACACGGAGACGACTATGAGAGAAATGAGCTTTCTTGTTGGGAGCAAGTGAACCTGCCAGGGACGGGGAGGAGGAGGTGCTTCAGTCAGACAAGGGGACCCTGGAAGGCACCCTGGAGGAGGCGCCGACTGTGCTGAGCACTGTGCTAGATGAAGTCGGGCCGAGGGCCTTTCAGGCCCAGGGACCAGTGTGAGTAGAAGCCTGGAAGCACAAAGAGCAGAAGGCACGGAGGAGACGCTGAGCAGTTCACTTTAGCTGAGGCAGGGGTGGGGAGAGGGGTTCAGGTGCAACTAGAGAGGTGGGCAGGGGCTGCTGGGGGCGGGGGGGCTGCGTGCTCTGGGAGCCCCTCAAGGTTGCTTGCTCTAGGGCAGGGACGTGTTCAGACCGGCATTTTGCAATCCCACTGGCAAATGGCTGGAAGACCGTGAGCAACTCCTTAGGCAGTAAGGGAGGGAGGCTGCAGCCTGACCAGAGATGACAGAGGAGCGGGCGCCTCACCTGATACAGGAGGAGGAAGCCAGGGTCGCACAGAGACCCCTACCTTAGGGATGTGATGGACCGTGGCACCACTCCCCAAGGCAGGGAGGTAGAGAGAAGGAGCGGCGTGCATGGGGCTTGAACCTGCCAGGCCTGAGTCCACCCCGCGCCCAGGGAGGAGAGCGCAGCACTGGCTGGATGGGAACGCGCGCCTGGGCTGACCGCGAGCCTGAACATGCACGCAGGAACTGAAGCGGGGCTGTGGACGCGGCTGTCCGGGAAGATGGGGCGGAGTGGGAAACATTCGGCCAGCAAGATCCACTGGAGAGGGGGAGCTTTGCTGCGGGTCCAAGTACAAGAAGAGCTCAGAGGGAGCAAGGACGGGGCGAGGAGAAGCCAGCACAGAGGCCGAGCAGGGAACACACAGCCACGTGAGCCGAGACTTCGGGGAAGGCCGGCAAAGAACCCGCTAGCGGCGGCACCATGGCAGCTGCTGGGGGTGGGGAGGGTGGCAGGAGGGACATCCGGGTCCAGGCCGCCCTCTCCTTTCAGAAAGCTTGGTCTGCAGAACCCGTCACCACCAGGAGAGGTGGAGAGGCCGAGGGGACGAGTCATGGCTGTGAGCAGCTCTTGGGACCAAACGAATGGCTCTGGGAGGCCCAAGGAAGGGCCACTGCTCCCAAGAGGACAGATGTGAGGGAGGCAGAAAGAGAACCTCACTTTATCTGAGCCCGGGGGCAAGGTCATGTGCCGGGAAGAGGCCCAGGGACGCTGGGCTGTGCAGGCTCAGGAGAAAGGGAGGAGGAAGGAGTAGCTGGTGAGGAGCTGGCAGCCTGGCGGGAAAGGGAGGAGGACGTGGAGGACTCCGGACCCGCCGCCATTCAGGCTGCACAGTTTCCCCCACAGCCCTGGGGACGCCCAGGCTGGTCCTTGGGGCGGGGTCAGAGGGTGGCTGCTCTGGGAGACACAGAGCGTGAGCAGCTGGAGGATTGGACCAGGATGTCGAGCTGAGCAGCAAAGGAAGCGAGGTCTTAGGGAGGTGACAGAATAGAGCACACGTGAGGTCCACACGGACTCCACGAGCAGGCGGGCACGAGGCTGTGGTCAGGGATGGCCACGCTGCCATCAGGGACCTCGGACGCAAGGTGCCCAGCGCAGCCACAAGCCGGAGGCTGGAGAGAAGCGGGTGCAAGATGGGTCGTCGGTCCCCACACCACCAGTGACGGGCCTGCCGTGGTGGTGTGGGCCGGGGCCTCGGGGGCACTTGGAGAACGGCTGGGCCTGGCTGTGGGGCTTCCTGGCCACCTGTGTGGGGGAGCCCCTGGCGGTGCCGGTGCAGAGCACAGGGAAGCAGGGGCCCTGCTCAAGGAGCCCTCTGGCTGCACGAGGAGCTGCTTCTGGGGACAAGGCGACAGCAAAGGATGCACAAGATACCCCGTCCACAGCCCGGTGGCCTCGAGCTCCTCCTGGCCCCAAGGGGGCTTCCACACCAGCCTTCCTGCCAGGAGGAGAGCTCGTCCCAGACAGGACGGCTTCCTGCTGTGGGAACCCGACCCCGCCCTGGAGCCCAAGGCTGAGGGGCCTAGTGCTGTCCACAGGGCTCCCCAAGCACTCATCCTAACTTGGCCCCGGAGCTCCTGTCCAGTCCTAGGGTCCTCGCCCAGTGTCCGTCTCCACACGGCCACCGCTGGTGCCCCATCCTGGCGCTGGGCACCTCAAACCGGGCACGTGAGTGGGGCCAGCCCAGCTGTGTGGAAGGGCAGCTGACGGAAGGGTCTGAGCAGAGGGACAGGGGTCAGCTGGGGGCCTACCCGCCGTTCGTCCACCACGATGTAGTTGCGTCCGTGTTTCTTGGTCAGGTGTGGGGCCAGGACTTCGAAGCGACGGCGGAACTCGGAGAACACCATGTGGTCAGGGTAACCTGGGGGGAACGGCCAGAGCCGGGTCAGTCGGCGCCCCGCCCGCTCCTGCATGCCCCGCCTGCAGCTTGTGCACACGGGTACCCTGGACGGTGGGCAGGCAAGACAGTGGGGATGAGGCAGGCCCACAGAGGAGCACTGAGGAGGAGGGGCCGGGGACAATGAGGGTGCTCCACAGCGGGACAGGTTCAGGGTGGGAACAGGCGCCTCCGCGAGGAAGCAGTTCCAAGTCAGCGAGGTGTGCAGACCAGCTGGAAGGAATGCTCTGGGGACCCTGGGTGGTCTCTAAGGTGCTGCGGAGCCCCTAACTCTGTGACTGATGCAACCCCCCAGCTCTGTGACTGATGCAACCCAGGCAGAACGGGCCTTGGGGGCTCGATGAGCAAATGGCCTGTGAGTGGCTAAGAGGAAAAGTGCATGGGCTGCCTCTCAGGGCCTGGGATGACCTCAGGCCGGTCACTCAACCTCTCTGGGCCTCAGTCTCTTCCTCTTTACATGGGCGCCCAAGTATTTATCTTGCATGGCAGTCAGGGAGGTCAGGTGAGAAACACAGGGACGGCCCAGCACGGCTCACCTGGCGGGCACTCAGCATGTCCCCTGCAGCAGGATCTGACTGGGCGTCCCTCCCTGCCCCACTTTGACCCTGAGCCCTGGGCCAGGCAACCAAAAACACGTGTAGATTCTTGTTCCCCAAGAGTGACTGGGCTTGGGGGGTCAGGGGAAGGTGACTCACAGTGGTGGCAAGTGGGCAGTGACCCCGGGTCACTCTGACCTCGCCACCACCCATGGTGAAGGCTCATGGCTACAGCCACCGAATTCCAAACCAGGAAGGGGTCTTAGACCAGACCCAGGTCATCTTTCAGACACAGAAACGGAGGCCTGACAGGTGGAGCAGCCGGTTTGCCCAAGGGCGCAAAGGCCATAGCTGGAGGCAGAACCGAACCCCGAACCCTGGGCTCCTAAGAGCCGGTGGGGGAAGGGGGTGTGCCTGGCTCTGGGAAACCCTCCAACTGGGAGATGAGGCTGATGCGTGTGCCTGATAATTGAAACAGGAGGCGGGGGCCGCTGAGGGGCCAAGACAAAGTGAGCTATTGATTGTATCTGAATTGCAATTAAATTGATGGGCCAGGATAGCGGGTCTGGACGCCTGGCATCTTAATTAATCATCAGCGCTATCGACGGTGGCTAGGGGCCGGGGGCCAGGGGAGGGGCTGCCGCCGCTGGCCTCATCGATCTGCTTGTTTGAGTAAAGCACATTGATTTTGGTTCAGAGCGGTAACAGCCTGGTTTTGAAATAATAAACACCAACTCCATATCCAGACGTGGGGACAGATCGATGATTTATTTAGAGCAGGACAGGGAACTCGCTTCCTGGCTTCGGCTGCTGAGGAAGAGGGACCGTGCTGGTGGGGATGGCCCCGGGGAATCTGGCTGAGGGGTGGGGGTGGGGGACCCTGCCTGCTCCTCCAGCTGAGGACAAAGGAGGAGACACCCAGCAAACCCACTCCGAACAAAGCCTCACTGGAGGGGCCAGATTCTGCAGCCGAACCCAGCAATGCCACTCATGAGCTGAGCCGTGCAACCCTGAGAAAGCTACTTAACTGCTCTGGGCCTTAGGCTCCTCACGAGGCGGTGAGGAGGAAAGGAACTACGGAGCAGGAGGGTTTAGAATCAGCCGTGTTGGCCGGAGACGAAGGCCTGCAGGTCGGTCCCGACCCTCACGTCCTCTCGGCCCCCTCGTCCAGAAGGGCCCATGAAGTGGGCCTGCGTGGCCTTTCAACGTCAGATAAACTGAGCAGCTCACTCTCCCTGGGCAGGTGGCTCTGGAGGGGCACCGGGTCTGCGGGCACGGCTGACCTGCCCACACTCACGCATGACGGGGACTGCGGGCCAGGGCTGGGGTCGGGGAAGACAGGGAGTCCACGGCGTGGAGGGAAAGCACCAGAGAAAAGGGCTGAGAGCGGTGAGAAGAGAGGCCTGCCGGGGGAGGCGGACAGCAGAGCGGGGCAGGACAGGGCAGCACCCCGCCAGCCCCAGGGCCCGACCCTTCGGGAGGAGGGGGCAGGGCCAGCTGGGAACGGGAGCCAGGGTTGCGAGGGAGGGCGGCCTCACCTTGGCGGTACATGCGCATGGCGTCCAGCAGGCGGGAGCCGCGGAGCTGGGCCCGCAGCAGGGGCACGTCCAGCCGCAGGGGCCCGGCCTCACAGGGGTCTCCCGAGGGCAGGTCCAGCTCACTGCTGCTGCTGACGCGGCGGGAAGAGGCGGAGCGGGGCTCCCCGGCCCAGCCCTCGGCCACGGGCAGGAAGCAGTGCACGAAATGCATCTTGGACTTCTTGATGGTGTCGATGAGGGCATCCTGCCGGAGAGGAGGGAGAGCTGTCAGGGCAACGGGGAGGCCGGGGCACCTCCCCTCCTCACAGCACAGCAGGTGTCCCGCGCCGGCCAGAACACGCAAGCTGGACACCCCTGCTGGGCTGCAGCACGGACTCACAGTGGGCGCTGTGCCCACAGCTCCCGGGCTTGCCTGTCGGCCTGGCCGGGTGGGGGTGGGGGTCACAAGGGCCGGGGCCAGCCCACTCACCACCTGCAGCTTGATCTGGATACACAGGGACTTCTTCTTGACAGCGGCCATGCCCGTGGTAAAGGTCTTGCGGACGCTGGTGGCCCGGCGCAGCGCCAGCTGGGAGCCGCCCTCCAGCCCCGCGATGGAGCCGGACAGCACGGTGGTGCCACCCACGCGGCCCAGGAACAGGCTGCTGATGACCTTTCTGCCAGAGGTGGGAGGGTGTGGGGGGCAAATGTCCCATTCAAGGGGCAGGAGAGGCAGTGCCTCCTCCCAGCCCCTGGGACACCAAGCAACGCCCCTACGGCCAAGGCCAGGGGCCTGGGTGACCAGGCTTGTGCTGCCGGGCCTGCACCACAGAGGGAACGCTCAGCAGGAAGAGAGTCGTGTAGACGGGCAGAAGCCAGGGGTGGGCGGGGCTCGGGCAGAAGACAGCTGCTTCTTCTCCCTTCTGGGGAGGGCAGGGGGCAGAGGGACTGTTTCCCACACGGCAGGAGAGCGCATGGCGTCATTTACTTAGGACATCACCAGCTGCCTCCCCTACCAGGCCATGAGCCTGCACAAGGACAGAGGTTTTTGCTTTGTTCATTGCTGACAGCCAAAGCCCTAGAGGTCCCCACCATCTACGAAATAAATGAGTGAATGAATGAATGAATGACGGCTTATGGGATCCAGGGGTTTCTTTCTTTCTTTTTTTTTTTTTTCTTTACAGGCAGAGTGGACAGTGAGAGAGACAGACAGAAAGGTCTCCCTTTGCCGTTGGTTCACTCTCCAATAGCTGCCGCCCTGTGGCCCGCGTACCACGCTGATTCGAAGGCAGGAGCCAGGTGCTTCCCCTGGTCTCCCATGCGGGTGCAGGGCCCAAAGACTTGGGCCATCCTCCACTGTACTCCCGGGCCACAGCAGAGAGCTGGCCTGGAAGAGGGGCAACCGGGACAGAATCCAGTGCCCTGACCGGGACTAGAACCCGGTGTGCCGGCGCCGCAAGGCGGAGGATTAGCCTATCAAGCTGCAGCACCAGCCGGGACCCAGGGGTTTCTAAGACCGCTGCCACCTTCCCTGAAAAAAGTGGGGTGTTATCCAATCGTAAAACTCTAGGTGCCTCTGGCCACCTCTGCCCCCACTGCCACTCCAGGAGGCCGCCCCTGCACCATCAAGGCCACCTGGCCTCACTCTGGGCTCTAGAAGTGGAGGCCCCTCGGGCTCTGAGACACCTCTGGGGAGCAGGGAGCCCCGGAAGCAGTTGTGGTGGGGCTGGGGTGTGGGCGGAGCTCTTACTTCTGGGAGTCCTGCAGGAGCCGGGGGGCGTTCTGGGTGGCCGGGTTCTGCTTGGTGTAGCCCAGCCAGCCAGTCACATTGTACTCCACCCAGTTGGTGCCATGGCTGTGGCCCAGGAGGAAATGGTGAGGCTTGCTGCTGCGCAGGAGAGGGCTCTGGCCTGCGGGCGGGAGAAGCGAGGTACTGACGGGCAGGGCACAGAGTCCAAGCCGGGGGGGCGTGGGGAGGTCTCAGCCGTGTCTGGAGAGGAAGCAGAGGCGCCCCCTGCACCGCTGCCCCCTACCTTTCTTGTCGCCTTCCTGGGGGCCGTAATAGGAGAAGAGGCGCTCCAGGAGGGCGTCCTCCGTGGCCCCGGGCACCAGCGCCTCCTCTTCCAACAGCCACAGCAGGCCCCTTGCCTCGTCCGTGCGGGCCAGCGAGCGCACCTGCGGAGAAGGTAGGACACCCCAGCTCATCACCCAGGCCTGTGCGCTGTCCCCAGGCTCATACACAGGCCTGAGCTCCCGCCACTTGCCCCCTGCTGACACCTGGTGGGGGAGGCCTGGAAGGAGCTCAGAGCGCAGAGGCCCACCGCCACGCAGGCCTCCTGCGACTCGGCTCCAAGGCCACCAGAGAACGAAGACTTCTTGCATCCAAGCCCACGTCTGGAGCTTCTCTTCCATCCTCCCGCCCTTGCAGGTCACCTAGGGCTTAGGTGAGCCCATACTGCCTGCCCTCCCCGGCAGAGTAAACGGGACAGGGCAGGGGTTAAGCTGCTGCTTGGGAAGCCTGCATCCTACATGGGAGAGCCTGAGAGAGAGTCTTGGGATCCACGTCTGAGCCAGCTCCCTGCTAACCTGCACCCTGGGAGGCAGCAGGTGCTAGATCAATCACTCAGGTCCCTGCCGTGCACACGGGACATCCAGATGGAGTTCCAGCATCCTGCTTTTCCTCCTGGCCCAGCCCTGGCTGCTGTGGCTATTGGAGGAGTGAACCAGCAGATGGAGGCTCTCTCTCTCTCTCCCTCTCTGTCTCTCATGTATGTGTGTGTCACTCCACCTTTCAAATAAATAAAAATAAACTTTACGAAAACGGGATAAAGCCTGCCAAGCCCCGAGCAGATGCCTGGCACCACGGAAGCTCTCAGTACGTGACGGCTCTGGGGCTGATGCCGATCCCTGTGCAGGAGCCCAGGAGGTGCTGGGTCACTGTAGGTGGGGACTCTGCAGGGCATGAGCTCAGGGACCCAAAGCAGAAGACAGGTGACTTCGTGGGTGCGGAAGCCAAGACGGCTGAGCCCAGGGCAAGCTGGGAGGCGAGTGCCCTCCCCCAGAGGAACAAGCACCACTCAGCAGCCACCAGCACTGTCCTTGAAAAGCATCGTCCATGCTGCTAAGCCCCAAGTTTCCAAGAGAAGGCGGAAATCTTGGACTCTGATTTCTAATACCCAACGGAGGCCAAGCAAACCAGGCCTGGGGCTGCACCTGCCCCATGGCACCTCGGGCAGCAAGGACTGAACCTCCCCTTGACCTATTCTTTTTTGTTTGTTTTTAAAGATTTTATTTATTTATTTGGAAGTCAGAGTTAGAAAGCGAGTGCGAAAGACAGAGAGATCTTCCATCCACTGGTTCACTCCCTAGAGGGTCACAACAGCTGAAGAGCCAGGAAATCCATCCAGGTCTCCCATGGGGGTGCAGGGACCCAAAGACTTGTGCCACTTTCCACTGCTTTTCCCAGGCCATCAGCAGGGAGCTGGATTGGAAGAGGAGCAGCCAGGACATGAGCCAGCGCCCATATGGGATGCTGGCATTGCAGGCAGCAACTTTACCTGCTACGCCACAACACAGCCTCCCCTCCCCACCCCCCATCTGGCCTGGCCTCTACAGACAGGAGGAAGAGCGAGCGAGGAAAGAGCAAGCGTCCTTCTCTTTGACCCCAGCTGCCCACATCCTCGCTCCCAGGGGAGTCGGCACGGTTACCAGGGCCGAGTGACGAAGCCGTCAGAAGGGACGTGGCAGGCTCATGGCAGTCCCCTTCTCCAGAGGTGCACCTGCCCAAGTCCAGGGCCCACCAAACAAGGGAGGCCCACATAGGGGAGGAGTGACCGAGCCCCGTTCAAACACACCAGCCGGCCCCCTGGCGACGTCCCCCATCTCCTGGGAGTGGCAAAGGCTCTCAAGGAAGGCCACCACAGGGGCCCAGGTGCTGGGAAAAGCAGCCCCAGCCTCCCTGGGGAGATGTGCTACTTGCACACGGTAAGCATTTGTCCCTAGAGGGACGTGCACTGTCCCCAGGGCCCTGCCACTCCTGCCAGCCACGCAGGTCCGTATACAGGGAAGAGCAGGAGGGAAGAGAGCAGCTGGTTCTCACACACAGCACCTGCGCACGGTCCCCACTGAAGGACCGCCCCCGGGTGTCCCCAGGCACCATGATGCTCACAGCGGGTGACGGAGCTGGCCCTCTGGGGGAGGGGCGTGGGCTCGCATTCATGCAACCCCCTGAGGCTGCCTGACAGGTGGGCAGCCGTCTCCCTGTTGGATGTGCTGCCTGCTGGCCCGGCTCTGCCAGGCTGCATCGGCCTGGCTCTGGCACACAGGGAGGGTGTGACTATGTCCTCGGGACCCTGGAGGCTCGGCCAGGCACAGGAGAGGGGTAAGAAAGGAGGGATGCCTTCCGGCCTGGCTGTGGCATCCACTGCACTGGGCAGAAGAAAGTGCCACCTTCCCAGCCAGATGTTAGCGCCATAAAGTGCTTGGTGGCAGGGCGTGGCTGCCAGGCCCTCCCTCGGCTCACAGCGGCTCGGCAGCAGCTTGGACAATGAGGGAGGCAGAGCAGTGGGCACAAGGACAAGGGGAGCTCAGACCCCGCCTACCAGGGACTGATGGGATGCCTGGTCCACGACGGCCACTGAGTCATCGGTGGTGGGCTCCAAGTCGTCAAACGCCACCTCGATGTTCTCCTAGGAAGGAAGGCAGAGCGGTGCCGAGCCTGGGGCCGTGGTGCCAGTGCAGCCCTGCAGCAGGCCGGAGGGTTCCTGGGGTCGGCGCGGAGCTGTGCTTCAGCACCCCAGACTCAAATGGTGCCCTGCCCCAGAGGCGACACGCGCGTTCCACAGCTCTCGAGCTCTGCACAGACCAGGCTGCCGGCCCGCTCCCCTGTCACTCTCATCAGACGGTCAGAGAGGCAGGGAGAGCCCGCCCGCACCTGCCCGGCCCCACACAGTCATCCCTGGACACAGACGATGGCCGTGCCTCCTGGATGTCCTCGTCCTCGGTCCTCAACCCAACCCACCTCCCTTGGGAGGCGGCACCCCAGGGCTCCTCCCAGCCGGGACACCCTCTTACAGAGGGGCCCTAAACAAGCAGCCAGCAGCAGGAAGGGAGGCGGGAGCAGCAGCTCGCACACACTTGGGGCAGGAATGGCACTGTGGCAATGCACCGAGCCCGGGGTGGGGGTTGGGGGTGACGAGGGGCTCCTGGAGAGCAACTACCCCACAAGGGAGGAGGGCGGCCAAGGCCAAAGGTCAGGCCCAAGGGGCAACATGACCCCCACTCCAGAGAGCACAGGACAGGAAGGAAGAGGGCGCAGGGACTGGGAGGCAAGCGGCAGGTGAGGCGGGGCCCTCTCCACACCCACACGGGCCTCCCTGGGGGGCCACAGCCAGAGGGGCCCGGTGGGCGCTCCGGGTGAAAGCTACCTCCTTGTATCTCTCCAGCTCCTGCACGAAGGTGCGCTCATGGAAGAGCTTCTGCAGCCGGTCCTGGGCGTAGTTGTGACACAGCTCCTCGAAGCAGGCTCCCCGGGCCGACCCACCCTGCTCCGGGTTCTGGAATCCCGGCGTGTCCACGATCATCACGGAGCACAGCGAGTGCTGGCTGGACTTGAGGGCCCTTCACAGAGACAGCCGGGGTCACAGCTGGCCCCACTGCACCCTGAGCCAGAGCCCAACCCTGGCCGGGCGCCTGGCTCCCCAGACCACGAGGATAGCCAGCCCTCTGCTGGGGCGGGCAGTTGGGGGGAACCTCTGCTCCCGGCCAAGGCCCCAGCACACAGGCACCAACCCCTCCTCTGCCGAGGCAGGGTGCAGCGGCCCCTGGGCCTTGCCTGGCACAGACCTGTTCACCAGGGAGACGAGGAGGGTGAAGAGTTCACTGTAGAGGCCGGACACCATGCCCTCCAAGCACTCCAGTGCGCTCAGCTTCGGGCCTGCGGGGGAAGGGAACCAGCTCTAGGACCCCCAGGCTGGGAATGCGCCCGTCCTACCCAGGGCCCAGCCAGCATGGTGCTGGGGCCAGGCTTCTCCCTCTGACAGAAGCACCCCTCGCTCCTGCAGTCTTCCTGCCCCCCGAGACGGCTGCAAGCCGGGGTGAGCCTGCCACTCATCCACCCCCAAGGGGCCCCGGGTACCGGTTCCATCTCCTCGGCTGCTCTCCTCCGGGCCCTGGCGGAAGGAGGTGGAGCGCTGCAGGGTCCCACCCTTGTGCTGGTGCTTGAAGATGGCCGAGGACAGCTCCTCCAGGCCGCACCCCAGCAGGTACGCGGCCTTCTGGGCCCACTCGTGCCGGGCAAACTGCTTGCGTCCAGCTATGGGTGGAGAAAAGACAGTGAGAGAGAGACAAAGAGAAGGGTCTTCCTTTTCACTCCCCAAATGGCCAATATGGCCAGAGCTACGCCAATCTGAAGCCAGGAGCCAGGTGCTTCTTCCTGGTCTCCCATGCAGGTCCAGGTGCCCAAGCACCCGGGCCATCCTCCACTGCCCTCCCGGGCCACAGCAGAGAGCTGGACTGGAAGAGGAGCAACCGGGACTAGAACCCAGTGCCCATATGGAATGCCGACGCCGCGGGCAGAGGATTAACCAAGTGAGCCATGGCACCGGCCCCAGGGATCTGGCATCTTGAGTCTTTCTCCTTAGGACCCCTGATGACCACCATGTGCTTTGGCTCCCTCGCCCCATAGGGACTGGGGAGCAGGCATCTTCCTGCGTCCCTGGGCCAGGTGGAGAGGAAAGAGGTAGTTCCATGTGCTGCCACCAGAGGGCACTCGGCTGCAAAAATCCCTTCTCTTGGACGCCCAACTTGGAGGACAAAGTCAGAGGCTGAGCCAGCCCACCCAGGATGCGGCTACTGGCGGGAGGGGTGTCACCAAGAGGGGCCCAAGCCTCCCTCCCCCTTCCTGGGATGCATTAGGACCCTCCCTCTTACTCTCCTCTTACTCTAGGGGAGAAGACAAACACCCTCAATGGCCCAACAGTAGGAAGGCAAAAAAGCCGCAGGGGACAGGGAGCAGCCCACACAGATCTAAGTGGTGCAGCCAACATGTGTCTAATCACAGCAATTAGGGAAAGCTAACAAGAAACAAGGGTTTACCTTCAGCGGCTTCTGTAAGGCAAAGGACCAGCATGCAGCATGCAAAGAAAAACAGTGTGTTAGCAAACAGTCATCACAGGCCACGGGCCCAGGGAAGGGCCGGAGGGGGCTGGGGCTCGTGAGGATTAGCAGGCAGGAAAATGAGGCCACAGTCAGACTTGGCAACACGCAGAGAGAGACATACACACTCACAGAGAAATACACAGACACACAAACCATTACAGAGACATTCAGACTTGGGAACAGGCAGAGAGAGACACACACTCACAGAGACACACACAGACACACAAACCATTACAGAGACATTCAGACTTGGGAGACATTCAGCCTTGGGAGGCCACCTCCCCAGACTCCCCAGGCCCCTCACCTTGGCCAGGGGCACAATCCCAAGCAGAGAGAGACACACATACTCACAGAGACACACACAGACACACAAACCACTAGAGACCCATTCACAGACATATCCACTCACACACATATGCACCCCCTCACAGAGACACACACAGAGAGACCCAGACACACACACGCACACACAGAAAACCATCCACAGAGACCCACTCACAGACACACCCACTCACAGAGACACCCACTCACAGAGATACGCACAGACACATGCACAGTTTCAGATGGTTGGGTGTTATGACAGTGACACAGGCGGAGACTCACAAGGACTGAGCACACACACACACAGCCCTGGGAAAAACTGGGAGCTCAGGATGTGACAGTGCTTGGCAACACGCCTCAGAGCCGTCCACCTGTGCTCAGAGCCGAGCAGGGGAAACCCAGGCTGTCACAAGACACCGCCTGCCCACCTCCCCTGCAGCCTGGGGACACTTCTACCACAACTGCTTGCCAGGGATGCCACCTGCTGGCATCACAAGGCCAACCCTCTACGCACCACCACAGGCTTCCTGCTCTGCGGCCCAGCCCCTCTGCAGCCCCGAGAAAGCCAAGCCAAGAAGATGTGCTCAAAACGCCACCTTGGAGGGCAAGCTGGGTGGGGAACCACGGGGCTCTTCCAGGCCCCACCACACCCAGTCATTCCCAAGCCCCAGCACCAGTGCCCCAGCGGCAGCCCATTCATTATGCGGTGCCTGCTGCCCTCTAGTGGCTGCCACCCTGATGTGCGAGAGGAAGAGAAGCTGATGCCAGTGGAAGATGCCACAGGAAGACAGGCCTCAGGGAGCCCCAGGGGCAAGCACCTCCATCCCACCTAAGCCCCAGGAAGGGCACCCCAACAGGCTCCAGGAAGGGAGGGCACCCCGACAGGCTCCAGGACCCCAGTGCAAAACAGGCAGGAGAAGCAGCAGCTACTCCTGGGCCTTAGAGAAGCCCCCCAGCTAAGAGGCTCCCCTTCCACGCTCAGCCCTGGGCTTCTCCCCAGATCAGTCCCAGCGGCCAGAAGAGAAGAAGCCCAGCACCCCCAGAGAGAGCCCAGGGCAAGCACCAAGACAGGGCCAGGCAGCCCCGACACCCCAGGGCGGGCTACGGTCGGTTACCCGCTGGCTCCTCAGGGGCTTCTGTCAGGAAGGGAACAAGAAGTCGAGTTATTGCAGGGGAGGGCCCAAGACAGTGCCCATGTCTCCTCCCAGCCCCCACGGCCTCACCCTCCCCGCCCCTCCCAGTGTGCCCAGTCGCTGCCAGCTCAGGCCAGGCCTGGGGCTGTCATGGTCATTGGCAGCCTTGTGCTCTGACCAGGGAGGCCAAGAGGGGGCACAGGCGGTGGAGGGCCAATTGTCCCAGCCGAGGCTGTGCTGGGTGGCCGGGGGATGGGCCAGCACGGGACACTCGCTGGGCTAACCTTTGGTGGCGCCTGCAGCCCCCAGGTGGTAGACGGCAGCCAGGATGAGCCAGCAGGCCTTCTGCTCGTCGGCGGAGATGCCCAACACCTTCATGGCCGTCTGCAGCTTGCTGAACTGCTGAGCTGCCTTCTGCTTCTCCTCGGGCTGCGGGGACAGCGGGGGACGTGGCTCTGTACCTCGGAGGGGCAGTTCCTCCCGGGGAGGGCCGGGCTCAAGTGCAGCCACCCCCAGGGCACCACAGGCTGCCTCCCCAGGCTCCCCAGGCCCCTCACCTTGGCCAGCGGCACAATCCCAAACACGTTGTTCTCAGCCAAGTGGTTCAGGTGGAGCTCTGTCCTAGGGGTACAACCGAGGCATCAGCACGGCGCTTGGGCCTTAGGCCAAGACTGGATCCTTCCCAGGGCACAAACGGGTAAACTCTGCTTCCAGACCCCGAGCTGTGTCCACCTGTCATCCCTGACCGCCAGGCCAGCTGCTGCCACCCTTGCTAGTTGGCCTGGGTGCCTGGTCAGAGCGCGGGCCTCCCTCTAGCCAGAGGCCCACATGGGGCGCAGGGAACCTGCCTGAGGGGGAGGGAAGCCAGGACAGGGGCCGGGCTAAGCTCTGCTACAGGTGGTTGGGAGGGGTGGCGGCCTGGGGCGAGCACAGCAGGGGGACAGAGTGGGGGGCAGCCCACTGCAGGCAGGGAGGGCCAGTGTGGACTCGGAGACCAGCTCAGCCCCATGCAAGCTGTGGGGCTACAGGCAAGTGGGGGAGCACCCCACCCCGCCCCGCCAGACCCCAGCCCCAGGAACACAGAAGGATGCTCCTCCCGCACAGCCAGGCCCTGGTACCCGGAGCCAGGAAGTTCCTGGGCCACGTCTCATTCCTCCTGGGCCATGTCTCTCTCATCACCAGGGCTTGGGCCTGGCTCAGACACACAGCCAACAAGCGGTCCCAGTTCACAGACTAGAGGCTAGAGAACCTTCCGTGTCCCCTCTGCCCCATCTCACCTGAGGGTGCTGTCCCCACAGGCCAGCAGGTAGTAGAAGACATTGAACGTGGCCTCACTGGAGGGGCGTCGGGCCACACGCAGCTTCTCCAGAAGCATCGTCTGTGGCATGGATGGAGGAGTGAGGTGGGCGGTGCCGGTCGCTGGGAGCCAGGCCCTGGTGGCCAGCAGCCTGTCTCGCCCAAAGGCCAGGCCTCCCCAGACCAGACAGGGTAGAAACCAGAGCCAGGTGGGAAATGACAGCCCAGCTCACAGAGGGGTTCCTAGCGCCTGCCCAGATCCCCAAGGACAGCCTTCCTAGGAGCCGGGAGCTGGGAGCCTGTGCCGAGCGCTCCAGCTTGGGCAGGAGGTGGCCTTGGCTGGGCCTCACCTCACGGCCAGGCTGGCTGCTGCGGGGCAGGAGCAGCCCGAGAGAAGGAAGGCAGTGAGCGTGAGTCTGAGAAAGTGGGTGCTGCCAGCACCCCAGCAGTGGGCAGGGTTGGGGTGGGGGAGAAGTAGGGCAAGAAGCTGAGCCGGGCCCCATGCAGGAGCCATGGAGAGCGGAGCAGCGGGGGCAATGGGCAGTGCCCAGACACCTTGTGCTGGGGCAAAAGCCCAGGGAAGAGCCTGCTCCCTAGGACGGCCCCTCCCCTGCTACCCCGAGGCCTGGGTGTGCCCCTCACCTGGATGGAGGCCGAGGCCACTTGGCCAGCCTGGTCAAAGTCCAGGGACAGGATCTGGGAGAAGCGCGTGGCATTGCTGTTCATGCTGGTGGGGCAGTTCCCGAAGGCTTCCAGGAGGGTGTACAGAGCCTGCCACTTCTCCACTGCAGGACACGGGCCGCGGGTCAGGGAGGCCAGGAGCCAGACATGTCCAGCAGACGGAGAGGCCGGGGAGAGACAGAGCCCGTGTCTCGGAGGGGCCCCCAGCCCGCCCCCTCCTCCTCATCCTGGGTGTCCCTGCCTCACCAGAAAACACCTTGCTCCCGCTGCCCGCGATGGTGGCCAGGTATTGCACCAGGTGCTGGCAGCTGGTGGTCTTGCCACTGCCGCTGCTGCCCAGCAGGATGATGGACTGGTCCTGACGGCTCATCAGCATCGCCCTGTACGCCGCCTGGGCCACGGCGTAGATGTGGGGTGCCATGTCCTCCCGCCGACACCCCTTGAACATATGCATCACCTTGGGCAAGAGAGGGAGGCTCTTAACTCAGCCCCGGGTCCACACCTGTCTGCAGTGTTACCCCAGGGCCGCTCAGGGACTCTGAGGCTGGGGCCGTCCTGGAAACGCAGACACCTGTCCACTCCTGGACTCCATTACGAGTGAGGAGGTCCTTCCGCCCCCTATCTCTGGAAGTGACCCCTCTTCCCAAGGTCAAAGGGGCAAGTGGCCAGGAGCCCAGCAGAAGTCAAAAGGGCAGGGCAGGTGCCAGGCAGGGTGGGGCCCTGGGATCAGCACCTTCTCGGAGTACACGGTGGGGGCCCCACGGGGGCTGAGGACGAGCAGGCTGGGGCCGGCGTAAGTGTGCAGCAGGCTGGCGCCATAGCGCTGGCGCAGAGTGTGCAGCACGCTGGACTCATTGAGGTACACCAGCGAGGCCAGATCTTCCAGCCGGTCGCAGGAGGGAGCATTTGCCTGTGTGACAGGACCAGCAGGTGGGTAATGGAGACGCAGGGGCAGGGGTGCCCAGCCTGGCCCACCTCCGGCGGCCTGCTGCGAACCTTCTCTACGTCATCCTCGTCCACGTCCAATACAGTGCCATCGTGGTCCAGCTTCACACGCACCTTCCCCTCCGGCAGGCTGAGCTCCTCTGATCTGAGCTGAGTGGCTGCAGGGCAGGGACCTCAGCTGGGTACAGACCTGGGGAGCTTCGTGGTCCCACCTCCTCCCAGCAGCCACACTGTCAGCCTCTCCCTGCTCACCCCCAGCCCCGACCCGGCCCCGAGGCCAGAGTCCCAGGGAGCAGTGGCCCGGCCCCGAGACTCACCCAGCGAGAAGCCGTCCTTATGGGCCAGCCACACTTTCTCCGTCTCACACCAGGCCTCCTCGGCTGCGATCTGCTCTTCAGTCTTCGCCTGCCAGAGAGGGGGGCACAGAGTGAGACCCTGCTCTGGAAGAGCAGGAGAGAGGGGAAGGGCTGCAGGAGGAGCCACTGGGAGAGGCTGACAGGGAGGTGGCACACACGGAACGCGGGGACATCCGAGATGTCAGGGAAAGAGGCTGGGGGAGCCAGGAGGCGATGGTGGCTTCCGAGGAGCCCTGCAGACGGGAAAACGGGGCCCCCAGGGAGCAGGTGCCAGGGAGAGGGTAGGCCCCAGGAGAGCGAACATCCAGGCTCTGCCTCGAGCCACCTCTCTCTCCTGCCTGAGCCCAGGCCACAGCAACTGGGACTTGCCAGGCCCAGCTTCTCCCTTCCTGCAAACGACAGGGCCTGTTCACCAAGACCCAAGGGACAGCTGACTCCCTGGGGCTGTGGGATGAGAGGCAGGCCCTGAGTGCCCTGGCCTGCCCAGGAGCAGACGACAGCCTCCTGGATCCTCCTCCATGTCACGGTCAGCAGAGGGCCCAGGTCAGGAGGCGGCCGTCACACAGAGCTACACAAGGGCAGGAGGCAGCATGGCCAGATACACGGGCGAGGCAGCTGTCAAACACAGGCAAGGACTTGATGCCACACAGATGGGCACGGCGGGGTGGGTACAGGCACTGCCAGGTTGTAGGGCTATCAAACCCAGCACCCCTATAAGCAGGACACTCGAGCTGGGGAGAGCCGGTGCCAGCAGAGGCAGGACAAGAGAGGGCCCGCTTCCCACAGCCCATCAGCTCCCCTTGTTGTGTGTGGACAAAGCAGCAGAAGGTAACCAGTGCCCCACCCCGAGACCAGTGCTGCCCCATGCTCTCCGAGGGTCCCTGAGAGTCCCTCCCCACAGGCGTCCCTTCCTCAGTGAAGGTCAAGGCCAGGGCCCAGATGCTGCTTTCTGATGCTGACCCTGGGCGAGGCGAGGGGAGAAGGGGAGACAACACAACAAGTGTGCTCTGGGTCCCATTTCTTGGAGTCGAAAGAAACAGACCAAGGTTGCACTCCCAAGCTGGATTCCGACCTCCTGGCCACAGATAAATCCCTCTCGGGCTGGGCCTGCCCCGCCCACCCCTGGATGAGGGCTCCGCTACACCAGCGCCTCCCAGCCCTCTGCCTATCACGGGCCCCGGGAAAGCAGCCTTCAGCAATGTGGTCCCTGGGCAGCTGCCAACATTTTGGTTTGTTAAATAAGAACATGCTGCATTCAAAGAAATGCAGCTTCATTTGAAAAACCAGTACAGTGCTCTTTCAGAGTGTGTGACTGGGGATGCTCTTGTGGCCATGTGTTTGGGGCTCACAAACAAGGTGACATCACAGAACCACAGCCCGGTAACTAACTCCACGAGAGGGAATCCAAACGTGGGATTCTCACACTGGCCAGGAGGTGGAGACAGAGACTATCTCATCCTCAGGCCTGGGCTGGGGATGAGGCAGGGACTTGGCCTCAACCTGGGGCTCCAGCGGCTGAGAACCAGGTACACAGAGGCCCACTTGAACAGGGACGCTCCAGAAGGCCTTCCAGGGCGGGGTGGGGGGGTGGGGGTGGGCGCCAGACACAAGGAGGGAGCCTGCAGAGGAAGGAGGCCTTACACTCCAGCACGAGGCCCGGGCGCAGATGCCAGCCCAGGCACAGGCCAGGGCCGGTGGGCGGTCACCAGAAGAAGCAGAGGGCTCTGGAGTGGGCCGGGAGCACCCTACCTGGCTGTGGGCGGGAGAGGCAGCCTCAGGGTCCAGCTACCAGCAGCAAAAAGAGAGAGAGAGAGAAAGAGAGAGAGAAGAGGGGTGAAGACAAGCACACCGCTGGTTGTCCCCTTCAGCCAGCGCCGGGGGTGTTCAGTGCCAGGACTGAGAGCTGGCCGAGAGGAGAGGAGAGGAGAGGCCAGAGCAGGGAGGTGAAGAGGCTCTTGTGAGCACCCAGCCTCTCAGGAGAGGCTCCTGCATGCCATTCACTCCGGCCAGGGCTGGAGTCGGCTCCTCTGCCTCTAGCCCGGCTCTTCCGGGCTGGCCATGCTGTCCATTCTGAACCAGGCTCGTTTTCCCTCTACCCATCAGGCCCCTTGGGAGCCTCCTGCTTTAGCTCCAGGGCACTTCTCAGCATAGCTCTCCCACAGTCACCAAACATCGGCACAGAGCTGTCCCTGGCCACCAAACACCTGCCCAAGGGTGCCACTCCACCCCGGCACCACTCACAGCCAAAGGCCACCAGCAGCCCAAGTCCAGGACCCCTCCCTCAAAGCCCCACTGCACCCTGCACCACCCCCAGGAGGCACTCTGACCCCACAGCCAGCGGAGGTTATCATGTGGAGCCGGCTGCCAACTGCCCAAGAGCCGAGGGACCGCAAGCAGCCCGATGGCCAGCCCTGGCCTCCTGGTCGCCACCTGCGCCCTCCAAGGCCTTTGGGAGGCAGAGGGGGATCCAGCCAGGCCTTGAAGCTTGTAATAGGTCCCACATGAGCCCTGAGGGCCTGGGCAACAAACACGGGGTGCATCAGCTCCCTGCCTCGCAGCCCACCAGGCCCTGGCACCAAGACTTGCCCTTGAGGTATGAGAGCAGGGCCAGAGAAGGAGCCTGGATCCCCAAGCAAGAGGGCTCTGTTTCCCCTGTGTGCAGGGCTGGGGGCTCTCTGGAAGGAGACCCTCCACAGACACAGGCCAAGTGAGGGGCCCAGGGATCGCCATGAGCCTCCCCCCACAGTCAGGCTTTCCTGCACACACGCACACACAGCCCAGCCACCAGCCTCCAGAGAGGAGGGCCGGGGACTGAGAACACACACACGACAGGTGCATTACAGAAGCTGTGAAGATCCTCTCAAGCCGCCGGTGGGCCTCCTCGGCGGGGGTCAGCAGGGCCTCTGGGGCAGCTTCCGCCTAAAGGTCAAACCACCATGAGTCCCGGCGCAGGGAGCAGGGGGCTCAGCGTGCTGGGATCGCAGCCCAGGAGGTCACTGAGACCCAGTGCCAGAGCGGGGAGCAAGCCAGGTGGTGAGGAACGAGGAACGGGGCCTGGGAGTCTGTCCTAACCACCTTGAGTGCCAAACGGCCTGGTTTTCCCCCTCACCCTTCTCACTCCTGCCCCAGGCCCAGGCGACAGTGGCTGGGTTCCAGCTCATGACATGTCTCAGTCCCCAACTCCAGTGCAAGGAGGAGGGACAGGGGAGCCAGAGGGGGCTGGCAGCCGGTCCAGGGACAGACACGCAACACTCCCTGGCTACCTGCAGGTTCTCCTAGGGGCTGACCGCTGGCTCCCGCCCTGCCTCTTCCCGGGTGCCCACTGTGAGCCAGGAGGGCTGGGGGAAGCTGCAGTGTTGAAGATGGGGCACCAGGAGGACCCCAGGAACTCTGGGGCTCAGGAGGGGCCGCCAGGGGCTGGGCTTGCAGCACCAGGCATGTGGTTTCTAATCTTTGCAGCAACCCTTCAAAACAAGTACTGCCCTCAGTTACAACTCCAAAATCCTCACAGCAGCCCCCAAACAAAGCATTTTCTCTTAACTATTTTGGAGGCAAAAGCTGTTTTTCCTCTGTTCCCACGCAGTGTGCATTTGCATAGGTTTTGCTTTAGAGACACGAATGTGTTTGTTACAGGTTGCTGCTCGCTGCGCACGCTATGACACTCTATATTACATCAGTCACTAACTTCCAAAGTACTTCTAGCCCCAAGGGCTTCAGAGAAGACCCTGCTGAGGTCCCACAGGGGCGAGTAGCTGGGGACGTGGGCCCAGGCCATGCAGCAGGAACCAACACCATTGGCTTTCTACCTCAGCACTGATCTGCTAAGACTCTGATCCTCAGCTTGGGCTCTGGGGCCTTGTGCTGCCACCGTGTGGCTGGGGACCAGGCCCTGAATCCCATGGCAAGTGTCACAGGCCAGCAGCATGCTGGTTAGCAGTTCCCATGGCACCCCAGGAGCTGGCACTCAGGTAAGGGAAGCCATGCAGCCCCAGCCGATGCCACACGGCATGAGCCAACCTCTCCGTCATGCGGGATTTGCGGCAGAGGCTTGGAGGGAGGTGCCTGGCCCTCAAGCGAGGTGTGTGGGGGGTGTCACACGGGAGGTTAGTGGCACACTCGAGTACCTCCTGCTGGATGCCAGGGGCCGGTGACTTGGGCTGCGCCTCTCCGGGGAGGTTCGACTTCGGGGCTGAGTCTGCCGGCGGCACCGGGGAGCCCGGCTCCTGGCTGGGAGGATTCTCCCCCTTCCCAGGAGACTGCTTGCTGCGGGGTTTGTGGTCCTTGCCTTTGCCCCGAGACATCAGGCTCCGCAGGCCCACGGAGAGCTCATCCTTGGCAGTCTCCTTCTTTGCTTCAGACTTGGACGGGGCCGGGGGAGGGGGAGGGGGAGGCGGTGGCGGCGGCGGCGACTTGGGGCCAGGGGCTGTCTTCTCTCCCTTCTTGCCTCGAGCTGGGTGCTCAGGGGACTTGACCCCTCTGCCCGGAGGCTCCTTGGCACTCCCGGGCTCCTCGCCGGGCAGCACCTTGCTCACCACCTTCCTCACTGCATTCGCCACCCGCTTCCGGGACAGGCCCTGCGCCTCCTCACCTGGGCCCTCTGCTGAGGCAGCCCCCGGCCCGTTCATGGCAAGGGCCGCTGTGGGGCTCTTAGTTCTCTGGGGAGTCTCGGAGGGCCCCGGGCTGGTCGGGGGCTGAGGACTCTTAGCTGCGCCTGTGCCGTCCTTGGAGCTGCCCTCTGGCTAAGGTCACACAGATACAGGGAGACATTAGCATCTGAGCCCACAGCCCTGCCCGCCCCACGCGTGGAGGAAGTCGCAGGGCAGGGCCTCTTTCATCACCCACCAGACAACACACAGAGCTAAGAGTTTACCCCAGAGGCTGCTTTGCGCCTTCTAGCTGAAGGTGCACAACCAGGTAGTCGCCACCTGCTGTCTATCCCCAGGCTCAGCACGGGACTGTGCGATGCCAGCACAGAGTGTCCAGGGCCCGTGAGGCAACCCAGATCACTGGCGTGATGTCAGCGTGGCAAGCAAGCTCCCTTCTCGGCAAGCCCACTCTCTTGAAGCCCAAACACAGCCCAGGTCATGGGGAGAGGGCAGACAGCCCATTCCCATGGCTCCGGGGCTTCCTGCCTGCACGCGCCCTGCTCTCCCCATCGTTCGCTCCGACAGTCAGATCTGGAGCCTGCCCATCAGAAGAAAGCAGCGGTCAGGTAGCGCCTCCTGGCCCCGAGACACCCCCAGCTTCCCCCTAGCTCCTGGGCTCTGCCTCTGTGTCCTCCCCTCACCTACACTCTCACAAGCAGCAGAGACCCGGGCTGATGGGCCAGGAAGCGCCCACCGCAGCCTCCTGTCTCAGCCAGGCTCTTTGCAGTGCTCCCCCTGCAAACCTCTCGAGCATTTAGGGCCCTACAGATGGAACGACGGGCAGCAGAAGAGGCAGCTGCAGCCCATGGCTCCCCTCTGCCCTAGAGTGGGGCTCCAGGCTCAGCCAGCCTCTCGGTGTGTGGGCACGCAGGAGCTTGGAGCCACTCCACCTGCTGCCCTTCCTTCCCCGACACGCTGCCAGGGACGGTCCCCAGGGATGGCCACGGGGGAGGCCAGGCTGGCGAATGGCAGGGCAGGTTTCCAGCCATGTAGCCTGAGGGGCACTAGGTCACCCTGGGGCTCCTCGCTAGCCAGGCAGCAGTGACCTGCCACTCACTGAGGGGCGTTGCTAGGGCACAGCCAGCATGCCTGGGCACCAGGCTCCATGGAGGGAGACTGCTCACGCCTGTTTGGATCTGGGAGAGGTCGCCCCATCCCCTGAGCAGAGCTGAGTCCAGGGGAGGCCTCACAGTGCCTCTTCCTGGACCTCTGGCCACGCGTTCTCACTGGCACGCCAGGGCAATGCAGAGCCGGCCGCTGTCCCCTCCTTCCTCCCATTCCCCCAGTGAGGATGATGACAGTGACAGTAGCTGGTGGCACTTACACACAGCACCTAATACGTGCCACTCTTCCAGGCACTTTGTACATCATTGCCACATAGCGCACTCATCCCTCCCCAGCGTGTCTCAGACTTGGCCTTTGCCATCTCAGGCCCTGCAGGACTGTGTACACACGAGAAGGAGGCCACGGTGCCTGACCAATCAAATTATCCAAGGAAGCGGGAGTGGGGTGGGGGGACTGCAACAGGCACCTTGTGGGGCTCAGAAGCGCCGATCTGTTTTGTGACCCGGCCCTGCCTCAGAGCCCTGGGCACGGCCAGCCCCTACACCAGTGGCAGTTCTCCAACTACACACTTCTAGACTCGGCTATCCAGGAACTAGATCTCCTCATTTGCCTTAAAAGTCCAGCTTTAGTCAAGGCCCACTCCTGAGCGCAGTGACAGCTGCAGGCTGCTCCAGGTCACGGGCACCGAGCAGCTGACGGGGTCCTGGAAGGGAGGGTGGCAGCTGCAGGGAGATCCTCCGTGCCCTTGTCTTACGCCACCAGGGCAGGCTGAAGAGTCCCAGCAGCTGTCACTCAGCCCGCAAAGGGCTCAGGAACCACAACTAAGGGTGGGCAACCGCAGAGGGTCCCCAGAGCACCTTCACACGCCCCAGGCCGGTACTGCCACGCTGCACTTGCTGCCCCTGTACTGGTGTTCCTTCCAGCCACGCCACATCGGGAGAGCCCCTGGCAGGTGAGCCTGGGGCTGGTGGGGACAGGGGTGAGCCCACCGCACCAGGACAGGGAGACACACACACACACACACACACACAGTCTCGGAGAACCACTTACAGCCCCTTCCTCCTTGCCAAGGGGGCCAGGCTTTGGCAGAATCTTGTCCTCCTCTTTAACCTGGGGGAGCAGACGACAAAGGAGTCACTGGCAGGTCAGGGCTGGCAGACAGCACTCGAGGGGCAGGGAGAAAACACACAAGGGGCCTTGGCTTCCTGAAGAGGAAGAGCTCCCAAGTCTTCAGTGGCTACGGGACCGGGGCAAGAGCTGGTCCACCCTGGACTAGATCTGTCCACAGAGACTTCAAGGATGGAGTCTCTGCGGGGGTGAAAGCCCCATCCCCTGGCCCCCGTGACCTGGCACCTCGCCCACTGGGGTTGTCTCAGGAGGCCCAGCCACTAGCGAAATTATGGCAGGAAGAAAGATCCAGCTAGTTCAATCATGCTACACTACAGGTCGTTCATAGCTCAAACAGAGCGTATGGGAAATGAAACAGAAAGACCTTTATCTTAGTGCAAAAAAAAAAAAAAAAAAATCTGAAACCCATGCATATGAGGGGTCCTGAAAGAGTTCATGAAAAATGCGTTCTTTTAATAAGCCCAGCATGGGTGCCCTCTGGGCCCGCAGACGTTGGCGTAGAGGGGACAGGTGGCCCCCATCAGGCTGGCACTGGCCTGGCCCTGCTTCCAGGCCCCATGTGGGTTTCCCTTGCTGGGAGCCTGAGAGGCCCAGCTCCCCGCTCCCGCCCACAGCTGAGCTCTGGCTGGAGGCAGGAAGTGGGGCACCAGCGGCATTCAGGAGGCCCGTGGAACTGCCAACCACACAGTGCAGGGAGGAAACCCCAGCGGGGGGCGGGCTGTGGAAGGAGAGACGCCTGGGGCCCCAAGCTGGCCATCCAGAGTCAGAGGGAGGAACCGAGTCAGGGAAGTAGCAGACCCCGTAACTTGTCAGGAAAAGGGTCCCATGACGACGTAGGGGCTCTCAGGGGTCTTCAGCTCCCCCCAGCTCAGAGGGCCCTCCTCTTCCCCTCACCAGCATCTCTGCCCCCAAAGCACTGGCAGTCCTGGGGGGCTTTATTTCTATTCTTGAAGAATAGAAATAAATGGGGTGGGGTTCCCACCCCATTGTCAGCAGGCCTTTCTCTCCTGGTGTGATGGAGTAGGCACAGGAGAAATCTTGGATTCCTAAAGGAGAAGATCTTTGGAAACATCCAGAATCATTTCCATTATCCACCTGGGGGATTCTCTATTTTTAACCAGGGTCCATGGGAAATTCTGAGCTCCAATTACCAGTGCCTGGGGCACTGGCCAGCAAGGGGCTGGGCTGCTTTGCCCATCAGCTCAGCTTCTGTCACCGCCATGGTAAATATTCACCAGATAGGACTGCAGCAGACAAGGGGAACAGAGGGACTGGCGGGATGACAGGGGAGGTCTGCACCGGCTGTCCCCGCCGGGGCCACCCATGGGGGTTCACAACATGCGTTAGCTCCAGACACACAGGTTAGAGGAAGAGCAATTCACAAGCCACACAGACGCACTCGCTGCGGCATGGGCTGGGAACGGCCCAGATTCAAGTCCAATCCATGTCCTTCAGTCTCCAAACGGGACCCCAAATGTCCGGTCCTTGCGAGGCACTGGGGCAAACCCCAGCTACCCCCCAAAGTGTCTGGGACAACAGGCCCAGCTCTGAGCTCAGCTCTGGATTTAGCCTCAGGCTGACTCACCGGCCCCTCCCCTGCCCCATGGGCTCTGGGGGGTTGGAGCTCAGGGCCTGGCCGGGGACTGTGCACAGGCACAGGGGCCCGCCCAGGGCTGCTGCAGCCTGGGTCACCCTCTGGACCCAGCGGGCAGCTGGCTTGACTGCCCTGGTCCCTTCTCCCCTGCCCACCTCAGATCCAGACTCTTCTGCTAGAGGCCTCAGGGCCAAGTGGTTCCTAGCAGCCCCTCCAGAGCAGCCCGCAATCCGGGGAGTGAGTCAGAGCAGCCTGGCGGGCAGGAGGGGTGTGCAGGGTGAGCCTGCAGGGGCATCAGAGGGACAAAAGGCGGCTCAGGTTACTGTGGTGGCGCTCGGGGAGGAGCATGCGTGACTCAGCGTGGGAGCCCATGAGGGCAGAGGAGTGAGTTCACCAGCCCCCATTCTCCAGCACCCCCAAGCACACACACAGGCCCCATCCATCTCCAGCCCAAAGCTCCCCCGCCCACGAGCCCGTCTCCTGCCGCAGCCACATCATGCCAGACGCGGGGAAAACATAAAGACTCTGAAATCCAACTTTCCTTTTGCTCCCAGAAGGCGAACCTTGACGAGAAGGCCATGGCGCCAAAGGTAGCCTGGCACCCTGGGCCAGAGAAGGAACGGGGGGACAGGGTCTCTCAGGAACTCGGGGTCTTCCTAAAGGCCAGGACCTGCTGAGACAGACACTGAGGTGACAAGGAGAAAGGTGGGAAGGAACGGAGAAGGCAAGGTTACAGGAGGGGCAGAGAGAAGAAGGAGGGCACAGAGCACAGAGCTTCCTGCCTGCCCTTGGAGGCCATGCACCCCTGAATAAGCCCCGTGACCTCTCTGGGCCTCTCTGGGCTGGACCAGTCCAGAAAACAGTGGAAGTCCTTTCCAGGCACGGCCCCCGGGCACGCTGTGGGCAGAGGCACATGGGCCCTCCACACAAGAACCAGGGAGTGGGGCTGCAGGCCAGGAGCAGAGCTGAGGACTGCTCCCCTCACCCAGCAGCTCTGCTGTCCACCGGCAGCCCAGTCACCTGCCAGGGCCAGAGGCCTGGGGAAGAGCAAAGCTGTCCCACATGGGCCTCCTGACCCCCAGCAAGGGGACTCTGCCTCTGTCCATGGAGAGGCCTTGGCCTTAAATTCAGTGGAAATGAAGAACTGGTTCATTTAAAAAGTGTTCGGTGGGGCTGGCGCTGTGGCTTAGTGGGTAGAGCTACCACCTGCAGTGCCATCAGCCCATATGGGCGCTGGTTCGAGTCCCAACTGCTCCACTTCCAATCCAGCTCTCCGCTATAGCCTGGGAAATCAGTAGAAGATGGCCCAAGTCCTTGGGCCCCTGCACCCACATGGGAGACCCGGAAGAAGCTCCTGGCTCCTGGCTTTGGATCAGTGCAGCTCCAGCCGCTGTGGCCAATTGAGGAGTGAACCAAAGGATGGAAGACCTCTCTCTCTCTGCTTTTCCTTCACTGTGTATAACTTTGACTTTCAAACAAAATAAATAAATCTTTTAAAAACAAGTGTTTGGTTTTTTTTTTTTCTTTTTTCTTTTCAAACACAGAGAGAGCAAGCATTCCCATCCACTGGTTCACTTCCTAAATGCAAGTGACATCCAGAGTGGAGCTGAGGCTAAAGCTGGGAGCCAGAAACTCAATCCAGGTCTCCAAAGTGGGTGGTGAGAACCCAGTCATTTGAGCCACCACTGCTGCCTCCCATGAGCTGGGTTAATGGAATCCAGGCTCTTCGAAGTGGAAAACAGGCATCTTTCTTCTTCTTTTTGTTTTAAAGATTTATGTATTGTTTGAAAGAGTTGGAGAGAGAGAGAGATTGATCTTCCATCTACTGCTTTACTCCCCAGACAGCTGCAATGGCTAGGATTGGGCCAGGCTGAAGCCAGGAGCCAGGAGCTTCTTCCAGGTCTCCCACATGGGTAGCAGGGGCCCAAACACTTGGGCTGTCCCCCACTGCTCTTCCGGACCATTATCAAGGAGGTGGATCAGAAGTGGAGCAGCTGGGACACAAACCGGTGCCCACATGGGATGCCAGAATTGTAGGCAGCTTGACCTGCTACGCCACGGCATGGCCCCAGGACACAAATGGTCACTCTTGGTTCATTCTTCTAACTGCTCATAATGGATTTATAGTTTAGAAATTTGATGATTTTTGTTTCCAATGAAGTTTTTAAAGGTTTATTTATTTTATTTTAAAGTGTTACCAAAAAAGAGGAATAGACAGAGAGAGAGAGCTCTTCCATCTGCTGGTTCATTCCCCAGATGGCCAAAACAGGACCAGGCCAGGCAGAAGCCAGGAGCCAGGAGTTTCTTCCAGGTCCCCAAGCAGTTGGGCCATCTTCCACTGCTCTCCCAGGCAAATCAGCAGGCAGCTGGATCGGAAGTAGAGCAGGAACCCTTTCCAGCCAATGCTTTCAGGCATCCTGGGTGGCCTTGAGAAAAGCTCTTCTTATTCCACTGTTAAAGAGGATTCCCTTCCTCTGCTCTTTTAAACACGGGGTGTGACTGGGTTAACTATGTTTATTTGGGGGGGAAAAACAAAAAAGGAAGTGGAACAGGCAAGACTCAAGCCAGTGCCCACCTGAGATGCCGGGTCACAAACGCTGGCTCCTCGATCAGTTATTTTTAATTTGCCTTGTTGACTTCCGTTTCATTATTCAGTCTGCCAGTGATGTTACGTTTGTTAAAGGAAGCGCCAGCGCTGCAGTGTAGTGGGTGAAGCCACCGCCTGTGACTCATCCCATATGAGCGCTATTTCAAGTCCCAGCTGCTCCACTTCTGATCCAGCTCCCTGCTAATGCTTCTGGGAAAGCAGCAGAGGATAGCCCAAGTGCTTGGGCCTCTGCCACCCGTGTGGAAGACCTGGATGGAGTTCCAGACTCTTGGCTTCAGCCTGGTCCAGCCCTTGGTATTATGGTCATCGGGGGAGTGAACCTGTAGATAGCAGATCTCTGTCTCTGTCTCTGTTTCTCCCTCTAACTCTGCCTTTCAAACAAAGAAACCTTTTTTTTTTTTTTTTTTTTTTTTTTTAAAGTGCTGCATGAACGCATTTGCTCTGTGATCTCTTGCTCAGCTTTCTGACTGTGCAGGAAGGACGCTGGCCACCCACAGCTGCCCTGCTCTTCTGCGTCAGGCGCCCCGCACCAGCACCACTCTCAGTACGAATTTGGGCTTCTCCCCAGAGCAAATTCTCTCTGCAGCTTCTGTGTAGAACCGCCCGGATATTTTCCTTCTCTTCCTTATCACTAGATTTTAACCAAGATTTGCTGAGGATCAAGAGCAAGCTATCAGGGCCGGTGTCACGGCTCAGTGGGTTAAGCTGCTGCCTGCGTCGCCAGCATCTTATATCAGAGTCCTGGTTTGAGTCTCAGCTGCTCCACTTCCCACCCAGCTCCCTGCTAATGCACTCTGGGTGGCAGCAGCTCAAGCACTTGGGCCCCTGCCACCTACGAAGGAGACCTGGATGGAATTCCAGGCTCCTGGCTTCTACATGGCCCAGCCCTGGCCATTGTGGCCATTTGGGGAGTGAACCAGCAGATCAAAGAGTCTCTCTCTGTCACTCGGCCTTGTGTGACTACTTTAAAATTTACTTTATACGAGTGAAGTTGAACTTCTTTTCATTGGATAATTGTTTATAGCCCTTGCCTATCTTCCCAATGGACTACAGTCTTTTTACTTTTTAATTGTTAAACTCCTTATTTAGTGGAGCCATTAAGCCTTTGATTATAATGTAAATTAAAAGTGTTATATCTGCCCCCCACCCCACCCCGGGCCCCCGCAGTGGGTTAAAGCCCTGGCCTGGAGCGCCAACATCCGACATCCAGTATAGATGCTGGTTCTAGTCCTAGCTGCTCCTCTTCCAATCCAGCTCTCTGCTGTGGCCTGGGAAGGCAGTGGAAGATGGCACAAGCCCCCTGTACCCTCCTGGGAGACCCGGAAGAAGCTCCTGGCTCCTGACTTCAGATTGGCTCAGCTCTGGCCATTGCGGCCATTTGGAGAGTGAACCAGCAGATGGAAGACTTCTCTCTCTGTCTCTACCTCTCCCTGTAACTGTTTTTTTCAAATAAATAAAAATAAATCTTTAAAAAAAATTATCCCCAAAAATTTTAAAAATAAATTTTTAAAAAGTTGAAAACAAAAGAAAAAGAGCAAGCCATCTTTACCCAATACACTACAGGGAAGAGCTCCCAAGATGGCAGCCATGTCTCTGCTACAGCCAACCCCAGCACTGGGGACTAATGGTCTGTGCAGCCGAGGGCCCAGGGCCACAGCCTCTCCTCCCTGCCAGTGTCCACTCCAGAGAGTCCAGCCATTTCCAACAACTGTAATTACTGAAGCTAGAATGCTTACAACAAGCCGGGCCCGGACATGGTACTTAATGCTGATTTTCTAGATAACATCTTACAAGGATCCCAAGCCATGGGAACTATTACTATTCCCATTTTACCGCTGAGGGGAAAAGATTCAGGAAGGAAAGAAGTCACAGAGCTACTGAGTAGTGGAACTAGGGTTTGAGCCCAAGCTGGTCACCCCAGGGCCTGTGCAGCAAAACGACTGGCCCATGGTTCCTGGTGGGCTAAGCAAGCAGGCACCCTGGGGATGGAGTCATCTCTAGTGGCCACACCTGCACGGCACACTTGACCAGTGCCAAGGCTCAGTGGGAGGGGTCGAGTCAAGCCAGGGCTGACGGTGTGGTGCCTACAAGTGGGCAACTTCCCAAATGGGGTTTCTGGACTTGCAAAGGGAGACCCTGCCACGATCATGGGCCGTGCTGAGGCTCTGAGCACCTCCTCCCTCGGTGGCACCGCCGCCCCCTTCCCTTGAGAGGAAGGAAGAGCAACCACCACTCGGGGAATACTAGGGAGAGCAGCCACGGGGAGAGGCCCTCCCCACTTGTCTCCTCATCTAATCCTCCCGCTTCCCGGGTTCAGAAGCCGAGACGGTTGGCTGCACGGCGAGTGCCAGAGCAGGGGTCCTCTGCACAGTCCTCCCGTTCCCAGCTGGTCTCTCCTCGCAGCTGCAAACTGTGGACAGCAAGCCTGCCGCGGCCAGATCCCTGAGGGTGCACTACAAAGCGGGTGTAATCTCTAAATTTAGCAACAATAGATAGCAAACTCAATGCCGCGGGTCTAGAGGGAGGGCAAGGACACTTTCAAAGTGCTTAGCAGCTCTCTGCAGGATCAACGATAGCCACAAAATGCAGCATCCTCCGGTGTGGCCATCCCAGCCTCAGGAATGGGCCTCTGATGCGTGCACTTGAAGAAAGAAAGAAAAATACCTGCAAACCCAGGCAAAGATTTTTTTTATGGGTGTATCTAGATGATAGCTCCAAACTGGACAGAACCCAAATGCCTAGAATTGGGGAACAGTTAGGTAAACCACGGTACATCAGCTCAACACTTGTTATACAAACTCATGGACAATGCAACCATATGGAAAATTCCACATCAAATGACATCATCAGAAAGACTGGAATCTAAACGGTATGCAAATGGTGCTCATAATAATCTTGTAAATTGTGTGAATTAGACACAATGGAGACAGTTGGCATCCATTTTGTTATGTGTTTGTTACTTACTGCTTATTTTTATTGTAAAGATTGCTAAATAGTCAATAAAAGAAGAAATCGCCAAGGAAGTAATAGCTGGAAGCATTTTGTTAGCAAAGAGGAAAAGCCCAGGAACCAGGCTGCGGACCGTGTACCCCGTCTCTGTCATCCCCAAAGCACCCACCAGGGCCAACTTCCCTCCTTAACCTTCCTCTGGGCCCCTCAGAGGACAACACCCCGACAGGCCGCCCCTTAGGCAGGGACACGTGCAGAGAGGCCCAAGTGCTCACACTTGCATGCTGTGAACCCAAGAGGAGCAGGTAATTCTGAGAAGGCCCTGGGAAAGCTCAGCCTCTCCCTCTGCCACCGCTCCTCTCCTCGGCTTCTCCTCTCCCCACTCTCTTCTTTCCCATTCTAGGCCCAGGGGGCAGCTCCCAGGGAGCCTTTTCCCTGTGCAGCCCAGCTTGGGGCCAGCTGTCTCAGCTATGGGGGGCGGGGGGGGCAGGGAGGAACAGTCACAGTGGCCAGTCACAGCAGCTCTTTTCTGAGCACTTACCACGGCGCGAGGTTGAACCTGCCACTTGCACTCTCCCCTTTGGGCCTTGCAACGTCCCTGACTCCTGCTCACAGGTGAGCAAAAGACGGCTCTGGAGGGCTAGTGACTCACCCGGGCCCGCAGCCGCGGGTGGCAGATCCAGGATTCACGCCCTGGCCTGCCCTCCAGCCAGAACCTCCAAGGCCCACCTTAAGGGACGGAGGCCAGCCCTGCCCCCATCCACCTGCACTGCTGTTCTTCCACGGCTGGGGTTGCCAGGCCACAGCTCCCCTCCACCCCTGACCTGATGTGCTGCACAGACAGGAAGGGGAGCGCTGCAGGGAGTGGCCAGTGGAGGAAGGAGCAGAGTTTGGCATGGTCACCCCAGCCCCACGGTCCAGCCCCCAGCCAGGGCCCTCCCCGCCCCAGGGCGGAACAGAAAGCAGTGAGTGCCTGCTGTCACTGCCGGTCTGCCCGGAGGAAGCAGGTGCACTGGGACGGCTTCCTGCTGCCATTGCAGTTACAGAAGGGCCCGGGTTTCCTCCAACGGCCAGGCCTGCCGGAGGCCCCTCTTCCTTGGGGACCCTCACCACCCCACTGTAGGGCTCCCTGCCATCCGCCTGGCCATCGTAGTGCAGAGCCCTGAATCTGTGACCTGTCCGGTGCCAGTGGCCTGGAAACTGGGGTGGGTGGGGCGTGAAGCCAGCTAGGAAGCACCCACCTCTCAGGGCGAGAGCTCTCTGCCCAGCCACTCTGCCCTCAGGCACCTTGGCACTGGAGCCAGTTTTAGGGCCAGGGTGGGGCAATCCCTGGGCACAGGGGAGACACAGACACTCACATCTTGGGCTCCTGATGCACCTCCGCTCCAAGCCAGCCTGCACTCTGCCAAGTGCTGACACAACTGAAAACCTTACCCTTGGTGGCCGGGAGGGGTTGGGGGGAGGGTGTGGAATGATCTGGGAGGCAGCTATGTCTCTCTTCACTTTCTTTTTAAAGGAACTTACTTCTCCGGAGTAATCGCTACTGAAAAAGAGACTCACGGACAGCCAGGGCAGCCCCGGGTGCCATCTGTGTCCCATCCGAGTGCCCCACGCACAGCAACGGAGGAGGCCATGCTGGGGCAGTGAGCTAGGACCCTCCTGTCTCAAGCCCGTCTCCCCTGTCTGGCAAGAGGAAGAGGGGGTGGGGACACTAACAGCAGCAACACAACCCAGGGACAAGACTTCCCAGGGCCCGGGGGTGCTGGGCTGCAGGCTTGGGAAGAAAACGGTGTTCCAAGAAATGAAGGCCTCCCAGGCACTACAGCCTATAAGGCAGGGGAGCGGGTGCCACCCAGGAAACCCAGGTGTACAAGGCAGTGCCCCCTCCCAAGCTCCTCAAGTTATGTATCAGGCACAGGAGACCCAGGACCCGCCTCCTCCTCTGAGGGGCTTGGAGGGGCTGGGTACTCCCCTTCCCACCAAGAGGCTCCCGGAGGAGCCCCAAGCAGCCCCACCCCTTCCTCCCTACCCACTCCAGCCACATCTGGGGTAAAAAAACACAAAGGCCCCTCCTTCCCTAAATCAGGAAACAGCATGAGCAGGGGACATTTCCGGGGTGGGGGTCAGAGGGACACTCACCCGCATGGCCTGGCTCAGAGCAGCCCAGAGCAAGGAGTCTCCTCTTGCTGCTGCTCCGTTAGAGCTCAAAATAGCTCGGCCAGCCGCAGCCCCGCCCCGGGCACCGCCCTCGCCGAGGCCCCTCCCGCTGCCAGAGCGGCAGGACCCCGGCAGGAGCCGGTGCAGAGCGCCAGCGCCTGGAGGAGAGCGGCGGGGACCAGGTACGCAGGGTGGAGAGGGGGACACAGAGTGTGTGTGTGGGGGGGGGGGGGCTGGCAGGGAGGAGTAGGCTCTTGCAGTAAGGGCACGGGGTGGGGGCAGGCGGTGTGGGAGGGTCAGGGAAAGGGACAAGGGGGGTGGACTTTTCTACTGACACACACCCAAACTCCCCGACAGCTGGGCTGATATGGTCCCTAAAAATAGCAGGGGAATTTGAGACCAGCAGCCCCCGGCCCCACAGGCCAAGACAGAGACAAGCGTGGCGGACGCACACACCCCAGCACACATGAACACTCCATCGCTGCCCGGCGTTCTTGGGAACACATAAATCACAGGCCTGCTCCAGCCATCTGATTACTGTGGCAGAGGCCGAGACGGCCCCTAACGTCACATCCAGTACAACACACAGGGGCCCCTCCACACTGTGCCCAAACCGCAGCCACAGAGCAGGGTCCCGTGGAGTCCAGCGGGAGCGCAGCCCACACACTCTGTCAGAGGCCACTGTCCCCGCCTCGCTGTCGTAAGCACACAGTGATCATGCAGAGAATCAACTGCCCCCTCTCCCCCCAGCACACCAGCCAGGCACTGTGCGGACACGGAGGGCGGGGTGGGTGGGCCGCAGCCCTGCAGACAGAAGCCAGTGAGCATCGGCTGCCAGTGAAGAGCCAGCGCTCATCTTGGAGACACCTCCTGGCCTGGCCTGCCGTTAGCACCATGGACACCCAGGCCGGGGCTGGGAACCCCGGGCAGGCTGGAAAAAACAGCTGGGAGCAGGATGGGAAGGAGCCAAAAGACAGGACCTGCAAGAATCGGAAGCTGTCAGCACCACAGGAGAAGGAAGGAACCTGTCACTGCCTCCCTCGAGGAAAAGAAAAAGGGTGGGGTGGGGCGGAGCTAGGAAGCCCTGGGGCCGAGCTCGCTTGTGTCCAGGCTGGCAGGGACCCTGGGCTCCTGGGCCCTGGCCAGCTCTAAGAACCAGTGCGTCCTGAATGCGTACTACTTTTTCCAGGAAAAGACGGGTCAGCACTGCCCGAGAGAACCGAAGCCAGCTCCCCTCCCACCCCACACTGTGGACCCGGCGCTCGAGCCTCCGCCTTCCCAGAGCAGATGACCTGGCCCCACCGGGCTGTGGGCGGTGGCGCAGGTCTCCGCATCCCCACGGCCTTCTCAGCGTAAAGGTGCCAACTGCAGCAGCTCACTGGAACCCTGAGGGACTTGAAAACAGTGACGGCACAGGTGCTTGTCCCAGCGCTTAGGACCCCTCGGCGTGACCACATCCCCTGTCAGAGTCCCTGGGTTCATGGCCTGGCTCCGCTCCCAATTCCAGCTTCCTGCTGTGCACCCCAGGAAGCAGCCGGGATCTGCTCACCCTGTCACCCACGTGGGTTGATTTCCAGGCTCCTGGCTTCGTTCTGGCTCAGCTCTGATTATTGCAGGCATCTGGGGAATGAACCAGCAAGTGGAAGATCTCTTTCCCTCTCTCTGTCCCTCTCCCTTTCAAATAAAATAAATCTTAAAAATAATAATACAGGAATTAGTCCATGCAAAGCTCTAAGAATAGTGCCAGTATGTTGGTTTTCCATAAAATGTTAACAGTTCGTATCCATCTGGATCATTAGGAGGACAGGAGAGGCATCGTTGTCACAATTTCCAGGTACCTGAAGCCCATCCCCTTAAAGACAGTATTTTCTATTGTAAGTAGTCTTCTAAGTTCTACTACTTTGACAATCATGAACATAATAACAAGCATTTTGTATACTCTTTATTTTTTAAGTGAAACACTCTGAATTCATCTGAAGGACTTCAAACTCTGGGTGTGCCTTCTCGCACCTAACCCACTTCCCCTCCATCCTGCGCTGAAGCGCTTGCCCCCACCTGCTGCCCCCGTGACGCCTCCCAGCAGCCTGTGCCCTGCCCCACTGACACCCCACGCCTCTCTCAAAGGGCACCAGCCCCGTCCGAGGCACCACAGTCACCCCGACACCTCACACGTCCCCATATATGGAAGGCCTGACACCCTTTGTGGCCGTTTATCTGCTTTTTGGTTTCTGGCCCCACGCCGTCGGGCCGTCAGCTGTCACTCTGTCACTCCACCTGTCGGCACGCCTGTCCCGTTTCCTTCTAGCATGCTATTTCTGCCACAGGCTGGAGAGCCCGACAGCCAGGTCTGCTCCAAGAGCGGCCGAGGCAGAAGGAGCGGGAGCTCCGCGAGCTTGCAGGTCTTCCTGCACACAGAGGGCCTGTTTCCCAGGAAGACTCCGTGTCCTCTACTGTAGCTGCCTGCGGGCTTCCCAGGCCCATGGCCACCCACCCAGCCGTGCCCAGGAAGGGGACTTGTGGGTGACCAAGGCATCGCTCTATCTGCAGTCTACTGGTTTCTTAGTAACCACATGCCTACCCTCGACGCCTTGCTTTTTCATTTAAAAAATTTTTTTTTTTTTTTAATTTGGAAGGCAGAGACAGAGACAGATAGACACACACAGATCTTTCATTTACTAGCTCACTCCTGAAGTGCCTGCAATGGCCAGGCCTGGGTTAGCCCTAAGCCAGGAGCTCCACCTGGTTTCCAGGTAGATGGCAGGGACCCAAGTCCTTGAGCCATCACCTGCTGCCTCCCAGGGTGCACATGAGTAGGAAGCTGGAATCGGAAGCAGGGCTGGGACTTGAACCCAGCATCCGCACCAGATGCCTGCCACCACGCCTCGTCTCCATTGGATGACTGAACCTTGTCCATTCTGTCTCTGAGAGGTTGGGCATTACCAACGGAGAGCATTTCAATCCAGTTTCATGTCCCCTAACACAGAGCGCAGGGCTTGTGTTCAGAGAACCTGGGCCCCTGCAGCCCACTCCCCTCACACCTGGCCACAAGCAGCCCCTCTGCTGCTCAGGGCATGGTCCATGCTTCAGGAAGCCCAAGCCCTGGCTCCGGGGCCATGAGGGCACTCCCACAGCCAGCTCAGCCCCCCAACCCCCCAGCCTCTCTGCCTGCCTGCACCGAGGCCATCAGCTACAAGCCAGCTGCCCCCCAGGCCAGGTCCTCCCTCCTTTCTTTCCAGCACCGGCTCTGAAACCCAGGGCCCACCTGGAGCTCTTGTGCAAATAGCACAGCCTTGACAGCCACGCACGCCAGGGTCTGGGTCCCAGCTGGGCCTCCTTCTCGCTGTCAGACCTAGGGGAAATTTACTGACTTCTTAGAGTTTCCACTTCTTTTCTTTTTTGCTTTGCAGTATGACACCTTCCTTTTGGGGTTGTGAGAATAGAAAAGATAGTACATGGGGGCTGGCATTGTGGCATAGCTGGTAAAGCTGCCGCCTGCAACACCGGCATCCCAGGTGGGCTCTGGTTCGAGTCCCAGCTGCTCCTCTTCCAATCCAGCTCCCTGCTAATGCACCTGGGAAAGCAGTAGAGGATGCCCCAAGTCCCTGGGCCCCTACACCCATGTGGGAGACCCAGAAGAAGCTCCTGGCTCCTGACTTCCGCCTGGCATAGCCCTGGCCATTGCTGCCATTTGGGGAGTGAAACAGCAGATGAAAGATACCTCTCTCTGTCTTTGCCGCTCCTTCTCTCTCTCTGTGACTCTACCTTTCAAATAAATAAACCTTTTTTTTTTAAAAAATGACCACAAAGTGCAAAAGCAGTGATGCTGGCAACTCGGATGTGCCAAGGAGAAGCCATAAGGTGCTTCCTTTAAGTCAAAAGGTGAAATATGGTAAACTGAGAGAGCTCAGAGACCACACTCACATAACTCTTGTTACAGTTATTGCTATAAGCACTCTATTTCATATTGTTGTTCCTCTTAGTATGCCTAACTTATTTTCACATAGCTTTATTTTATTTTTTGTTGAGAGACAAAGAGAGAACTACCATTCTCTGACTCACTCCCCAAACACCCGCAATGGCCAGGACTGCGCTAGGCTGAAGTTTGGAGCCAGGAACTCAATCCATGTCTCATGTGAGCGCCAGGGACCCAACCACTTGAGCCACCACCTGCTCCCTCCCAGGGTGTGTGTTAGCGGGAAGTTGGAACTGGGTCTAGGACTCAAACCCAGACACTCCGATAGGAGATGCAGGTATCCCAACCGGCCAAACACCTGCTCCACTGTGTCTAATTTACAAATTAAATGTGATCACAGGTGTGTATGTATAGGAAAAAACATCGTGTGCGTAGAGTTTGTCCTTACCCACAGCTTCAGACATCCACTGGGGGTCTGAGTGGCTGTACTACTCTGTCTATGCAAAAGCACTGTGTGTAGTCACGTAAAACTACAAGAAAGTGCGCATACACAGTCATGTGGCCTCTCACCCAGCCCTAGAGCTGAGTGCGCTGAGTCTGGCTGTACATGTGCCCTCACCACCCCCTCCCCGAGGTGACTGACTTGTGTCACATGTTCAAGCCTGGCCCGGGAGGGCAGGGGCCATCTCCTGCTTCCTTTGCACCCTATCCCATTGCCGGCACTGGGCACTCAATGGGTAGTCAACCCAAATCCACTGGATTTCAACAACCGATCTGAACGGGTGCAAGCAGAATTATCTAGGTGGAACAGAATGGGGAGCAAGAGGACACCCACGGCGGCAACAGCCTCAACTGCTCTGCCCCCACAGCAAGCTGGCGGAGCAGCAGAGCGGCTAAGCTACGCTGGGAGCTGACCAGGCAGCAAGCTCAGAAGGACCGAGGAAGTGCTGTGTAATGCCCCAAAGTGGACGCTGTGGGGCGCACCACGCTTGCCTGCTCTTTGGTCTCCCCGCACTGGACCGCTTGCTTCCTGGGGCTGCGATCCGTTTCCCGCACCCACCCAGCACCGGGCCCAGCCGGTACATGCTTGAGCCGTGAGTGAGTGAAACGACATGGAGGAGACACAGTCCCTGGTCCCAACACACACACAGGGGCAGCAGAGGGCACAGGAGCAACAAGAACTGCGCACTAGAACTCAGGCGAGCCAGCGCTGGGGGTGGGGACAGCGTGGCGGGGCCGGTGCAGAGCGGAGATCTGGCCTGATTACAGACGGGAGGCCAGATCAGCTGCTCATGGCCAGCGTGGAGTAAGGCCGAGAAAGCAGGCACAAGGGGTGCGGCCGTCACAGGTGGCGGGACACTAAGCTTGCACGAAGGGTAGGCCGTGACCCCCAGCCTCCCTCTGCTCTTCCTGAAATCAGCTCACTGAATTGAGGGTGGTGCCGGGCGCTACAGGGTCCCTGAACACAAGACTCAGGTGGTCATTTGTCTCCTCCATGGACAGCATCCTGGTGTCCAGGTTGCTCGAGGGGTCTCCCAGGAACCCCAGGCCCGGAGCAAGAAGGCATTTCCACCAGACGGACGGGGGCCTGCTCTGCCATCACTAACATTCCCAGAACACGCTAAATTGCTGACCAAAGGATGGCCACGAGCAGCACAGACCAACTGTCTTCAAAAACTGTTACCCTTAACCCCTCTAGGAGCCCAGGAATTAAGCAATGGCTGCTGGGTCCCAGGCTCTGTGCTTTGCAACAAACACCTATGTTGTTCCCGGCCCTGGTGCTGTGACCAGCTTGTGCATGTCAGCAGGTTGGCTCAATTTAAGGGTTCTACAGCAATTCTTCTAACCAGTTTTGGAGAGCTCCATAACAGACACAGCTAGAAAAGCAATGAGACAGGCCAGCGCCGCGGCTCACTAGGCTAATTCTCCACCTTGTGGCGCTGGCACACCGGGTTCTAGTCCCAGTCGGGGCGACGGATTCTGTCCCGGTTGCCCCTCTTCCAGGCCAGCCCTCTGCTGTGGCCAGGGAGTGCAGTGGAGGATGGCCCAGGTGCTTGGGCCCTGCACCCATGGGAGACCAGGAGAAGCACCTGGCTCCTGCCATCGGATCAGTGCGGTGCGCCGGCCGCAGCGGCCATTGGAGGATGAACCAACGGCAAAGGAAGACCTTTCTCTCTGTCTCTCTCTCTCTCACTGTCCACTCTGCCTATCAAAAAAAAAGGCAATGAGACCCAAAGCTGGAGAGGCAGGCGGACCCGGGGTGCTTCTGCTGCCTACGAGCTGGTCCTGCACCCTCATGTGATGGTGCCGGCCAACAGGAGGAACCCACTCCAGGCTCCCCGGTTCATGGGGGCAGGGGACACAATCAGCAGCAAGAACACGCTTTGGGATTGCTGAAATCCAGTCATACTTCTCTTCCCATATGATTTATCTCAGCCTAGAAGATGAGCTGAGAGACAGGAAAGGCCTGGGGCCTGGTCTCTCTGAAACTTCCGAGTAAAAAAAGAAAAAGAAAAGAAAAGAAACTTCCGAGTAAAGCTGAGCCACAGCCAGTTCTACCCCGTGGAGCTTTCTGTCACTTGCAGCTGGAAGAGTCGGGAGTGGTCCACGGACAGAGAGGCCACGTCCTGGGCAGTAACTGAGGCAGCACCGGGCTCCCTGTCTTCCTCCCAAAGCCCTGAGCGGTAGGTGCCGGAAACAGGACCTGTGGCTGGGGAAGCAGAGGTTAACATGGCTCAGAGTGTAACCGGCAGGGTCCAGACCCCAGGCCCGCTGCTCCTATCCCCTATCCCCAACTGGGAGACAGAGGGAGTCGCGGCAGGTGTCAGGAGGGCATGATGCTGCTGACCCAACAGGGGGACAAGAAGGAGACCACACAGACCACCAAAAGTCAAAATGACGGCCAAAGGGAAGTGGGTGATGACGGGAGAGTCTGCTGGGCTCAGCGGCTGCTGGGGGGACGAGGAGTGGGGGGAGTGGGGCTTTGGAAGAGGAAGCAAAGACCTGAGGCTTCGATCCACCATGCAGAACAGGGAGGCTGAAGCAGAAGCAAGGGGTAGTTTGGAAAACACTGAGAATAAAGTTCTATTCAATATCTTAACAGAAAATGCTCCTCCAACCCACCGGTCCCTTGTGGTGCCCGTAAATCAAAACGCCTTTAAAAAAAAATGCCGCCTTGCGGCGCTGGCACACCAGGTTCTAGTCCCGGTCAGGGCACCGGATTCTGTCCCGGTTGCCCCTCTTCCAGGCCAGCTCTCTGCTATGGCCTGGGAGTGCAGTGGAGGATGGCCCAAGTGCTTGGGCCTTGCACCCCATGGGAGACCAGGAGAAGCACCTGGCTCCTGCCATCGGATCAGCGCGGTGCGCCGGCCGCATCGCGCCGGCCGTGGCGGCCATTGGAGGGTGAACCAACGGCAAAAGGAAGACCTTTCTCTCTGTTTCTCTCACTGTCTACTCTGCCTGTCAAAAATAAAAATTAAAAAAAAAAAAAATGGCTATGGACATGATCTCCCTGCATGGGTGCTAACTGCAGGATACTCGCACTACAAGGTATGGGCTGTCCCTAAGTGAACCGTGCACCTAGAGAGGTTGGGGTGAGTCCTGTTTCAAGCCCTCAGTCCTCAGCAATGCGGTGGGCGCCACCAGGGGTCCCATGACCTCTGCAGAGGCTCCTCGGCCAGCCAGTCCACCTGTCCGCCAAGAAAAGGCCAGGGCCAGGGGCCTCCCCTTTCCTGGGGGAATCAGCCTTAATTCCCATGTGTGTAATGAAATGTCTTCTCTTCTATGGAATCAGTGTCAGCAGAAAGTGACTGGCATTCCATGTGGCACCAATCTTTACGTTTTTTTGAGATTGTACTTGGTAGCGATGACCAGTGGATCCTGAAGTGGGAGAGCAAAGCCTTGGGAAGAAACCTGGAGTGGCCAAAGGCGCACGCCCAGGGCTGGGTCCAGATGCTCATCACCCTCCCAAAGATGTAGGGCTGGGGGGAGACGCGGCCCCTCCCAGACCCATACCACGGCCCTCGGCCCGGCCTGGGGTGTGGGCGGGGCCAGACCGGCACATGCGCCTGGAGCCCCGGGATGCGCCACCCTGTAGTGCTGCTAATGCCCGGCAGAGGGCGACCGCGCACTTCTCGTGGAACCGCCGAGGCCGCGGATTTCACCTCCGCCAGGCGGACCTCCGGGCCCCGCCCCCAGGAGGCGTCCCCAGGGAGCTGCAGGCCCGAGGGGCTGCGGCCACAAGATGGCCTCCCGGCTCACTGGGGAGGGATATGGCACGAGGAGGCGGGGATGGGTTGGACATGCACTTTGTTCCCAGCACCGCCCTGTCCACAGAGCCTGGGCATTCAGTAAATGCTATTGATGGGGTCAAATGAATGAACGAATACATGGAGCCTGCGGGAGGCCCTGGGCCTGTGATGTGGGCAGGGAACCAGGACGAGCCATCAGGAGGGCTGGTGGGCACGAGCTGGCTGCAGATCACTGCCTGAGGAGTGACCACTGCAGCGTTGGGGCTCAGGCACTAGCAGCCCCTCGGTCCCCCAGCTCCTGCCCAGGCATGGCCCCAGGTCTGCTCCGAGCTTGGCGCCACATCACCCCATCTTGCGGGCACCTTGAGGTGACCTAGGAGACTAGGTCACGGGGCACTGGAGGCCGCAGGGACCCCCATGGGGGTGGCTCCACTGGGCCTGCTGCTCCCTGGCACGGGGCCGCAGGGGTTTTCCTCACAGCCCCGGGGATTTCCAAACTGCCCCCACACAAGCAGCTGCCCCAGGGCCCAGCTCCGGGAAGCAGCGTGGAGGGCGGGCGGCGGACCGGGGCCCTCGGCGCCCCTGCGCCAAATCTCACTTCTGAGTCCAGCAAATACCGCGACAGGAAGAACTGCTCTCTCTTTCACGCAGAAGGAACATGGGAAACCAGGGGCCGGTCAGAGGCATGGCTTGAGGCGAAAGATGAGCGAGCCCCCCCACAGGAGGGCCGGCGGCCCCTGGGGCTCCCCTCACCCTGCAGGGGCTCCTTCCACTCCGGACATTCAATTGAGGCCTGAAGACCCTTGCGTTCACCTCTGGAGGCTCCACGTGCGCTTGTTTCTAGAACCATCTTAAGTAAAGAGACAACACAAAGCCAGTCTCCACAGAAGCAGGGAGGAGGGGGAGCGCGCACCGCTGCCCCCGCCAGATCGGCCCGGGCGTGCGGGCACCTGCGTGCCGGGCGAGGAGCAGGAGGCAGGCACTGCCCGGCTGGGGGTGGCACACAGCCAGGGGCCTGCCGGCCCTGGGGCTGCAGGATTCCAGAGCTGGTGAAGCAGAGAGACCGCGGGCCCGGGCAAACCTTCCTTCCCCACAGAAAGGGGAGAGCGGGGCCCGGTGCCCAGCCTGGCCAGGCCTCTGCAGGGGCAGCCCCTGTCCCCGCCTGGGGCCTGTCCTGCTGCACTCCGCAGTAGCGTGGCTGCTGGCCGTGTGTGGCTATCGAAAGTGAAGCTACAACAGTAGTGACATTAAAGTACAACTGAGAATTCTGTTCCTGAGGGATTGAGACACCACCGGGAACTTTCCATCCCCGAGTCCTGGTGCCGGTCCTGGCTCTGCTCCCCATTCCAGCTTTCTGCTGACCCTGCAACACAGTGGTGACGGAGCTAGCAGCTGAGCCCCTGCCACCCTCGGGGGAGACCTGGAGGGAGCTCCTGGCCCCTGGCTTCAGCCTGGCCCAGCCCTGGCCACTGCGGCCATATGGAGAGTGATCTAGTAGATGGAAGATCTCTCTCTCTCTCTCTCTGCCTTTCAGATAAACAAAAATTAAAAACAAGAATGAAAATTCAGTTCCGCAGGGGCACCAGCCACACTCGAAGCGGGTGGCTACAGCATATGTCCATCCGGCCGTGCGTGCCCCTGGACCACACTGCCAAAGCCTCCTTCAGGCGATGCCCCACCCCCTGCTGGGCCCTCCGCACACCCCACCCCAGAGTGTGGTCGGCCCCCCTACCTCCCTACCCCCCTGCATCCTGCCTTATGCCCTAGACCTCAAAAAGCAGCAGAGGAGGGGGGCTGTGGTCACAATTTCCCACCCAGCCTGCGAGCCGAAGCCAGATGCCACGGGGCTGAAAAGGCAGGGCTGAACGGGAGGCTGCCCCCACCCCGGGCAGCCCAGGGCTGGGAGAAAGCCCCTCAGTGCCGTACAATCGCCCCTTGTTCCTGCACTCTCTGGGCCACGCCTGGGTAAGACATCTGGAATGTGGTGGCCTGAGGGCTTCCCCGTCCCCCGCAGCAGCACCCATTTGATGTCTGCGCCCCCAGAGAGAGAAGCCCCAATGCATCACTGAACTCTCAAGGGCAAGTAAGGCCACAGGGGCCTTGTTGGGGGCAGCCTTGCCAGGAACTCTGCCACGGGGCACAGGACTCCTCCCTGCATGTGCGCTGGGTGAGCCAAGCGAGGAAGAGGAGTGGGGGACTGGTGGAATGGACGCTGGCATGCGTGGCCTGCAGGCTCGCCCAGATAAGCGCCAACAGCCTGGATCCACAGGAGAACAAGGACCAGAGCACGGATCTGCCCACTGCCACAGCGATCACAGAGGCTCCGCCTGAGAGGTTCCACTCCGGGGGTTACAAGTCCAAGTGGGAGAGTCCGGGCAACATGCAGAGTCAGGAACTGGCCGTCAGGGTTGGCCCTCTGCTCCGAGCCCCGGTTCTGCTGAGCCTGACTGAGACGGGCTGTCAGGAGCAGGACGGGCGTGAGGAAACCGGGGGAGCTGTACAAGGACCAAAAAGGATGCGCTGGTTCAGTGGGAAAACAGTGGCTGGGGAGAAGCCGGCACTCCAAAGCTCCCGGCGTCAGCTCAGACTCTGACTCCGGCTAAGTCACAGAAAAAGCAGGTTGAACACTGCATTGAAAAATAATCTTAAAAACTGGCATCAAAGTACAGATCAGATGGGAAATTCAGCGAAGCCATCCCTACCCCTGAGATGGCCTTGAGTGACCTTGGCCCATTTCCTTGTCTCCACCTGAAAGCCAGCCTGGGGACAAGAGTCAAATAGCCCCTGCACCACCACCCCCGCCAGCAGAGCTGAGTCATGGACAGGAAGAGAGCAGGTGTCCCTGCCACCAGGCACCGAGTGCTCCCAAGATGTCAGAGGCAGACTAATGAATGTGCAGCTGAAGCTCGCTTTCAAGTCTAGAGTAGCCTTTCCATAGTTTCAATCACCCACAGTCAACCGCAGCCCCAAAACATTTACACGGAGGGGCCGGGTCGTGGTGCTGCGGGTTAAGCCGCTGCTTGCAAAGCTGGTGTCTCATATCAGAGCGCTGGGTCAAGTCCCAGGTGCTGAGTCGCAGCTGCTCCGCTTCTAATCCAGCTTCCTGCTAATGAGCCTGGGAAGGCAGTGGAACATGGTCCAAGACCTTGAGCCCCTGTCACCCGTGTGGGAGATGTGGTTGGAGTTCTTGGCTCTTGGCTTCTGCCTGGCCCAGCCCTGGCCATCTGCAGCCCTTTGGAGAGTGAACCAGTGGGAGGAAAATCTGTCTCTCTGTCACTCTGCATTTCAATATATTTTAAAAAGATATTTAATGGAAAATCCCAGAAATAAACAATTCATACATTTTAAATAACTTTTATGATAATATACTATCACATTCTACTTTATTCTATTTTGCTGTTACTGTTAATATACTGAGCTTAATGTTTAATTAAACTTTATCCTAGGTAGGTATGGATAGGAAAAAACATGGGATGTAGGGGGCTCAGCACACTCACAGTTTCCAGCAGCCACAGGGGATCTTAGAATGTATCCCCATGGATAAGGAGGGACCACTGTACTCACAAGGCATAATTTGGAGGCACTGCTCTAAGTGATTGACAGCTGGACAGACAGAGATAGGTTCATTTAATCCTCAAAACCACCATGTGGGGCTGATGTGGTGTAGAGGCTTGGGCCGCCACCTGCAATGCTGGCATCCCATATGGGTGCTGGTTCGAGTCCCAGCTGCTCCTCTTCCAAACCCACTTCCTGCTAACGTGCCAAGGAAAGCTGCAGAAGATGGCCCAAGTACCTGGGCCCCTGTCACCCACACAGGAGACCCAGAATAAACGTGTGGCTCTTGGCTTCCTCCTGGCCTTGCCCTAGTGGTTAGGGCCACCTGGGGAGTGAACCAGCAGAGAGAAGATCTCTCTCTCTCTTTCTAACTCTGCATTTCAAATAAATACATAAGTCTTTATTAAAAAAAAAAAAAGCAACCATGCAATGGAAGGACTAGAATTATTCTCATCTTACAGATAAGAACAAGGCACAGAGAAATTTTGTCATTTGTGCAGAGTCACTCAGCCAACAAGCAGCAGAGCCAAGACTCAGACCAGGCAGTGGAACTCACCCGTGCATGAAAAGGCATCACCACACCACGTGGGTAACCCTGTCTCCTGCCCGTGGGACCTTCCCCCGCTTTCTTCTCCCCAGCAAGCAGAGAGCAGCCCCTACAACCAAAACCAGCCCTGGCACCCTCCCGCCCATCCCCACATCTGCCAAGCATCTGCTTCTACAGCAGAAGTGAGGAGAATGGGCAGGGGTGAAGGGCTGAGGGCCCATTATAGGATGGGTCCCCCTGTCAGGAGCAGAGAAGAGAGACCTCAAAACCAGTAGCCTTCGGAAGACACGGGGCCAGGCATTGAATCCATGACCCTGAATAAAGCAGCAAAATCCTGCCTTCCCCTCTCCCGGAGCCCAAGTCCTCTGGTTGAAGCCAGCCTTGCTCTGGACAGAGGTGAGGGCTCGCTAGAGACTGGAAGCTGACGGTGGGAAAGCGTGGCAGGGGGCTGGGGAAGAAGACAACTCAGTCTAAACTGGAAACTGCGAGTAGTGCTGAACCCCCTCCATCCCATGCTTTTTCCTATTCATACATACCCAGGATAAGGTTTAATTTAGATATTAGGTCAGTATATTAACAACAGTAATAGAGCCGGCGCCGTGGCTCAATAGGCTAATCCTCCACCTTGCGGCGCCGGCACACCGGGTTCTAGTCCCGGTCGGGGCGCCGGATTCTGTCCCGGTTGCCCCTCTTCCAGGCCAGCTCTCTGCTATGGCCCGGGAGTGCAGTGGAGGATGGCCCAGGTGCTTGGGCCCTGCACCCCATGGGAGACCAGGAAAAGCACCTGGATCCTGGCTCCTGCCATCGGATCAGCGCGGTGCGCCGGCTGCAGCGGCGGCCATTGGAGGGTGAACCAACGGCAAAGGAAGACCTTTCTCTCTCTGTCTCTCTCTCTCACTGTCCACTCTGCCTGTCAAAAAAAAAAAAAAAAAAAAACAGTAATAACAAAATAGAATAAAATAGAACGTGACAGTATATTATCATAAAAGTTATTTTTAATGTTATGAAGTGTTTATTTCTGGAATTTTCCTTTGAAATATCTTTTTTGAATGCACTGATTTATTTTATTTCATTTGTGTACATGCATGTGTGAGTGCACGCATGTGTGCGGTACCCAGGCCACAGGTCATTCCCAGGCTAGGTGTCCTGCCTTGGAGCCCAGCTTCGTGGTTCTTGTCCCCAAGCGGAGGGCAAATAATGATGTGTGGAGGAGAGACCAGTAAGGCAGCTCTGGGAGGGGAATGCAGACAGGCATCCATGATGCTCAGCGCAGCTCATCTCCCACAGTGGAGGCGAGGGCATTGGGGGCGGGGGAGTCAGGTTAGCACCCCTCACCTTCTCTAAGCTGCAGCCTCATCCCTGCTTTCTTTTTAACAGGCAGAGTGGACAGTGAGAGAGAGGGACAGAGAGAAAGGTCTTCCTTTTCCGTTGGTTCACCCCTCAATGGCCGCTGCGGCCGGCGCACCGCACTGATCTGAAGCCAGGAGCCAAGTGCTTCCTCCTGGTCTCCCATGTGGGTGCAGGGCCCAAACACTTGGGCCATCCTCCACTGCCTTCCCAGGCCAAAGCAGAGAGCTGGACAGGAAGAGGAGCAACCCAGACAGAGTCTGGCGCCCCGACCGGGACTAGAACCCGGTGTGCCGGTGCCTCAGGCGGAGGATTAGCCTATTGAGCCGCGCCAGCATCCCTGGCTTCTATCTCCTGTCCCCAACCTCACCTAAACCAGAAACTCCTGTCACTGTGCAGAAATCCTGAGGCCACACTCCCAGGCCAAAGTGCATGGGGTCTCTACTGGGCAGAGCCAAGGGCTCGGGCACAGGGATGTTTGCGGGTCACTGGATTCCAGGAAGTTAGACCACAGCGGTCCCCAGCTTCTCAGGCTGTGGGCCCAGTTTCGCTCTGGCCTCTATTGATCTTGACTTGTGGCCAAGTGCGGGAGACTCGCCCTCACGCTGTGTCTGGGTCCTCGGGGCGACCTACATGCCTGCTGAGGAGGGTGCAAGGCTGTGCCAGGCTCAGCACAGGCCAGTCCCCCCGGAGCCTGGAGCGCCAGGCACACAGGCTGCCAGCCCGGGCAGCTCCGGGGAGGGCGAGGCAGCCGATGCCAGGGCTTCTGCCGTCAGCCCCACCACCAAACCGGTCCACCAGCGATGGAGGCGGGGCTTGGAGGAGCAGGAGGCAGGGCCCCCAGCAGAAGAAGCCACGCGGGACACAGTATCAGGCCCTTCCTTCTGCCTTGTCCCTGGACATTTCCACTGGACTCTCCAGATCCTCACTCCCTCGAGGCATGAAACTGGGGGCCCCAGGGAGCCCTCGCAGGTGCACGCTGCTGGCCACCAGCTCGTGCCACCCGGGGCTGGGACTAATCTGTTCACAGACATCTTCTGCTCCAGCACAGGCCTCTTGATCCCAGGGACAGCATCTCAGCCTTTCTCCTGCATGGGACCAAGCCCACAAGGAGGCACGGAGCAGGTGCGGAGCGAGGCCCCCCCCAACATTCGCCCAGCTGTGCCCAGACTCCACACCTGGCCCTCCTCCCCCGCTTACGCTCAGCCCTCTTTCCAGAGCCAGGGGCACCTCCCTGTCCTACTGCCAGAGAAGAGGGCAGGGGAGGTGCCCTGGGAGAAACCTCCTCCCTGTGTGTCCCCTGCTCGCCACAGGGCCTGGCAGAGAGAGAAGCTGGGGAGAGAGGAGGAAGTGAGTCAGCTCCTTGCAGAAATGGGAAGGAGGAGGGGCCAGCAGAAAGGACATCAGGGGGCAAAGGGCACGGGGACCAAAAAGGTCACGACGGGGGAAGCAGGCCCCAGAGGCGCTGTGGGGACCACAGAGCAGAGGATGGTTATGGGGGACAAATTCAGCAGTGCCACTTCCCGCCAAGGCTGAGGGGCCCCTGTAGGCCCCAGAACCTGCTTCTGGCAGACCCGGCCCCACCTGAGGATGGAATCCAAGGCGCTCCCTTCCTGACTCATATGGGGCTGGAGGAAGTGAGGCCTCGTGGGCCTGGCGAGCCTGGTGCTCTCCTCACCCAGGCGGCGTCTCTGCCGTCCCAGGCCTCCTCCCACTGCCTCTCCTGAGTCCTGCTGTGCCACAAGTCCAGCTCCCTCTCAACCTGGTCCCCCAGGGAGGCAGATGCTGTGTCTCCTGTAGGGGACTGCAATGGGGGTGAGCCCCCTAGAAGGGAAGCTGGGGCTGCCCCAGCCACGCCCCTGCCCTCACAGGGAGCCCCTGCCCGTGGGAGCTGTCCCCGGGCTTCAGCTGGGATCTGTCATTCTGACCCAGGACAGCAGTTGCTATGCAGATCCCCAGGCTGCTGACAACCCAGCAGGCAGGCAGCCCTGGGAACTTGGCCCAAGGGAAGAAAGAGCCTTGCCCCCTGCCGGCTACACTCCCGCCCCTCGGAGACCTGCAGCTGGACGCTGTGGCTCCCACAGAACCCTGGGTCTCCTTCTCATCCTAGCCTGGCGCCCCTGCTGGGGCTCCCGTGCAGGGAAGAGGGCAGGCTGCCCCTGCGACCCCTCTTCCCCAGGCCCATGGATGCATACAGGACCCATCTCTTGTCCACGCCTGTGGGATGCCATTCTCAGGCACACAGGAAACAGAGTCTGTGGGTGGGCGCAGGACGTGGTCATGTCCTACAGACAAGGGACCGAGGCCAGGAGCCAACACTGAGCTAAGCGAGGTGGACCAGGCAGAGGACAGGAAACGGCCCTCACTCCTTCAACAGATACCCACAGCTCTCAGGCTGCAGCGCTGCTGAAGTCACTGGATAACTATAATCCCGAGGAGAGGGTGCGGTGCGCAGTGGGAGGGCCAGGCAAGGGTGCCCAGAGGAAGTGCCAGGCAAACTGGGGCCAAGGTATGTGGGCGTCCACGCCAGGCAGGGCAGAGCAGCTCAGACAGAGAACGGCACGGCGGGGAGAGAGAGAGAACCCACCGCCCGCTAGGCCCTCTGCTGGGCTACAGTCCCCGTCTCTGACCTCGCATGCACAGAGGGGAAACCACAGTGCACAGACCTGTGCCATGCGGAGGAGCCTGTCCTGGGTCAGAGGTGACCCCCAGCTGGGTGGGGCCTGGCCGCCGCAAGTGCCACAGAGATCAGCGAGGGCCAAAAGAGGCGAGAGGGGCAAAGTCCTTGCCTCTCAGCCCAGATGAGTCAGGGGCAACAGGGCATCCCTCCTCCACCCTGTGGGGACCGCACCTGGATGCTGCCGGGGCAGGTGCTCCTCCCTCGCTAGGGCTTCCCTCGCCTTCCTCCGCTCCCACCAGACTGAGTCTGCCTGCTGCCACTCGGGCTCTCCGGCTCCTGCTCCGGCTGAGCCTCTGGAGCACTGAGCGCCGGCACCATCCAGAGGGCTCCGCCCTCCCGCCTCCCATTTGCCTGGCGGGAAAGGCCTCCTGACTCCTGATGGGGGTTCACAGGGCTGTCCTGACCCTGCCTCCTCTCTCCTACCCAGCAGGCCAGCCTGGGTCCCAGCCCCGCGTGTCCCTTCAGGGCTGAGGGTGCTCCTGCAGCCGGATTACCCTCAGCCTGTCCTCCTGCCACCTTCATCATGCCCTCCTCACCTGGGAAACAGCCAGCAAGGTAATGCCTACTTCAGTGCGTGGCTGGGGGACTCAGCAAGCAAACATCAGAACGCTGCCTAACACGGGGGCAAGCGCCAGCCAGCTCCTCACCCCCTATTCCTTCTCAGGCTCAACGGGACCTCACAAGTCCAGGCTGCTTGTGAGAAGGCTGCGCCAGCACCCTCCGCGCCTCCCGGGCCCGAGCGAGCCTGTGCCAGGGCAACACCACAGCCTCTGACTGCAAGCAGCGCAGGGGGGGACAGGAAGGGACCAGAGTGACGGCCCAGGTCTAAGGAAAGTTTCCCAACCAGCTGGGGCCAACAATAAAAAAAAAAAATCACAATCTTGCTGACACCGTCCCCTGTGCTGAGGACAGGAGCCGCTGCCAAACACCCTGTGGATGGCTGCCCGCCCCCCAAAGCTGCACGGCAGGGGGTGCAAACGCCACTCCTTCACAGTGCCCATCTGGCGTGGTGGGCACCCACAGTGCTGCCAGATGCCTGGGGCACATTGGTGCCTGCTGTGCAGGACTGACAATGCAGGCGCCAGGCAGCCTGCAGGCGGCAGGGGAGCCCCCACCTCATCTGGGTCACCAGTCCCACTGCTCCCCGCCCCCCGCCCCCCCTCCCAAGATGCTGCGCTCCACCCCAGGCTGCAGGGAGGAGAATCCAGCAGCTTAGTGCAGCGGGGTGGCGGGAGCCCTGCTGGCAGGCAGAGCGCGTGCTTGTGGCTTCTGGGAAGCGCTGTAGAGATTTGCAGCATTTTTAAAATACTTGTGTTCCCACCCGCCACCCACCCCACTTCACCCCACTCCAGGCACCCACCCCCAGTCAGGGTGTTTGCCTATCTGGTACTTCCCAGAACCGTTTCAATGTAAATAAGAGAGGTTAGAAGGGAGCAAAGGGCAGGGTGGCCAAGGGTGCAGGGACAGCGGGGACAGCCTGGAGGGGGGGGCTCCTGCCAGGGCAGGCCACCTCTGAGACCCTGCCTCCAAGCTGCCTGTGCAAAACAAGCCAATGACCATGACATGTGCCCTCACCCAGCTCCATGTGGCTTGGGCACTGTGCCCACCACCCACGGCTGGGTGGCCAGGGCACTTCGGACTGCAGTTCGCCCAGCTTCTCCCAGGGCAGAAGGCAGAATGGGGCTTCCAGGGCCATGAGGGGGGGGCCTGGGAGAAGACAAATGACATTATCCATCGCTCTACCTGCCAGCCCCGTGTGCCCCACTCATGCAGGACAGAGAACCCCCCCAAAATGCTTCCAAGGACCTTTCCCACTCTGGACCCCTCCCCACAGACCCCTCATCATCACAAGGACTGAGTTAGAGTTCCATGCCCAGCCCCCAGCCAGGGCTCTCGTGCGGCCAGACTCTCTGAAGCCAGAGGTGCCTGAAGCTTTGGCATAAAATGAAGCAAAAATTTCCTGCTTACAACAAAAACAAAAAACAAACCCAAAACCCCTCCGAGGATCATTTGGAGTAAAATTAGGAACAGAAGCATTCTAGAACACCGAGCCCAGGCCGCCCCCAGCTACGCCACCACTGCCAGAAGCCCAGCGCGCACGCCCCAGCCCGGCAGGCCTGCAGCAGCTCAGCTTCCGGTCCCCACTCTGGACGGCAGCCACAACACTAGGGACAAGGTGGCCCAGGCTCATAGCGTTTTCCTCCAGGGGTCCAGGGCTGCCACAGCAAAGGGGGCTCTCCTGCCCCCACGCAGGCAGTCCCCTGCAGGGCCACGGTGGCCAGACCGGCAGCTTGAGAAGCTGGGCTCTGAAAAGCTGGTGAGGATGGGGACGCAGCGTCCACCTCTTCTTCCCTCAGCTGTGGTCCTTAAGCACAGAGCCACCGAAGCAGCAGGAGGTCCCACCAGACACACCCCGGGCAGGACCCAGAACAGGGGACACTTGCAAAATCACCTGCCCAGCTGGCTTTAGCGACAGGGCAGAGGGAAGGGAACCAGTGAGCCTGAACACTTAGGCCTGCCAAGGTCTTGGAGAGCTCACCACGCACACATGTGTTGTGTGTAAAGAGCCACAAAGCACAGCACACAGGATAAAACCAAGTCTCCACTGAGCCCCAGAGATAACTGGCGTGGGCCGGGATGAATCCTTCTCCAGCTCAGGGAGGAAACAGGTCCACTTGGCAGAGCCCAGGGTCACCTCCCGAGGAGCCTCCTCCTGCCTCCCCGCCCCTGAGGCAGAACGGCCGCTTCCTCCCTCCTAGCCCATTGTGCGCCTCCTTCCTGCCCCATACCGGTACCTGTTCAGACTCCTGTGATCGCAGCCACGGGGACCTCCGCACCAGGCCTCAACCCGCCCAGCCCGCCTCCTAGAGCCGGGGGTGGGGAGTATCTTGGACCCAGCCAGCGTTTTCAGATCCTGGTCTTCACCAACACCTCCCTCTCTTCCTCAGACTCAGGAAACCCTGGACCTTTAGCAACTGATCCAAATACAGAATCCCCCTACCACCACCGCCAAAAAAAGGGAAGAACAAAGCCTCTCCCCCAAGCCTGGCAGCCACGCTGGGTCCCTCCTCTCCCTCGGCTCCCACACCAGTCAGCCAGCTCCGGGACTCCAGGCTCACGGATTCTACCAAGTTCAGGCCTCCATCCGAGTCCTGGCACAAGCCACCTTGCTCCTCTCCCCATAGCTACCCTTGCTGTACCCTAAAGCACTCTCCATAAGCGGCCAGAGAGATTTCTATGATCTGTTTCAGTCATTCCCAGATTCAAGGGATTCCTTGCCCTTAGTCCAAGTTCCCACTGCCTGAGTGGCCTGGCCCCTGCATCGCCTCCCCCCCACTTTAAATATTTATTTGAAAGGCAGAGAGGGAAAGACACACACACACACACACACAGAGAGAGAGAGAGCGAGAGAGAGAGAGAGAGAGAGAATCTTCCTACTTCTAGTTCATTCTCCAAACAGCCACAAAAGCTAGGTCTGGGCTAGGCAAAAGCCAGAACCCAAGAACTCCACCTGGGTCTCCCACACAGATGTCAAAGGCCCAGGTACTTGGGCCGTCCTCCACTGCCTTCCCAGGTGCATTAGCAGGAAGCTAGATTGGAAGCGGAGCAGTTTCCAGTCCCAACTGGAAAAAGTACATGATAGGGAACCCAAGTGTAGCAAGCTGCCCAACCTACTGTGCCACTAATGTGCCCTTCTCTCTCCTGCCTCTAGGCCTGTGTCTCTTAGAAGCTTTCCCTTCCTCCTGCCTCCCAGCCACTCGTCTCCTACCCAGTTGTCAGCTTTTGCTGGCCCACCCCTTCCTGGAAGCCCCTCTTCTGTGTCGCCTGGAGCCCTGGACTGGCCCCGCCACTGAGTTGCTCAAATGCACTGTTGTTGCCTGCTACTTGACCACCTCTCCCCCAACTCCGAGTTCTGCTCATTGCCAGACCCTAGGACCTGGCACACAGCAGGTGCACAGCAAGTGCTTGCGTCACAGGGAGGTGGCTGCAAGGGTGACTGGCAGAAAAAAAGAGATGCTTCTCTCAAGCCTGCTGGAGGACCTGCCAGGCCCGTCTATCCAACCGCTGTGGCTCACCCCTACTCCTGACGTAGCCTCGTCCGGCAGCTATAGGGACACAGAAAGGAGGCGCAAGCCCCACATTCTGGACCCACACCACGTGAGAGGGAAACCCGAGGGCTGTCTCTCCCTCGGGCCTTCTGAGCCGGCCATGGAAGGAAGCCAGAGGCCCTGGCCCCCATCCGTGTGCAGGAAGAGAACAGATGGCTAGTCAGTCCTATGGAGCTCCCTGGGGACAAGCAGTGTGTGGACACAGTTGATGGATGGCCTGACGGTCAGGGTGGCCGCCAGGAGCTGTCCCTGTGGAGCTACTGTCAACAGGGGACCGTGCCCAGCAGCCTGGAGGAGGCAGAAAGACACTTGTCTTGGTCCAGAACTGGGAGCAGAAGTGAAGCCAAGAAAAGAAGCAGGAGTAGGAGTGCGAGGAAGAGGAGGAGATGGAGGCTGAGGGCCGCAGAGCCGGCTGCAGCACTCCCACACCAACTCCCGGGACCTGGCCCAGGAAGCTGGAGAAGCTGGGCTCACCCTGCCCCCTCTGCTGGTGGCACGAGTCCCCACCCACCATCTACCCTGGGGGCGGGGGCGATGCAGGGCTGTTCTCAGCCTGTGCCTCTTGTCCCACTAGATGGCTCTAGGACAAGCAGGGGCATGGAGTTTTCTACTGTGTTCCCTGCAGGATCTCCAGGCTGATACCTGGGGAAGAAGTCCTCTGGGCACCAGCTGACCCTGTCCCCTGGGGGCCAGAGTGAGCCAGCATGTCAGGTAGCAGGTGTTACAGGGAACCTACCAGGCCTCTCCAGCCCACCACCCACCTCTCCAGCCCTGAGCTGGGAAAGGAAATGTGAGATATCAGGGCTGTAATGAGGAAGCGCCAACAGCAGCTGGGATGCCAGGCCCCACAGAGACCTCGCTGCGGCTCAGCAGGGAAGCTGCACTAAGCTCCCCAGGGGAATCATTCTTTACAAAGAAAATTCCAACTGTGAAAAGCAATGCCAGCCTGGGAGAAAGCAGACAGCCATGGCGACAGGTTAGGATCTCTGGTTCAGAGATAAAGACCTCCCCTACCTGCCCTCCCAGCTCTTTCCCCCTACACCCCCTGCCAAGTCATGGCTCCTGGGTTCAGCCTAGCCTGGTGGCTGACCCACAGTAGGTGCTCCACACATGTTTCTTTTTTAAAAATTTTTTTTCAAATTTTTTTTGTTTTGTTTTGGTTTGGTTTTGACAGAGTTATACAGAGAGAGACAGAGAGAAAGGTCTTCCTTCCGTTGGTTCACTCCCCAAATGGCTGCTACCGCTGGCACATTGCGCCAATCTGAAGCCAGGAGCCAGTTGCTTCCTCCTGGTCTCCCACGCTGCTACAGGGGCCCAAGCACTTGGGCCATCCTCCACTGCCTTCCCGGGCCACAGCAGAAAGCTGGACTGGAAGAGGAGCAACCAGGACTAGAACCCGGCGCCCATATGGCACACTGGTGCTGCAGGTGGAGGATTAACCAAGTGAGCCACAGTGCCGGCCCCTCCACGTGTGTTTCTGGAATGAATGAATTCAGGTCCTTTCTTGGATTCCACATCAGCTCCCTCCCACTCACAACCACTCCCTGACCTGCAAAGCTTCCTAACCCCAACTAGCCTCACGGTCAAGGAAGGCCTGGAGCCCAAACCAGCGCTTCCTGCCACTCCCAGTCCCCGAGGCCCCACATGCCGCTGGGGTGAGTGGCCATCCTTGCACCCACTTCCCCCTCCCTGGGAGAAAGCTGGGACCGGACTCTGCCTGCTTCCTCTGCACTTCCTTTCGTTTCTGGCTTTGACACATCTGGCCGGTCATTTAGTGCCGAGAAATCTTAGCCAGGCTGTGTCCCAGTCAGGCTGCAGGTCTAAAGTCCACAGCTAGGAGGAAGGGATGGCCAGAGAGGTCAGCTCGTCCTTCCTGCACTATCACAGGCAGGACATTCCAAACTGAAATCAAAAAAGCTTTCGAAAATGTATGTATTTAGTTATCGAGAGGCAGAGAGAAAGAGCTCCCGACCACTGGTTCACACCCCGAAATGCCTGCAGCAGACTGCATCGGGCCATGTCAAAGCTGGGCGCCAGGAACTCAACCCAGGTATCCCACGTGGGTGACAGGGACCCAACTCCCCGAGCCATCACCTGCTGCCTCCTGGGGTCTGCATTAGCGGGAAGCCGGAATCGGGAGCAGAGATGATACTTGCATTTGAAATTGGATGTGTGTGTTTCAACAGGCAGTTTAGCCAAGAGGCCCTGCTTCTCCGCCTTGCACTGCTGTTTTGTGTGGGCAGGGTACTAGGTGGCGTCTCAGGAATGGTCACGCTGTGCCTGTGGGCTTGGTCCCTGTTCTTTCCCAGGGCTCTGTTTCTCTGCTTTGGGAGCTGTAATTTGGATGCTAGGAGCCAAGCACTTTTTCCTCTATCGGGAACAGACACTCCACTGCGCCAAACCCTCCAGGGGTGTCATGTCCCTGGAATAAAGTCTAAACGGCAACCACGATGTCCACGGCCCTCCACGGTCAGCCCCTGCCATCTCTACGACCTCACTCACGAGGGAGCCGTCTCCCTGGGCGTCCCAGACGCTTGTGACAGCCCTGATTTGAAATCGTGTGCCCTTTTTTTCACCTCCAAGACCTGAACAACATGGCAGTCCTGTATTCTGGTGTCCAGAGTGTCCCTTGTGGCCAGAAGTGGCACATGTTAGCCTACATAGCCCCACTTAGGGTTAGGAAACACAGTGCCCAAGCCCGCCGCCTTGCTCTCGGTATCACGAAGCTGAACATTCTGCCCACAATCGCCAACCCGCGTCAGACCCCTCCAGAAGGCTCCCAGGTGCAGCTGAAGTCCAGCCAGAAGCTGGCCTCACCCTGGACGCTGGAGAAAAACATCACGCCTGCTTCCATCCATCAAGTCACCCTGACACCCACAACACAGAAAGCCAACAGCAAACCACGGGCCCGGCTGGGCGGTGAGAACTCCACTGGACAGTGAGCTTTTAGGGGACTCTGGGGGACCCGTCCCTCAGCAAGGCAGAGTGATACGCTCCTCGCTCCTTGGCACAGCCCCAGGATCGGTACAGCATCCCCACCCTGCTCTCCACCTGCCAGGCTCCGACCGCAGCACCCTCTAAGTACCACAGCGGCACTTGCCAGCGCTCCTGACCCCCACTCACCCCCGGTGCCCAGGGCAACACTCACATCGGCTGGCTCCCTGCGGGCTCCCTCGCCGCTCCGCAGCCAGCTCCGGCTCAGCTCACTGAGCTCCGGGATGGGCTGCACCTTGAGCCGCACGCTGTCCCCGGACTGCCGGATCATCTCCACAATCTCATCCCTGGACTTGCTCTCCACGTTGTGCCCGTTAATCTCCACCAGCCGATCTCCTGGCACCAGCCCCAGGGCCAGGTCCTTGGTGCCCGCACCGGGCTCAGCGAAGTGAACCACGCGCCGGTAGGCCTGGCCCTCGGGGCCGCGATCCAGCATGGTGGTGCGGCGCAGCGAGAAGCCGAAGTCCCCGGTGGGCCTGCGCTGCAGCTCCAGCTCCCGCAGGGCAGGGGCGGGCGGGGGCACCACGGGCGGCAGGCGCAGGTCGGCTGGGAACCTTTTAGTCACCAGCTCAGGGACGCGCGTCCGGGGCCCCGGGCGAGGGATGCCTGGGCCCGGGTACTGCACCAGCTGTCCCTCTATCGTCCTTGCCTCCACCTGCGGCGAAGGGGCGGCCGAGTGCTCGGAGGGGGTGGAGGTTTCTGAGGCGCTCTCGTCCCGGCTACGCTGGGAGAAGGAGAAGCGCTTGACAATCATCTGTGAGTTCTGCTTGGCCAGCGAGCCGAACTTGGCCGCCCGCTGCAGCACAGAGCCCCGGAAGCTGCCTTCCTCCCCCTTGAGGTCATCGCTCGAGCTGGCTGTGCTCAGGTGGCCTGAGTCCAGGATGACGCTGCCCCGGTTGCTGTCCGAGTCGATGTCGGTGAGGTGCAGGTCGGAGCCACTGGCCACCTTGATGGGGATGGGGTTGGAGATCTCCAGGCGCGTCCTGGATTCGCGCTTGGAGGAGCGGTTCAGGTTGAAGAAGCCGCGGCGCAGGCTCATCTCCTCCAGGCTCCGCAGCTCTGCCGCCGACATGCGCTCCTTCTTCTCCTTCTTCTCTTTCTTCTCCTTCCGCCCGCCATCTTTGTCCTTGTCTTTCTTCATTAGATTAAACATGGTGAGGGTGCTGTTTTAGGGGTGGCACCCCAGAGGACTATATGGGTGCTTGCCACAGGGCCTGTGTACCCCACCTCGCTGCTGCAACAGAAACACACACAGAGCAAGGTTATTTGAGCAGTCACTGCCTGTGTCTCCAGTCCAGAGTGCAAGTGTCACACAACAAAAGCTCAGCTAACTAAATCCCCACAGCATTTCCACAGGTGGGTACTGATATCATCCCACTTCACAAACGAAGGAATCTCGAGGTTTGAACACAGTGGTAAAAGTCCAGACTTCCAAGCCTGACTTCGCCTTTAAGCTCCGAGAGACCACGGCTCGGGTGTGCCTCAAGACCCCTGGCCTCCTGGCAAGAGGATGTGTCACATCAACCTGGGACCCGACTGAAGGTTCAGATGTGAAGGGAGAAGGCAGCACCACACCCACCCACCACAGCTGCAGTCCCGAAGCAACAGACACCACATGCTCTGGGGCCCCTGCTAAGCCTGTAATCCTCGGGCAGCATCCTCAGCCGCTGCCTAACAAGACCTCAAAGGAACCCGCACTTACTCAGTGCCCAGGCCAGGCACTGGACACACAGCTCTCATTTGACCCTCACAGGCTCCATGCAAGGCAGGACCATTCCCTCTATTGTTTGTTTTTTTTTTTAAGATTTATTTATTTTATTTGAAAGACAGAGTTACAGAGAGGCAGAGAGAGAAAGAGAGAGAGAGAGAAAGACGTCTTCCATCCACTGGTTCACTCCCCAGATGGCTGGAGACAGCCAGAGCTTTGCCAATCCAAAGCCAGGGGCCAGGATCTTCTTCCGGGTCTCCCACATGAGTGCAGGGGCCAAGGACTCAGGCCATCTTCCACTGCTTTCCCAGGCTACAGCAGAAGGCTGGATCGGAAAAGGAGCAGCCGGGACTAGAACCGGCGCCCTTATGGGATGCCGGCACTGCAGGCCAGGGCTTTACCCGCTATGCCACAGTGCTGGCCCCAATTCTCTCCATTTTCTAAGCAAGAAACACAGAGCTCAGAAAACAGACTTCATGTCCGTGGCCACCCAGCTGCCCAGTGGCAATGCGGAGCTTCGGTGGCAAAGTCTGTGCTCTGTCTAGGCCCTGGGTGCCCGGAGTGGGGCAGGGAGGGAAGGAAGGGGAAGCTCCAGACTGAACACAGGACAGGCAGCTGTGAGGTGGGGGCGGGGCGGGGTCTGCTGGATAAACAGGATCCTGAAAAACTCACATCCTTTTCCCTCGCCCAACACCTAAATATAGCCTCAGGAAGAAAGTTGTGGCGATGCAGAGAAAATCCCAGCTCCGAGACACAGGCACCTGTGGCGCCAACCTACCCACACCCCATCACACCCAATACGGGGACAAGAATGAGAAAACCCTGGTCGGGGTGGAGTCGGGAGCCTTTCTTGTTCTGACCAGCAGGGACCAAGAAGCAGACACAGGCCACACCGCCAAAGCAGGAATCACATGGAATTATTTTTTCTCTCTCCAGCGAAGCCACCCCCCACACACACCGAGTTCCAGACACAGGGTCTAAACAGAAGCGCTTCCAGCAATGGCCTCTTGCCAGGCCTTGTGTTCCCCACCCCCACACCCAAGCAGGGCCTTCCAGGATCCTCATTCCGGGGAGGGACCCCACACACACCATCCAGGTACAAGGCCCAGGAATTCATCAAGGGCTCAGTGCACTGGCTCATTGCCTCGCCTTGCCCAGCACCCCAAGCCCTGTGGTTCCTGGCAGACACATGCATCTTCTCTCTAAAGCAGCACCGTCCACAAGAAACATAACTCAAGTCACAGAGGTAATCTGTAGCTTTCCAGCAGTCAGGCTAAAAAAAGGTACAAAGAAACAGGTGACACTGACTTTAATTATATATTTGTGTAATGCAGTAACTCCAAAATACTGTCATCTCGACATAGAATCCATATAAAAACACTGGGATGTTTTTCATTCTCTCTTCCATAGTAAGTCTTTAATACCTGGTGTGTATTTTACGCTTAGAGCACATCTCAATTCAGACTAACCACAGTTCAAGTACTCAACACACCCAAAGGGGCCAGTGGTTACAAAACTGGATGGTGCAATTCTGGAGAATTCTCCAAAGAGATGGAAATCTGGGCTGGTTACTGGCTCCCCGTGGGCCTAGCAAGAACCCCTTTCCCTCTCTGACCTGTTTCTACTTGCTAAAATGATGTTCTCTCTAAATGTTTTATTTTAAATGCTCCCTGCACAGTACCTGGGAGTTGGAAGACAGAAAGCTGGGAGTCAAGGGACATACGGGGCAGACATTTAGTCCAACACTCAGGCTGCAGTTGGGGATGCCCATGATGCACATCAGAGGGCCTGGTTCAAGTCCCAGCTCCTCCACTGCTTTTCTTCTTCTTCTTTTTAATATTTATTTCTTTATTTGAAAGTCAGAGTTACACAGAGAGAGAAGGAGAGGCAGAGAGAGAGAGGTCTTCCATCTACTGGGTCACTCCCCAACTGGCCACAACAGCTGGAGCTGTGCCGATCCAAAACCAGGGGCCAGAAGCCAGGAGCCTCCTCTAGGTCTCCCATGTGGATGCAGGAGCCCAAGGATTTAGGCCATCTTCCGCTGCTTTTCCAGGCCATAGCAGAGAGCTGGATTGGAAGTGGAGCAGCTGGGACTTGAACTGGCTGGCGCACACATGGGATGCTGGCACTGCAGGCTACAGCTTTACCAGCTACGTGACAATGCTGGCCCCTCCTCTGCTTCTTTTTTTTTTTTCCAATCTTTTTATTTATTTATTTGACAGGTAGAGTTATAGACAGTGAGAGGGAGATTCAGACAGAAAGGTCTTCCTTCCGTTGGTTCACCCCCCAAATGACCACCACGGTTGGTGCTGCGCCGATCCGAAGCCAGGAGCCAGGTGCTTCTTCCTGGTCTCCCATGCAGGTGCAGGGCCCAAGCACCTGGGCCATCCTCCACTGCCCTCCTGGGCCACAGCAGAGAGCTGGACTGGAAGAGGAGCAACCGGGACTAGAACCTGGTGCCCATATGGGATGTCGGTGCCACAGGCTGATGATTAACCAAGTGAGCCACAGCGCCAGCCACCCCCACTCTGCTTCTAATCCAGCTACCTGCTAATGTAAACCCTGGGAGGCAGCAGGTGATGGCTCAAAGACTTGGGTCCCTGCTATCTACATAGGAGACCTGGGTAGAAGTTCCAGGCTTCTGGCTGTAGCCTGGCTGTTGTGGGTGTTTTGGAACTGAAGCAATGGATCAAAGACGGCTTTCTGCCACTCTCTGTCTCTCTGCCTTCCAAATAAAGTGAAGAAAGATTCATTAAAAAGAGGTGCACAGGGGCCAGCACTGTGGTGTAGCGGGTAAAGCCACCGCCTGCAGTGCCGGCATCCCATAAGGACGTCAGTTTGAGTCCTGGCTGCTCCACTTCCGATCCAGCTCTCTGCTATAGCCTGGGGAACCAGTAGAAGATGGCCCAGTTCCTTGGTCCCCTGAACCCATAGGGAGACCTGAAAGAAGCTCCTGGCTCCTGGCTTCAGATCGGCCCAGTTCCAGCCTTTGTGGCCATCTTGGGGGTGAACCAGCGGATGGAAGACCTCTCTCTTTCTCTCTATCTCTACCTCTGTAACTCTGCCTTTCAAATAAATAAGTAAATCTTTAAAAAAAAAAAAAAAAAAAAAAGGTCCACAGGGCAGCCTTGCCCAGCTGGGTCTGGACTGACTGGGGCGGGGCAGAGTCTGACAAGTGATACCTTCTCTTCAGGGCTCCCTCTCCTCCTGGGCATTCAGCAGGAGTGAGGCACAGGCCTGCCACATAACAGGACGTGGGATCTCAGGCTGGTCACCACCCTCCTCCCCCTTCATCTACCACTACACACAGTCATAAAGGACTTATTGAGAAGATGGCTCCAGGGGTGGCTCTGGGGCAAATAAAGGCAGAAACCCACCTTTGGGGCTTCCAGCAGGCAAACAAGAACACCTCCACCACAGTCCCACCATGAAGAATGAACCAGCTCCCCACAGCACTGTCCTGCCAAGATGCCCAGTCCTCCCTCCGCAATCCTTACCCTAGCCTGGCTGGGGGGCTGGAGAGCTGGGCAGTCTCAACGGAAAGCAGTCTCCAGAATTCTAGAATCTCTGGGCTGGAAAAGTCCCTGAGGAGTCATTTTACCCCAGTCCTGCCTCGATGTCCCATCGCACAGGCACAGCAGCAGCACAGGGGCGCCCCAGGTGGGAAGCTGGAGGACCCTACCCCGACACTCTGCTCAAGGCGGAACGAGATGATCCAGGCTTCTTCTAGCTCTCAGATTCCACATATCTGAGTCTCCTGTGGACACAGGTTAGTCATTAACCTTCTGCAAAGGCACCCCTCTCATCCCAACGCTGGGGCCTTCAGAAGCTGAGCTGAGGCTACGTCAGCCCCACCCTCACCACTCCTGCCTGCCACTGTTCTCTGCATAGCTCACAAGCCAGCCCCTCTGCAGAGCCATCCCACAGTCTCCAGGCTGGGCTGTGGACCGGTTCTCTCCTGCGCCACACACTGGAGCGACCTGGCTGCCTGCAGTCTTTCCTCCCAGGCCCAGATCTGCAGTGCAGCTGCAACAGCAACGGCCGCTCCTGCGCTTCTGAACCCCGGATGTGCTGGAGAGCTAGGCTCCGTCATCTTTATGTCGACCTTGGACTTGCCAGCACCTTCTGTCCTCGAGTTGTCTCCTGCGGGTCTGACCCCGCCGCCTCCTCCCTCCTTCCCCATCTCACGCTGCAGTTTCTCCCCTCTTCCCTTCCTCCCTCGCCCTCCCTCTTCAGCCAGTGAGGGTAACTGGAGGATTCTTCTGACCTCTTTCTCTGCCTGTCTTTCCTCATCCTACTCCAGGAAGCTTCTCCTAACTTTAGGTGGAGGAAAGATGTGCATGTAAATTAGGATAAGTACCTAAATTATTTTGACCCCCTCATCCCTAAAAAGGAAGCTAAGTACAATCTGTCAACTCAGTTGTTTTATCACTTTATAAGCATCTTGAAGCCAAGGAACATTCCACTCAAATGTGTGTCCAGGTGTCAGCAACGAGAATGGACACATGGAATACTACTCAGTAAGAAACAGGGAACAATGACCAATACACTCACCAACAGCAATCAATTTTCTTTTTTTTCTTTCTTTTTTTTTGACAGGCAGAGTGGACAGTGAGAGAGAGAGACAGAGAGAAAGGTCTTCCTTTTGCCGTTGGTTCACCCTCCAATGGCCGGCACACCACACTGATCCAGCAGAAGCCAGGCACTTATCCTGGTCTCCCATGGGGTGCAGGGCCCAAGCACTTGGGCCATCCTCCACTGCACTCCCTGGCCACAGCAGAGAGCTGGACTGGAAGAGGGGCAACCGGGACAGAATCTGGCGCTCCAACCGGGACTAGAACCCGGTGTGCTGGCGCCACAGGCGGAGGATTAGCCTAGTGAGCCACGGTGCCAGCCAATCAATCTTAAAAACATGATGCCAGCGCAAAAGGAAAGAAGTCGAGGGAAAAAGCAGATATTGCTGTGATTCTGGTTCTATGAAGCTCCATCGCAGGCAAAACTAATCTAAGGTGAAAGGAAATCAGAAGAGCAGTTCCCTTTAGGTGATGGGGGGTGAGGGGGTGGGAGGCCCACCTGAGAAGGGGAGGAGGGGACTATCTGGGATTCTGTTCATGTCCTGTATGTTGACAGCTACATGCATTCGTCAACTGTCATCAAATAGTGCACAGAGTGGTCCGTGTCATGGTTTAGCAATGCCAGCAACCCTCATGGGTGCCAGTTCATGTCCCGGCTGGTCCACTTCTGATCCAGCTCCCTGCTAATCTGCCTGGCAAAGCAACAATGACCCAAGTGTACGGATCCCTGCTACCCACCTGGGAGAAGCTCCTGGCTCCTGGCTTTGGCAGCCATCTGAGGAATGAACCAACAGATGGAAGATCTCTCTTTTTATCTCTCCTTTTCTGTAGCTCTGACTTTCAAATAAATAAATAGATTTACAACAATCATTGTGCAAGGGCCAGCACTGTAGGGTAGCAGGTTAAGCCTCCACCTGTGGTACCGGCATCCCATATGGGCTCAAGTTCCTGTTCTGGCTGCTCCTGTTCCAATCCAGCTCTCCGCTATGGCCTGGAAAAGCAGTGGAAGATGGCCCAAGTGCTTAGGCCCTTGCACCCATCTGGGAGATCTGGAAGAAGCTCCTAGCTTCTCTCTTTGGATCAGGCCAACTCCAGCCGTTGCAGTCATCAGGGGAGTGAACCAGCAGATGGAAGACCTTTGTCTCTGTCTCTCCCTCTTTCTGTCTATAACTCTGCCTCTCAAATAAGCAATTAAAATCTTTTTTTAAAAAAAAGGTGCACATAAGATTTGTGCATTCATTGTATGTACATAGTCATCCAAAAGTTAAAAAAAAAAAACTATAAACAAATATTGGATTCCAGGTAATGTTAAACCATTTGGGCTAAAGTGTCCTGATGATGGTAATTTACTTTGAGATGTGTTCTAGCTTGATAGATGGATCAAGAGCTAAATAAATGATAAAGTGAGGATAGGAAAATGTTAACTGCAGAATCCAGGAGGATGTGGTAGGGAATATCAGCCATAAAATTCCTTACCATTTCCGAATGTTTGCAGATCTTTGTGACAAAATGTTGGGGGAAATTATGTAGCTCTCAAGCACCTACCAAAGGGAAAAGATTGAAAGGGAAATAAGCCTAGTGAAAGAGCTCAGACGTCAGGCCACAAACGTGAGAACAAACCAAGTTCATGGCTATGCAACCTTGGGCAAGTCACTAAATGTCTCTGTTTGCTTCCACATTGGCATCTGCTGTATCAGGAGTGGGCGTGGAATGAAATGTGTGTGCGCGTGCGCGCATCTTTCGCACAATGCCCAGCCCATGGGGGGTCTCGAGAATGGTGCCAATAGCAACCAGGCACACTCTGCGAGGGCACGGGATGGTAGGGGCGATAACAGAGCACACAAGGAGCATTAGCATCACAGTCACAGGTGTGATGAAAATATCTGAAAGTAGAGCCCACAGAAGTGAGGACGACTCAGTGAGTATGCGGCCAAGCTGGAACACGCTGGCAGGGTCCAGAGGCCCATGCAGCTCCTGCCAAGGGTGCAGATGGGTAATTCACAGGAGGAGAAACACAATGGCCTCAGTAGCGTTCACAGACGTGTGAAACAGAAGTTACTGTGTTTCACTGGGCAGTTTAGTAAAAGCTATCCAGGTTGATAACATTCAAAAATTAGGAAAATGGGAAGCAAGGAGTTGCCTTGTTGGTGAAAGTACAAACTGGGAGGCCAGCGCTGTGGCATAGTGGGTACCGGTATCCCATATGGGTGCCAGTTCAAGTCCTGGCTGCTCCACTTCCTATCCAGCTCTCTGCTATGGCCTGGGAAAGCAGTGGAAAATGGCCCAAGTCCTTAGGCCCCCGCACCTGTGTGGGAGACCCGGAAGAAGCTCCTGGTTCCTCGCTTCGGATCGGCACAGCCCTGGCTGTTGCAGCCAATTGGGGAGTGACCCACCAGTTGGCAGACCTTTCTCTCTGTCTCTCCCTCTCACTGTCTTTAACTCTGTCTCTCAAATAAATAAAATCTTTAAAAAGAAATAATAAGGTAGATTTGTATACACTGACCTGGAAAGATTCTATACTACCTTGTTGAATGAAAAAAAAAGTCACAAGATAGTATATAACATTAAAAAAATTATGTAGGTCGGTGCTGTGGCTCACTTGCCTAATCCTCTGCCTACAGCGCCAGCATCCCATGTGGACGCCGGGTACTTGTCCAGGTTGCTCCTCTTCCAGTCCAGCTCTCTGCTGTGGCCCGGGAGGGCAGTTGAGGATGGCCCAAGTACTTGGGTCCCTGCACCCGCATGGGAGACCAGGAGGAAGCACCTGGCTCCTGGCTTTGGATCAGTGCAGCACCGGCCGTGGCGGCCATTAGGGGAGTGAACCAACAGAAGGAAGACCTTTCTCTCTGTATCTCTCTCACTGCCTATAACTCTCTCTCTGTCTTTCTCTCTCACTGTCTAATTCTGCCCGGCAAAAAATAAATAAATAAATAAATAAATAAATAAATAAATAAATAAATAAATAACAAATAAAAAACGATGTATACATGTGGATATGCACATCACCTACAACATTTGCATTTGGTTAGGAAAACAGATGCTCTGGGAAGAAATTGGGATTAGAGAAGGACCAAAGCAAACCTGGGTTACATATACATTGTTTGGATTTTTTTTAAAGATTTATTTATTTATTTGAAAGTCACAGTTACACAGAGAGAGAAGGAGAGGCAGAGAGAGAGGTCTTCCATCTGCTGGTTCACTCCCCAGTTGGCCGCAACAGCCGGAGCTGTGCCAATCCGAAGCCAGGAGCCAGGAGCTTCCTCCGAGTCTCCCATGTGGGTGCAGGGGCCCAAAGCCTTGGGCCACCTTCTGCTGCCTTCCCAGGCCATAGCAGAGAGCTGGATCGCAAGTGGAGCAGCTGGGACTCGACTGGTTATCTCTGGGGCATGGAGGAAAAGGGCTAACACCTAGCTTTCTACCTAAAACACCTCCTACTGACTCAGCTGTTTCTCAGCACGTGTCTTTGGTGATTTTAAAGATTAAAAAGGAAAAAGCTGAAAGATGGAAGAGTGCTGACAAGAGAGCAGGCAGCGCTGGCATCGGCTGGGAAGTGGGGCGCTGGGAGTGGGGCTGGAGTGGCACTTCAAGGCTGGCCTTCCTGTCTGGAAACTTTCAGCGACTTGGGGGACTCAGCTAACTGATGGCACTGTTGTCCCGAGGCTTTCAGTGGGGACAGATTTAAATGGGTCACTCTGCAGCAGGCAAAGCAAAAGCTCCAGGAAACAGATCCCAGGACGGAGGAGGGGGAGGACTGGGCCCCCACCCCCACCCGCAGACCACACTCATAAATAAATACAAAGGAAATGCTTTCCCAAGAGGGCCGGCCTCCCTCCCTCGGCCTCTGACCTCCCAGAGTGGCAGTTTCCTACAGTCCTGAGGCCCTAGCACGGCGCCGGCCCGGCACCGGGGGTTGCAGAAGCGGCCTGCGGGGGTCCCCCCGCACCTTGCCTGGCCCGGCCCCGCCTGGCCCAGCCCGGGGCGGCGGCTGCCGAGCCTGCTCCCGCGGTTCTGCTGAGCTCCGCAGCGCCCTGTGACTCACTGCCAGGTCACACGGAGCTTATCTGGCTCCAGGTGTGCTCCGACCGCCCGCCTCTCACATGACAGCAGCCGGCCGGCCCGCCGCAGCGCCGCGAGTCCGGCGGCCCGCGGCCTCTCCGTGCGGCCGGTGCGGCCCGCGGCGCCTCTCGCCGCGATACGGTCTCCCCTGGAACGCGGTGAGCCCGCGGGTCCCGGGAGAAACAGCGCGGGAGAGGCGCCAGCAGCCCAGCCAGGTCCCCTGCGGGCCTTCCAGGGCGTGACTCCGGGCCGCCGCCGCCCGCCTCGCGCGCGCTTCCCGCACCTCTCCCCACCCCCTCCCGTGTGACCTTGAGAGCGCCTCGTCCCCTCTGCTGGCCTCCGCTATTTCAACTATAAATCTCCAAGGGCCGGCGAGCTGACTTGGCCCCAAGCCTCTGTTGAGAGGTTTTCTGAGCAACCACAAACTACAGGTTCTAATCCCGTGCTGCCTCCCTCGCACTGTGTGACCTTGAGTCCCTCTTGCTACATCTCTGAAAAACCAGAGAATAATAAAAATAATCCCTCGTAAATGATGATAAAGTACCTGGAAGAGGGCAGGGGCTTTGGGCCCTGTAAAATCAGCAGCCCGCAACTTAAAGTGCTGTGTGGCCCCAGCCCAAGACAAAGGGCAGGGGAGGAGGGGTGCAGAGTGGCAACCCCCCTCCCCCGGCCAGCGCCCACCTCTGTACACCAGCTTCTCATCAGACTACCTCAAAAATTGGCAGCGGCACCTCAATAAAGGGGGAGATGGCGCTGGGGTGGGGGGCACTGGGCAGATATAAAACCCCCAGGCCTGGCTCAAAGCAGAACTTCAAACTCCAAGATGCATCCTGAGTTGTGCAAGCACTGGTGGGTCACAGCACACAGTGGGCTGGGCCCGCACCTTCACTCAAGAAAACCACCTTTGAACCAGAGCCCCCAGCTTTCCCCCACCGCACCCAGGAGAGGCCGGGGAGGGGCCCAGTTCACATGGATGCTCTGGCTCCTGTCTGCAGTGTCCATACCAGGTGAGGGGTCTGCCTGGGATGGATGTCTGGTCTGAAGGAGCCAGAGCAGCCCCGCTGAGCTCCAGGAACTCCCTGCTCCTCCCCTGCAGGTGCACTCCCAGGTCTGCTCCACCCGGTGCACCTCCGTGGACCTGTGCCCAGCAGACCCCAGAGTTTTCAGGTCCAACCTCTGGGGACACATGCACCCCTCAAGGAGCAGCCTCCAGCAGGGCCAGTGGGGGGTAGGGCAGACAACAGGCGGGCTGTCCAGACCATCCAGGAGTGTGCTGCACAGCCCAGGCAGGTGGTCAAGGAGGCCATAATCCCCGGGAGTCTTCTGGGAGAGTGAGGGTTGGAGGAGGTCCTTGGGCATGTGCCCTGGCACCTGAACCAGAGCAGCAGGGAATAAACAAACCTGACCCTCAGAGCTGCCAGGCATGCCGCCATCAACTCTCCCAAGTTCACAGCTCCCAAAGGAAGTGCCCACCAGCTTCTGACCCCTCCCACGCCCACCCGCCGCCCCTAGCCACAACCCTTCTCAATCCCCTGGGAGTCTTCCTCTCATAATAGCTTACCCCAAAGCCATTGTCTTCCTAGAATCCAGGCCCCAACCATTATGTCCTCAACCCCAAATGGACAAGCACACCTCCACCCACGGCTATATATAACCAGTCGGGTCATGTCCAGCAACCAGGAGGATGTTTCCTGGAAAGTCCTCATCACAAAAGGACGAGGGGAAGCTGAGGAGGTGGCAGGCCACTGACGAGGAGCCAGCCAGGCTTCTCAGGAAGCCAGAGATCTCAGGAGAAAGACTTTCAGTATCCTCGAATAGAAAGTAGCCCCTGAACCAAAAAATAAAATAAAAGAGGTGGGAAATGGTAGGCCAGGCCTGTTGCCATGACAACAGGACACCAACCTGCTCCAGAAAAAGGTTCCAGAGCTGGTAAGCAAAAGCAAGGCACTGATTCAATGCCCTCCAGAGTCAGTGTCCTGCTGAAGCAGTCTCAGCCAGGGTGACTGCTGTCCCTTCCAACACGGCCACAGAGCACAGCGCACACACTCACACGCCCAAAGCCGCCTCAGCCACAGACAGATCAGGGACTCCAGAAGACAAAATGAAACCAAAGCAAAGGATTACAGGTCACCGACAAGGCGGAGTGGGGTCAAGGGACCAAGCCTACAATGCTAGGGGGCCAACCGTGGGCAGGAAGGCCCCAGCCAGGAGGGTGCTTCGCAGCAAAGTGTGAACCCACAGCTAAACACATGCCCCACTGGCCAAGTGACCAGGCAAAATGAGTCCCAGCTCAAACCACAAACGGGCTGTCTTCACCTCCACCTTCGCCCCCACAGGGCGGCAGCCTTTCCAACTAATCAGCTGCACACATGTGCCTTCAAACTGGGCGACACCCCTCTACCCCCACCACAAAGCCCCACCGTGCGTGCGTCCCTGCGGGCCTTATCTCACCCAGGGACATGACCCACTCCTCACCAGCCTTGGTACCAAGCTTCGCGCCCGCCTCCCATGGCACGGGGGTTGTCGGCGGCGGGCAGGGCAGGGCGGCTGACCCTGCTACCTCCCCTTCCCATTGGCGAAGCAACTGGCATGACAGGTTCGCAGGGCGGGGCATCAGGGCGCGCTCTCGCAGAGGCCTGGGCAGGGCAGGCGGTCCGACCTTCCCACACGCACCCCACCCCTCTGCAGGCAAGGTGAGGTGCGCAGCCGGCCCCAGGGGAGCGCCTGCGCTCCTAAGCTCCCAGGCCTGCCGTTCGCCCACCCCGCCCCCATCATCTGCCCCCAGAGGAGGGGGCCGGGAAGCGGGGTCTCCATTGTTTTGCCAGCTGTCTAGCAGCTGCTCCTTTGAGCGGAGCCCGCTGGCGGCCTGGCAGTGAAAGGGTGAAGGCCACTGGGAGGGATAAAGGGCTCTGTGGAGGTGCTCGCCTTCCCCACTGCCTTCCTCAGCGCCTCGCTCGACCGCTGTATCTGGGAGTCCCGGGCCTGGCCCTGGGAAGCCCCCACCCCTGAGGTGGCTCCCTCCACCCCGTAGCTCTGGGCCACCTGGGTTCCTCCAAGCCTCAAATCCCCCCACCCCCAAACTGAAGGCCACCCTGTCCTGCTGCCCCGCGTCCCCCATGCTGGCCAAAGGGGGCCAGCGCTGCCCTCGCTGCCCCTTCGGGTCGGCCCCCACCCTCAGGCGTCGAGCTCTGCGGCGCCACCAGGGACGGGAGCCGGGAGTCCGGGCCGCTGCTTCCAGCGGCCGCGGGAGGAGGAGCCGGCGGGCCCCGCCGCCCGCCTGCCCGCCCGTCCGCCCGTCCGCCTGCCGGGCTGGAGCTCACCCCGCCGCCCCACCCGGCAGGGCCCACCATCGAGCGACCGCCCCCGCCGCCCCGCACTCACCGGCCGCCGGAGCCCGCCGGGCAGGCAGCAGCAGCGGAGACGCGGCATCCAGCGACCCCGGCCCGGTCGGGGCTGGAGCGCGGCGCGGCGCAGCGCAGCGCCGCCCCCCGCGACCGCGCGAGCGGAGCCGAAAGGGAGCTCCCTGCTGGCGGCTGCGGGGATAAACGCCCGGCAGGCCTGGGCAGCGCGCGGGCGCGCCGCCAGACGCGGGTCAGCGGGCACCGGAGCCGCCCAGGGAGGCTTCGTCCACAGTGGGCTCCCAGGCTCCTCTCGCTGTGTGCGAAAGGCTCCGCCCAGAGGGTCTGATGTGCGTTTGGGCCTGGAGGCTGCTGGACATGTCCAGGGACCCTGCTGGCTGTACCCAGGACAGTTTTGTCCAGAGCCAGCTGCTTCCCAGGTGGCTCTGCAGGGGCACACACAGCTGCCTTCCCTACACTGTCAGTGGGCTCAGTCCAGAGCAGGTACTGCCTGCCCTGTCCAGGGAACCCTGCCAAGACAAACTCCCCAAGATGGGATCGGGCTCGGGGTGGCCTGGTCTGAGAGAGCTCTGCTTGGTGTGGAGCTGCTCAAGAGGTGTACCAGGACCCAGGGGTCATGGCTATCAACGCACTCACTTCCTGAAGAAGCCCGGCAATGCCAAGATCAACAGTCTTCACCAGCTCTTCCGAATGAAGTCCCTCTCGGAGCAAGAAGAGATTTTAGACCTCTTGGGAGATGCCAAGGGGTACTGAGAAACCAGGCTTCCTAGACAGGTGCTAAGTCCTGAGCTGGGGCCGGGTGGCGGGGAGAGACAGAGAAGCAGACAGGTCTCCAGGCAGTGTCTGGGGTGGAGTGGAATACTCCAGAATGGGGGAGAAGCCAGGTGGAGAGGTAGAGGAGAAAGGGTGTAGCAGACAGGAGCAGCTGCGTCCCTTCACAGACCGAATGGAAACTTCTCCAGGCAAGGGTGGCCCAACCCGACAGACCAGGGAAGGCTGGGTGAGGCAGCACAGGAGCAAAGAGCTGAGTAAGAACCAGGGAACTCCTGGGAACCACGCGGCGCCGTGTGCATTTTGGATGAAGGACTACCGTGCTACTCAAACTCAGCAAACTTTTACTGATAAGCTGCCAAGTGCCAAGTGCAGCCCCAGGCACTTGGGGTGATGCCGGAAGAAACCCACGTGGGTCCTGTCCCCAGAGAACTCACATGGGGAGCGGGGAGGGGGGGGAGCTGTGACAGGTGAAGGCAGCAGGCTGTCACAGGTGGTGACACAGGTGCTGTGATGGACACCGCGCTGAGCAGAGCCTTGGAGGGCCAGGCAGGGTAATGACCGTCACCACTGCTTCCTGAGCACCTACTATGTGCCAGACACCGTCTCTGTTCCTTACAACACACCTGTGAGGGAGATACTATTACAAACGTGGATTGAGTATATTGACTCTGGAGCCAGGCTGCCTGGGTTCAAATCCCAGTTCTGTCAAATATTCTGCTACTCCGGGCGGTTCATAAAAATCTCTCCATTCTTCAGTTTCCTGATCTGAAAAACGGGGATAATAATGGTGCCTCCTATCCTCAATGTTTATTTTGTGAACTAAATGAGCTTAGTCTTTTCAACAGATGATGCTAGAACAACTGGACACCCACAAGCAAAAGAAGGGGAAAAAATGAATCCAGATACAGACTTGTCAACCTTCACCAAAAATAAAGCACATCACAGATCTAAGTGTAAAATACAAAACCATGAAATTCCTAGAGGATAACAAAGAACACCTAGGTGATTGTGAGTATGGCAGTGATGTTTTCAATAGAACACGAAGGCATCATGCGTGAAAGAAAGAATTAATCAACTGGAATTTGTTTAAAATTCAAAATGTCTATTCTGTAAAAGACTGTCAAGAGGAGGACAGACCATAGACTTGGAGAAAAAAAATTTTTTTTTTAATTTGACAGGCAGAGTCACAGACAGTGAGAGAGAGAGAGAGAGAGAGAAAAAAAAAAGGTCTTCCTTCCATTGGTTCACCCCCCTGGTGGGCCCCTGCACCCACCTGGGAGACCCGGAAGGAGCTCCCGGCTCTTGGTGTCTGATCAGTGCAGCTCCAGCTGTTGTGGCCAGTTGGAGTGAATCTGCGGATGGAAGGACTCTCTCTCTCTCTCTCTGCCTCTCCTTCTCTCACTATGTAACTCTTCAAAAATTTTTTTTTAATTTAAAAAAAAAAAGCTATGTCTGCACAAAAGCCTGCACACAAAGTGTAATTGCCAAAACTCGGAAGCAACCAAGTGAAATGCACTATGATGCAACTAATTAATGGAATATTATTCAACACTAAAAAGAAATGCACTACCAAGCCATAGAAAGACGTGAGGAAACCTTAATCCATATTACTGAGTAGAAGAAGCCAAACTGAAAAGTCTTCTGTATGATTTCAGTTACATGATATTGCGGAAAAGACAAAACCCTGGAAATAGTACCAGGGTTAGAGGGGAAGAGGGGGGATAGGCAGGATTCCGTACGACACTACAGATTGGGTCCATGTCACTATACATTTGTGAAAATCTATATAATATACGCCAGCACAGTTAATGTAAACTTACAGGCTTCAGCCGATAAGGATGTGTCGGCGGAGATTCATCGATTACAATAAACACACAGTTTGATGCACGATGACTGCGGCAGAGGCTGCGGAGGTGCACAGGTACATGGGAACTCTGCACTTCCCACTCAGCTTTGCTGTGAACCTAAAACTGCTTTACGGGACAGATGTCCCCACTGGGCAGCTGGTTGAGTTGGCGCGTGGGACACCCAGAACCCGTTTCAGAGTGCCTGGGATTTAGTGGCATCTCTGCTTCTGGCCCAGCCTCCTCTTAATACACCTGGGAGGCCACAGAGGCTGGCCCCTCCCACCCACCCTGGGGAAGGCCCAGAGAGAGCCCCTGGCTACTTGTTTGGTGCTGGCCCTGTCCCAGACATTGAACCCATTTAGGGAGTGAACCAGCAGATGAAAGATATCACACTCTCTCTGCCTTTCAAATAAATAAATAAATAAATAAATTTATCTCTACAAATAAGGAAGAAGCATGATAAGAAAAAAAGAAAAAAAAAAAACACACTGCTTCCAATAGAGCTCTCTGCTCTCCACATCAGGTCCTATGCCTTGTCTCAGTTAATCTCCATAATTACTCTATTAGAGAGGTACTAGTATTAGCCCCATTTTACAGATTACAAACCAGGCTTCAGAAAGGGAGGCATGTGACCCCAGGCCACAGGACTAATAACTAGCAGAGTTGAGAACAAGTGCCCTGCACCACCCCTCCAGGCTGCATCCTGGGAGTGATGCGGGGCAGACAGTGCCCGGGCTACGGGGTGACCCAAAGAGCATGGTTGGCTCCAGCAGCTGCCCACAAGCTCTTGAGCCTCTTGAAACCTCAATTTCCTCATCTATAAAATGGGGATAATAATAGTGTCTACCTCATAAGGATATGAGACGATAAAATAAGCAAGTTCATTTAAAGCAATTAGCCCAGCACTTGAAAGACCCTTCATGGTTAACAAATGATAACTATCATTAATACCTCTGGACCTTCATTTCCCCATCTGTGAAACGGAGGCTGAAAACACATAGGACATGAGTTTGCTGTGAGGCTTAGGAGAAATAGAGGGCCGGTGCTGCGGCTCACTAGGCTAATCCTCCACCTTGTGGCACCGGCACACCGGGTTCTAGTCCCAGTCGGGGTGCCGGATTCTGTCCCAGTTGCCCCTCTTCCAGGCCAGCTCTCTGCTGTGGCCCGGGAGTGCAGTGGAGGATGGCCCAAGTGCTTGGGCCCTGCACCCCATGGGAGACCAGGAGAAGCACCTGGCTCCTGCCTTCGGATCAGCGCAGTGCACCAGCCGCGGTGGCCATTGGAGGGTGAACCAACGGCGAAGACCTTTCTCTCTGTCTCTCTCTCTCTCACTGTCCACTCTGCCTGTCAAAAAAAAAAAAAAAAAAAAAAGGAGAAATAGAGATACAAAAGCTTGTAAAATGCTATCTGTTACATGGTAAGCTATCATAATAGGATTGCCCAAAAGAATGGCAAATAAGCAAGCCTACTTTTTTAAAAGCCCACAAATCTGCCTGCCAGCTGGTGCTGTTCAGATGACAAAGATGTACCTTTGAATATTGCTCTTCAAAATGCAGTCATTAGCTTAAAATCTTTTACTCCTTTACATAGAAGCTTGAAGGATGGGTGAAGAATACTCTAGGAAACTTAAAGCTAAATTCTTAGGAGACGGTACCTGCTGAAGCTCATGCCAAAATGAGGGAACACATTTCTAAAGTGTTTTCTCTTGGGAAGCTCAAACACATACAAAATAAGCCCAAAGATTCTAACCAACCCCCATTTCACAACTTCAATAGTTGTCAACTCATGAAAATCTTGCTTCCACTGTCTCTCTACCTACTCCCCTTGATGTTCAACACAGCTTGGCAGCAAATCCGGGATATACATCATTTCATCAGAGAATATTCCAGTGGGCCCTGCAGCCACGAGCCCAGCACCCCTGCTATGGCTCAAGCCAGAGACAGCCAGCGCAAGCGCTTCTGGAGCCAAAAGCCTCGAGGTAGAGCCCTGCCTTTGCTGCTTAGGTGCTTCCGGAGCTTAGTCAAATGACTTAACCTCTCGGCTTGTACTCCTGTGAAACTGGGGCTACAAAGCCCTAGTCCCCAGGCTGTTGTAAAGATTGAGGGAGGTCCTATGATGGTCAAGCGCTGTACAGAAAGAGAGCTTTTCATTACTCTGCTCAGGCAATCAGCCTGGGAGTTAGTAATCTTCTCACTGGAACAGTGATGCCTTCAAAAGCGAGCTACGCTGCAACCTAAACCCTTCTCCACACCATTCTGGTAAGGTCAGCTGGAGTGCCCATCTGTCCTGGTTTGCCTGAGACCAAGGGAACTCCCAGGATGTGGATTTTTCTGGGCTAAAGCTGAGAAGGTCCTGGGTATGAGTTGAACACCCAGGCGGTGACCCCATTAGCCAATTCTGGGGACCGCCTCCCAGAGCCACAGACTGTGGCCTACCAGGTTTGCCTCCTTTCTAGAACTTGGCCTTTGGAACCACATCTTCAGAGTCTCATTGCTGAATATGCTTCCTTCCAATGCTGTCACTTCTCAGTATTTCTTCCTTCGCCTTCTGCCTTTTTTTTTTTTTAAGATTTATTTATTGATTTGAAAGTCAGAGTTACACAGTGAGAAGAGAGGCAGAGAGAGAGAGAGAGAGAGAGGTCTTCTGTTCAATGGTTCAATCCCCAATTCGGCCGGAGCTGAGCCGATTCGAAGCCAGGAGCCAGGAGCCAGGAGCTAGGAGCCTCCTCCAGGTCTCCCATGTGAGTGCAGGGGCCCAAGGACCCGGGCCATCTTCCACTGCTATCCCAGGCCATAGCAGAGAGCTGGATAGGAAGTGGAGCTGCCGGGCTCCGAACTGGCGCTCCTATGGGATGCCGGTGCTTCAGGCCGAGGCATTAACCCACTGTGCCACAGCAAACCGGGCCCTGCCTTCTGCTGTTACGCTCCTACACCCCTCCCCTTAGGAGATCTTTTCACTCCCAGGATCCCCAACCGCTTCTCACACACAGGTAGCTCCCAAGTCTCCATGGCAGACATCATCTCGGGCAAGCTTGGTATCCGCACCATCACTCACAAATATCCCAAAATCCCAAGTAAATGTACAACCTTCCTCACCAACTTCTTCCTTTTGCTAATGATCCAGTTAATGAGGCCAGAAATCCACTCTCCCCACCTCTTCCCACCCCTGCAGCCCCCATTCACTGAGGCATTAAGCCCTGTTGGCCCCTGCTTCCCGAAGGTGCCCCCCGTCTGCATCGTCTGCCCCTCACTGCCGTCCCCTCAATTCAGGCCTTGTGGTGGTCACCTCTTTGCACTTCATCCCCTCCAGCCTGTCCTCCATGTCACCGCCAGGGTGATTTTCCTAAAATATCAATATGATCACGTCATTCCCAGGCTTGGAGTTCTTCAAAGGTTCTCAGTGGCCTAGCATAGTGGTCAGCGAACTTTGTGAAGGACCGGATAGTAGTCTGAGCTTCCCCAGCCCAGGGCTTTCTGTCTCCACACTCAGCCCTACCGTCATAGCACAAAAGCAGCCACAGACAACACAGAAGTGAAGGGGCATGAATGTGCTCCGATAACATTTTATTTATGAAAACAGACGGCGGGACAGATTTGGCCTGAGAGTTCTGGTTTGCCAACCCCTGGCCCAAGGGATCCAGGCTTCTTGGCCAAAGGCTCTTTGCAACCAGCAGCCATGGGAAATGCCTTCTTCCCTGAAGACGTGCTGCCCTCCCAATTCAAAGCATCCTTCCCCATCCCCTGGGCTAAGGAGTCCACTGATTCTTCAAGGTGTGTTCCACCTGTGAGCTCCTCTGTGCAACTGCCTGGCAACCTACAGGAAGAGCCGGTCCTCCCTGACTCCAGCGCTTCCTACCATTTCCGTATATCACTGTACGAGCGTATAAGGCACCGCTCAGTCACTATGTCTTTTTTTTTTTTTTTTTACAAGCAGAGTGGACAGTGAGAGAGACAGAGACAGAGAGAAAGGTCTTCCTTTGCCGTTGGTTCACCCTCCAATGGCCGCCGCGGCCAGCGCACCAAGCCGATTCAAAGGCAGGAGCCAGGTGCTTCTCCTGGTCTCCCATGGGGTGCAGGGCCCAAGCACCTGGGCCATCCTCCACTGCACATCCTGGCCACAGCAGAGAGCTGGCCTGGAAGAGGGGCAACTGGGACAGAATCCGGCGCCCCAACCGGGACTAGAACCCGGTGTGCTGGCACCGCAAGGCGGAGGATTAGCCTAGTGAGCTGCGGCGTCAGCCGGTCACCATGTCTTTTGACCATACTGCCTCAAGAGCAGTCTTGTTCGTACTTCCTCCTCCCCGCAGTGCCAAGCAAAGTAGGGACACTAACAGCTGCCACTAAGCACCACGCTCTGATGGGGTCAGCCCTATTGTAGCACCCATTAGACAGATGAATAAAGGAAACACAGACAGTTGAAGTGACCTGCCCAGGTCACACAGCTAGTATATGCATAGCCACAACTAGAAGTCCATAGTTTGATTACCATACCATACTGTTATTTGCTTGATGAATTAATGTATTCATTAATATATTATCCATGAATTATATGCTTAATGAAAAAATTATTTCTATAGCACAAGATGTGAGAATAACATGAAAAGTAACTTTCTCTCCAGGAGAGACATCTGATTGCAGCTGGGGCAAAACAGGGGCCAGCCCTCTGATTAGCCGACCAGGAGTATGGAGGAAAGGGGACTTGTGCCACATCTCTCCACCGTGTGCCAAGCACAGGGCAAGACGCCCTATGAATCAGTCAGTTGTAACCCTGCCGATACGCCTGCCTGCAATCCTCAGGTTATAAGCTGGGCTGGAAGAAGCCAAAGAGTTTGGTCAGGATGAGACAGCTGGGTAGGGTCAGAGACAACAAAACTCAGGGCTCAGTGACTCCAAAACCATGAGTAATTTCCATAAATCCAATCTGTTCCAAAAAGAGAGGGCCCAGCAGAGTTTCCTGGTTCCCCATATCGTACCCAGCAGATCACGAGGCCCGTGTCTCACAACTGCCACCCACGAAGAGAAGGGAAAATCCTCCCAGCAGGGGGAGGAGAAAAGTAAATTATGTTTCTATTATTCTTTTCTTGGAAAAAATCTCCATATAAAAATTGATTTAAACTGTTCAATTTAAAATGGTTTAAAAGCTACATTTTGTGTTACATTTTGTGTTTACTGTTATTACAATAAGCAAATAGAAACAATCCATTTGGTACTATTTGCTTTAAAACCCGTAACACAATTCAGAACACAACACAATATAAATAACAACACAATGCAGCTACAAAAACGTACTATTCCACTTAAATAATAAAGTTATCACTCAAACTCGGTCTGAACGCCCAGTGGTTAACACCTGTGTGGCTTTCCCCCCTCCCAGCAGCAACCACTATTCTGAATTGGGTGTGTATCATTTCCTTGCACTTGTAACACACTTTTATGACATAGCAAATATCCTCAAACCATTCAAAGTATTATTTGGCCAAGTTTGTAAAAATAACACTACATTGTTTTTACTCTTCTGAAGTTTGCTTTTTCTCATCATTGATTCATATTAATACAATTGGCTCTAATTTATTCCTTTTCACTATTGTATAATTTCTACAATCAAATTATCCATTCTTCTGTTGATGAATATGGTTTCTGTTTTTTAGCTATTGAAAACATTGCTGATGTGAACAATAAAAACATATCTTTTTCATAACTTGTAATTAACGTATTTTTATCTATTGAAGGAGAGACAGACAGAGGGAGATTTCCCATCATCTAATTCATTCCCCCAAATGCCTGCCACAGCCAGGGCCAGACCAGACTGAAGTCGGGAGCCTGGAACTCTATCCGGGTCTCCCATGTGGGTGGGGGACCCAGGTACTTGAGCCATCATCTGCTGCTTCCTGGGATGCACGTTAGCAGGAAGCTGGAATCAGGGGCAGCACTGGGACTGGGCATTCCAGTGTGCCACACAGGGGTCCCAAGTAGCATCTTAGCTGCCACGCTAAACAGCTGTTCCTTGAAACATTCCTTTGGATGTTAACTGTGCAAGAGACTTTCTAGGACATGCATGAGGCTACTTCGAACAGTTGGTGGACAATGAAATTAAAACTAAGCTTATTCTGGCGCAGAAATTTTTTTGAAATTCATGCATACCAAGGATCTTCGAAAATTCATGAACGTAAGTTTTATGAGAAAATGATGCGTGGGTTTAGGAATAGAATTGCTGGGTCACAGGAGGGTCACAGCTCTGGTTATACTTGATAGCACCTCCTCAGGTTTTAAACATCAGTAACCTGAAGCCCAAGGAGGGCAGCTTCAGCTGCAGCCAGTAAGATTCAGATTAGACCCGGGGAGGAACTTCCTTGGTTGCTAAGGGATTGTTAGGAAGTGGTGCCAGCTGTGGAGGGAGGTAGGCGACTGGCTATCTCAGCCTGGTTTTCTGACAGGCTTCAGGTGTGAGTTGAGCCAGATTCCACGTAAATTGCCAAGTGAGGGGCCCGACTGCAAAGCACATCCTCACTACCTTCCTCCTCGCAATGAGACCCGCAAAGCTACACAGCAGGAGGGGATTTAAACAGGTGCTCCTGGCTGCCAGGCAGGGGGAGGGCGAGGGCGGGGTCAAGGCAGGCTTCACAGAAAGACAGGAGGGCTCGCTGGTAATCGCAAATAGCAGCATCTTCTGCTTGCTGAGAAACTGTGCGGGCCCTGCACTTGACCCATGCCACCTTGTGTAATCATCACAACGACCCTGTGAAGTAGGTATCTTTAATCTCTTTATGCAAAGGAAACTGATCCCAAAGCACCAAATAGCATGCGCAAGTTCACACAGCCAGCCAGTGGCAGCACAGGATTTGAACTCAGTTCAATTCTGAAGACTTTCAAGTCAAAGATCCCCGGGAGGAGGCAAAGGATGGGCGATGTAGAAGCCTATGAGAGTCCCAGGCCCGCTCCTGGGGGCGCAGGAAGGGAGGGCTGCCAGGCAACAGAGTGGGAGGTCAGGAGATGCTGGGTCATAGGCTGAGGGGCTTGGGAACCAGTTGCAGGTTGGAACAGAGGGAGGGAACAGAGCAGACACAGACGTCTAGGGGAGTGAGAATGGGATCCCGAACCAGGGAGGTGGCACAGGGGCCAGGAGGCGGGGAGAGGCATGGGAGATACCAGGAAGATTGGTATCAGGGATTGGCTACATAAAAGCAAGCGACAGAAGGGTTGACAGTTGCTTTCCCAATTTTTTTTTTTTTTTAATTTGAGAGAGAGAGAGAAAGAGAGAAAGAAACAGAGAGAGAGAGAGATGGACAGAGAGCTCCCATCGTCTGACTCACCCCTCAAATGCCTTTAACAGTCAGGGTTGGGCCTTGAGCCAGGAGCTGGAAAGTCAAGCCAGGTCTCCCATGTGGGTGGCAGGCACCCAAGCACTTGAGCCATCGCTGCTGCCTCCTAGGGTGCACATTAACAAGAAGCTGGAGTTGGAAGGGAGCCAGGAAGTGAACCAAGCACTCCAATGTGAGATGCAGGCATCCCAAGTGACATCTTAATGACTAGGCAAATCCCTGTTTCCTGGAATCTCAGAGGACCAGGCAGCAAGGCAAAAGTGAGCTCTAGGCGGCAAAGGATAATAAAATGACTGGTGCTTATTGGTACCAGTGATTAACTCTTTCGTCTTCACAACACTCTGAAGAGACCGAATCTATTAGAGCTCCCACTTCTCGGGTAAAGGAACTGATTGCAAAGAGGTTAAGCAATTTGCCCAAGATTAAACAGCTGGTCAGAGGCAGAGCTGGGATGTGAACCCAGACGGCCTGATTGCAGAAGCCTCCATCTTTTTAGATGTTTTTTTCCAAAAGGTCTCACATATTTATTACTGAACCAAGCCACTGGTTGCAGCTCTAATCAAACATGTCCAGCTGTGCAGACGATGGGGACATGTTCAGCTTGATGTGCCGGCGAGCAGGAACCTGTGTGTCTTGCATGTAAGTGCACTTCCTCACAGGCCCAGCCTGCTGCTTCTCCACTGTCTGCTTTGGTTACCAGTTTCCATGCAAACCCACTGGGGAGAGGGGCAGTCCAGGACTCTTGATCCTGAAGGTCTTGTTAGAAGACACGGCGGGGAAGAGTCAGGTACACGCACCCCGACGGTGGAGGCAGGGAGAAAAGCTTGGTTTTTGTTGTCGTTATGATTTATTTACTTGAAAGGCAGAGCAACACAAGGTGAGGAAGAGAAAGAGAAAGAGAAATCTTCATCCACTGCTCCATTCCCCAAATGGCCAGGAGCCAGGAACTCCACCTGGATCTCCCACAGAGGTGGCAGCACACAAGTCCTTGGGCCGTTGCTTTCCCGGGTGCATTAGAGGGCGTTGGATCAGAAGCAGAGCAGCTAGAACTTGAACCAGGGCTTCACTATGGGATGGCAGCATCGCACGCATCAGTTTAACCCTCTGTGTCACAATGCTGGTCCCCAGAGGCCTCGGTCTTACTCACCTCTGGAATACCATGTCTGTTGAGATACTGCGGACTTCAAAATGCTCATAAAAATGGAATTAAAAGTTAAACTTGGCCGGTGCCATGGCTCAATAGGCTAATCCTCCACCTGCAGTGCCGGCACCCCGGGTTCTAGTCCCGGTCGGGGTGCCAGGTTCTGTCCCGGTTGCCGCTCTTCCAGTCCAGCTCTCTGCTGTGGCCCAGGAGTGCAGTGGAGGATGGCCCAAGTGTTTGGACCCTGTACCCGCATGGGAGACCAGGAAAAGCAACTGGCTCCTGGCTTCAGATCAGCGTGGTGCACCGGCCACAGCGGCCACTGGAGGGTGAACCAACGGTAAAGGAAGACCTTTCTGTCTCTCTCTCTCATTGTCCACTCTGCCTGTCCAATATATATATCATTTCCTTTGCATTTCTGCAACTTCTGTCTCTGGGCAGTTACACCCACTATCTCCATGCACACCCTCCTGTGGGGCAGGCCTTTCACATAGCGCATCCCCAACCGGAGTCCTAGGTCCTCGGCTTCTGATCCAGTTTTCAGGTAATGAGCAGTGATGGCTCAAGTAGCTGGGTCCCTGCCACCCATGTGGGAGACTTGGGTTGAGTTCCTGGCTCTAAGCATCAGCCTGGCTTTTACAGGCATTTAGGGAGTGAACCAGGGGATGGAAGATTTCTCTGTATCTTTGTGTGTGTGTCTCTGTCAAATAAAATGAAAAAAAAAAAAATTCTCCCTTCAGCCTCCCAAATAAACACATAATCTAAACACAAAAGTACTTAAAAAGTTCGTAGAAAAGTAGAATGGACTTATTTCTTTTTTTTTTTTTTTTTTTTTTTTTGTTGACAGGCAGAGTGGACAGTGAGAGAGAGAAACAGAGAGAAAGGTCTTCCCTTGCCGTTGGTTCACCTTTCAATGGCCGCGCGGCCAGTGCGCTGCGGCCGGCGCACCGCGCTGTCCAATGGCAGGAGCCAGGTACTTTTCCTGGTCTCCCATGGGGTGCAGGGCCCAAGCACTTGGGCCATCCTCCACTGTACTCCCGGGCCACAGCAGAGAGCTGGCCTGGAAGAGGGGCAACCGGGACAGAATCTGGCGCCCCGACCGGGACTAGAACCCGGTGTGCCGGCGCCGCAAGGTGGAGGATTAGCCTAGTGAGCCACGGCGCCGGCCAAGGTACAGTTGTTAAACACAAGAGTAGTGCCAAATATGACACAGCTCCTGCCATCAAATGATCCATCATCTAGTAATGGAGATGAATGTTTCCATAAATAAGTGTAATTTCTGTATATTTTAAAAAGATTTATTTATTTACTTGAAAGTTATAATTACAGAGAGAGGAGAGACAGAGGGAGAGGTGTTATATCTGCCAATTCATTCCCAAATGGCCTCAGCAGCCAGATTTGGGCTAGACTGAAGCCAGGAGCCAGGAGCAGCTTCCGGGTCTCCCACGTGGGTGGATAGCACGTGGGCTGTCCTCCACTGCTTTCCCAGGCGCGTTAGCAGGGAGCTGAATGGGAACTGGTGCCCGGTATTGCATGCAGTGGTCTAACCCACTATGCCAAACCCTGGCCCCTTTTCTTACGCTTATTAACTCAAGTAAGCTGCACTACTCCATAAGGAAAATGGTGTCATTACTTCTAATAGATGAAGAAAGGAAGCACAGGGCGGTTAAGCAACCTGCCCAAGGTCACACAGCTCTGAGCTCCTAGCCTCTGAGCCACTCCTGCAGGGAAAGAGTTTAGGCTGGACACGGCCGTCCTAGCAGTCCACACCTGCAGAGACTTGAGGGATGTCGAGGTATGTCACTGACCACTGGTGTTTACAGGGAGTTGAGGAAAACGGCACGCGGACGAAAACGGAGCAGCTGGGAGATAAGACCCCAGAGAACGTGGCTTCCTGAACTTGAGGAGGAGGAGGGCAGGATCTTTGTAGGCGGGGACTAGAGAGGGCCATGAGTGTCTTGAAGGCTGGGATCTCTGTGGACCCTGAGCTCACACTGCACACGTGCTGAGCTCACTCTACACCTGCTGCTGCTGCAGGAGCTACCCGCAAAGAGCACATGGGAAATGCGTCTTAGGAAAAAACTATGCATGCATTTCAAAAGGTTTTACATTGAAGTAAGCCTTTCCACCGCGGCTCACTAGGCTAATCCTCCGCCTTGCGGCGCCGGCACACCGGGTTCTAGTCCTGGTCGGGGCGCCGAATTCTGTCCCGGTTGCCCCTCTTCCAGGCCAGCTCTCTGCTGTGGCCAGGGAGTGCAGTGGAGGATGGCCCAGGTGCTTGGGCCCTGCACCCCATGGGAGACCAGGAAAAGCACCTGGCTCCTGGCTCCTGCCATCGGATCAGCGCGGTGCGCTGGCCGCAGCACGCCAGCCATGGCGGCCATTGGAGGGTGAACCAATGGCAAAGGAAGACCTTTCTCTGTCTCTCTCTCTCACTGTCCACTCTGCCTGTCAAAAAATAAATAAATAAATAAATACAATTGTACCTGCGGGGCCAGTGTGGTGACATAGAAGGTTGGGTTACTGCCTGCAGCACCAGCATCCCATATGGGCACTAGTTCATGTCCCAGCTGCTCCACCTCTGATTGAGCTCACTGCTAATGCACCTGAGAACGCAGCAGAGGATGGCCCAAGTGCCTGGGCACCTGCCGCCCATGTGGGAGACCTGGAAAAATCTCCTGGCTTTGGCTTGGCCCAGCCCTGGCCATTGCAGCCATTTAAGGGGTAAACCAGTAGATGGAAGCTCTCTCTCTCTGCCTCTCAAAAAAAAAAAAAAAAAAAAAAAAAAAAAGAATTACAGCTGCTTGACACATGTTTACTATATGAACGAGTGAAGGAATGAATGAGATGACAGAATTCCTCCATCCTTGGGGTTCCCAGAGCCCCATAGTGAGGAGCCAAGAGTTCTGACTCATTCCCCTCTCCAGGAACCTTATTTGCTTCCTCTTTCACCCCAGTCCTACCAATCTCTTGACCCCACTTCCTCTAGACATTTGCATATTCATCACATAATTCACAGGCCATACACAGTTATCAACTTAAAAATTAGCCACTATAGATGCATCGATTTTCAAGTCCCACCTGCGATTACCTTGGCAAGGCCAGACCAAAAGATTTCCCTGGCCGGCCTTCTACATTGCTCTACAGTCTTCTCTGACAGTGCCAGCCAACCCCCAAAGCCTCCAGGCGGACCTCCTGGCCTCCCTGCTGTCCTGAGCCACGCTGGCTGGCATGGAGCCCCACCATCAGACCTTGTCTCATTGTTCTGTCCTACAAAGCCGTCTGCACAGGGGGACCCGGGGGACCCAGGCTCAGAGAGCCTCACCCGCTGGCCAATTTGTTGAGGGACAGAAGGACAAGGACCCCAAAGGAGGCGGGTTCAGGAGGAAGCCCTGGCAATTGTATTGGGAGCCCAGAGTTCCAATGAATCTAGGGAGACAGAAGCTCCTAGCAGGCCAATCTCACTCCCAGCTCCAGGCCTGAGTTCGGGAGAGCAGAGAAAGGCTTGCCTGGGTTAGCAGTGCCTGAGAGAGCCACCAGCAGGAACGGATGCCAGAACACCCAGGCTCCCTCTGTTCCCCTTTGGAACCGGGCAGACCTGGGCTCGAATCCCAGCCCTGTCACTAGCCAGCTGCATGATGGTGAGGCCAATGCTTCTACCTCTCTGGGACGACTTCCTCATCTGTGAAGCCGATATTTTAATATGGAATTGCAGAGACGTGGTGATGTCTACAGATAACGTATTTCTTACAACTCCTTGCCCAAAATTCACAGTGACAGACAGGAAGCAGGACAGGGGTCACCAGAGGCTAGGGACGGGAGAGCTATTGTTTCATGGGTGCGGAGTTTCTGTGCGGGGTGATGAAAACGTTCTGGAAAGGGGTGGTGGTGAGGGTTGCTCAACACTGGGCATATGCGTAAGGGCACTGAACTGTCGGTGTAACAGTGGCGAGCGTGCTAGATTTTAGGCATGTCTTTTCATCACACACAAGGCGCATAAACAAGATGGGAGCCTTTAGCCAGCACCTGGCGCCTAGTAGGTGCTGGATAACACACAGAAGCTGTGATCACTGCGTTGGCGCAGCCCACCCAACCCCCACCTCTTCCCTTCCCTCTTCAGAAAGAAGAAACTGGGAACTCCTAGGGATGTTGTCCAAACTTCTCTCACCCCAAGGAACAGGAGCTGACCTGGGAGACGGAAAACGCGGGGAGCCCCCTTCTAGTCAAGCGAACACAGTCAGGAGGTGGTGGAAGACGAAACCACCTGTCCCTCATTATGCCAAGTTGGTAATCCTCTCGGGGTGGGGGCGCTGCGCGCCCGTCCCTGGCCGGCCTCCGCCCCTGCGAACTCCGAAACTGTCGTCTAGCCCCCTGCCTGCCTCCCTCCCCACAGCACAAAGGCTCCGGCTGCTTTTCAAGCCCAGGAAACCGGCCCTGAGCCCCACCCCCTCCCCCTTGATTGGAGCCAGAGAGGAGAGAGCACGGAAAGAAATCGGCAAGGCGCAGGAATAGTGTGGGGAGGGGCGTTTATTTTCTATCTGCCTAGAGGCTAGACGGAGGAGGTTCTAAAATAGTCTTAGGAGTGAAGGAGGTTAGATGCTTCCGGTCGCCTGAGCGTTAAGGCGATGGAAGAGAACACGGTCTCCCAGGAGAACTCCGAAAATGGGGCAGAGATCTGTCTTTTTAGGCCAGGGTTTCTCAACGGCAGCTTTACCCTCAGCGCAGCGATACTGTGGAGCAGATAGGCTACTGCGCGGGGCAGGAGGCTTCCAGGCGTCTCTCCTCACTAGCCGCCAGCAGCATCCTCACCCGGTCAAGAGGACCAAAAAAAAAAATTCATTGAAGTCCACCAAGGGACCAGACTGTCCCCCACCCCTGTGTGACAATTGCTCATCCAGGCACTGGTTTCTGCTTGGAGGGAGGGAATGAAAAAGTTGACCTCTGGACTCAAAATCCAAAAAGTAAGACTCCACAATGGGTGGGTGCCGTGCCTGCCACGCAAACACTCTATCTCCAGGGGACCCTCTCCTGCTCTCCACGCAGATCTTCCAGGGCCAGTGGAGGCTGTTGGGTACACATTCTCCAGGCCATCTTGGAGTCACACAGAAAACAGAAGCCAAGGCCTGGAAAGCAGTTTCCAAGCTCCAGGTCTTCATGTTATCTCTGCCCTCCTCCAAGCCCTAGCAAGCTGGGCCGAGGAGTGCCACTGGTGGTCCGTAAGCCCCCCAGCCCTAAATCAGTATCACGGATTTTCCTATTGCCTGGGGTTCCAGTGTGGCCCTGCATGATGCCGGCTACCGAAGCTGCCTTTTTTGAAAACGTGACCCTTAGGCCGGCGTGTGGCAAAGTGGTGAGGTCGCCCCCTGAGCTGTCTGCATTCCACACTGGAGTGCCTCCTTCCAGGCCTGGCTACTCTACTTCCAATCCAGCTCCCTGCTAGTGCACACCCTGAAGGCAGTAAGGAGTGGCTCAAGTACTTGGCTCCCTGCCACCCACACAGGTGACTCAGATGGAATTCCTAGCTCCTGGTTTCTGCCTGGCCCCGCCTTGTTTATTGCAGGCATTTGGGGAGTGAACTAGCAAATGGAAATCTCTCTCCATCTGTCTCTCTGCTTTCAAATAAAATGAAAAAAAGAAAATGTTATTTTGCTCAATATGGACTTTTTTCATTAATCTTACTGTTAAAAATATGGCATTAACATATTCTTTATCTTTACTGAGATTCTTGGCAGTTCCTTAAATTTTATGCCTGAGTGAGCGCCTCCCTCCTCTCCTCCTGGTCCACCCCCCTCACTGGGTTTCCTGCAGGGGAGCCCATGAGGCACACCTGAGGGCAGAGGTCATGGGCCACAGACCAAGGCCCAGAGGCTGGATTATACACACATTTGGATTTTGTTTGGCTTGCAGTGTGTTTTCACAAGTGTGTCTCAATGATCCCAGCAGCAAACCCTGTGGACAAGGCCTGCTCTGGCCTCATCCTCTGCCCTCAGCAAGACACCCCTTTAGTCTGTGCTTCTGGATTCTGGAGACAATCCCACCCCACCCCACCCCCACCCCCCACCCCCGCAGCCTGGCCCACCATCCCCGTACCTGAGAGCAGGCGTTGTCTGAGGACTGGAGGCCCAGGGTGTTGCCGACAGGGCCCTCACAGGACATGACCCCAGGCCACTGGGGTCCTGCAGGTCAAAAGGAAAAAAAAATTCTGGGACAAAGGCTGAGAGACATGTGGGCGTTCCTCATGGTCCAGGTCCTGCTCGCTAGGCCCCAGAAGGCCCACGAGGCCTGCTGCCTCCCGCACCCCGAGACCCGGCTGTGGCCAGGACCCACCAGGGTTGGGAAATTTGCTCCACAGGTATGGACACCCAGGAGCAGGTGAGGCCCGGCTTAGAAACCAGCTGGTGCCAAGGGGGCGTGGCCTACCCTGCCAGGAATGGGGCCAAAGCTGCCATTTTTCCACCTCGCATTGGTGAAGCCTTTTGCTCCCTTTAGGCAGAGGGTTCCAGGGAAGCTGGGGATGACGTTTAGATGTCCTTCCCAAGGACCCCTCCTCCAGAAAGCCTTCCCAGCTTCTCAGGCCTTCCTTCCTGTCTCCTCCGGGCATCTGAGTCTGCAGTCGGGGTCCAGGACTCTATCACTTCCTGTGTGACTTTGGACAGCTTCTCTACTTCTTTGGTCCTCACTTGTGTAATAGAACCTACAAATATCAGTGGTTTCCCAGTGCCAAACACACTGAAGATTTACATTCTTTGCCTTCCTCAGACTTTCCGACCCTGCCCTCAGGGCTGGGCTGAGCCAAAGCTGGGAGCCAAGAGCTCCACCCAGGTCTTCCAGGTGAGGGTGTGGACCCAATCATTTGAGCCGCCACTTGCTGCCCCCTAGGGGGTGCATTAGTAGGAAGCTGGAATCAGGAGCAGAGCCAGGACTCAAACCCAGGCACCCTGACATGAGACGTAGATGTCCCAAGCTGCGTCTTAACTACTTCTGCACCAAATGCCTGCCCTCTACTCCCCTCTTCTTAAGGACAGAGATGTTATTGCAAGGTGTCCGGCACGTAACAAATCTTCCCAGGCAGACGAATCAATTAATTCACAAGCTTTTACTGGGATTCCGCTCCCAGGTCCCAACAGAGCAGGGGCCTGGGGAAGTCACACGTCAGAGGTTGGGAGGGCTCCTTTTATAGATACAGGGCATGGGGGTTAAAGGTTGAGGCAGGTCTGATCCTCATTGGTTGACCTTTAGGCACCCGTGGGGACCTTGACAAGGACTTTTCTTCCCCAAAAGTACAGGTAGGGACTCTCCATTCCTGGAAGTGTAGGCCTTCCCTCCTTGCGGATCCCAAAGCTACCATCTATAACCCTGCAGGGCTTATTCATTTTTGTTTTTAAGATTTATTTTATTAGGCCGGCGCTGTGGCTCACTAGGCTAATCCTCCGCCTTGCGGCGCCGGCACACCGGGTTCTAGTCCCGGTCGGGGCGCCAGATTCTGTCCCGGTTGCCCCTCTTCCAGGCCAGCTCTCTGCTGTGGCCCGGGAGTGCAGTGGAGGATGGCCCAAGTGCTTGGGCCCTGCACCTCATGGGAAACCAGGATAAGTACCTGGCTCCTGCCATCAGATCAGCGCGGTGCGCCGGCTGCAGCACGCCAGCCGCGGCGGCCATTGAAGGGTGAACCAACGGCAAAGGAAGACCTTTCTCTCTCTGTCTCTCTCTCTCACTGTCCACTCTGCCTGTCAAAAAAAAAAAAAAATATTTTATTTATTTAACAGAGTTACAGAGAGAGGTAGACGGGGGGGGGGGGGGGTGGAGACCTTCCATCCGCTGGTTCACTCCCCAAATGGCGACAATGGCCAGAGTTGAGCCGACACCTTACAGACACCAGTTCTAGTCTCGGCTGCTCCTCTTCCAATCCAGCTCTCTGCTATGGCCTGGGAAAGCAGCACAAGATGGCCCAACCACTCAATCCCTGTGCCCATGTAGGAGACCTGGAAGAAACTCCTGGCTCCTGGCTTCAGTTCAGCCCGGCTCCAGCCATTGCGCCCATTTGGGGAGTAAACCAGCAGACAGAAGACTTTTCTCTGTCTCTCCCTTTCTCTGTCTGTAACTCTGCCTCTCAAATAAATAAATAAAATATATATATATATAAAAAAACCCAAAGTACGTTTCATGTGTTAAAAAAAAGGAAAGAAAGCATTACAGAGACAGAGAAAGGTCTTCTGTCTGCTGGTTCACTCCCCAAATGGTGGCAATGACCAGAACTCGGCCAGATAGAAGCCAGGAGCCAGGAGCTTCTTCCGCATCTCCAACATGGCTGCAGGGGCCCAAGGACTTGGGCTATCCTCTGCTGCTTTCCCAGGCGCATTAACAGGGAGCTGGATCAGAAGTGAAGCAGCCAGTACTCGAACCAGTGTCCATATGGCTGTGCTGTACAGTGATCTGCCCTCAAGGAGGCCCAACAGGCCAGGCCACTACATTGGCTCTCAGTGTGGTAAGCCTGGGTTTCGGCAGAAGTCAGCCTGTGAAGAGCCCTGGCAGCTCTGCCAGCCAAGAGTTGGATCACTGGAAGTGGACCTCTCCTGGAGTCGAAGGACTTCAGGTCAGAGCCACAGATCTTACTGGCTCTAAGCTGAAGAGCGCTTCACTCGGCCCAGCTTCCAAGGTGACCACCGCTGCTGAGAGGAGATGGCCAAGTAGGGTCAGCAACACTGCAGGCAGAACTGTGACTTTCCTGTTACAGATGCCACCTGCCTTCACCTGGCCAGCTCTCCTCCCAGGCCAGTCAGGTAATGGAAGTCAACAGGGTTCCTTCCCCAAGGAGGTTCACACCTCCCTTAGGATGTACCCCATGTGAAGAGACAGACAGGTCTGGGCCTCTTAACTTACAAGGCCTAAAGCCCACCAGATTATTTTCAAGCCCCTTCTGTCAGGTTCTATTTGTCTCTCAATCGGAGAACTTATTTGTGGCTGAGACAGCACCTTTCTTGGGTCCTCTAATAATGACTCTGTCCTTTGTTCTAGACCCTGTCTAGCCCACTTGGGTCTCATTCCTTTGTAATCATAGCCTCTACTCTAACATCAATGGCTCTACTCCCAACCTGTGTGTACTGATGGTCCTCTCCTCCACTTAATTTGTATGATTATTCAAAATTTCCCTACAGACAAACCCCGCTACCTGCAAAAGTTGAGTGGCCTTTCTCCCGGTCTTGGCTGGGATCAGATTTAAACCACGTCCATCAAACAATCCTCACAAGGGTCCAGAGACCCACCTCATTTCCTCTCCTCTATGAAATCCTTTCATTACCTGGTTAATGCCACTCTTAGGATCATCGGTTGCTATTCTCATCCTGACTTACATACTATAGTGTTTTCAGCAGGTGATAATGGAATGAACCAAGGCCTTCAGCAACCAGGCAGTCAACCAGATGCTTCTCCATCCATACATGCCTGTCCCTGTGGAGCCCCAAGATACCCCCAGCGGGCCCCTGTAGACGATGTCCCCAGTCAGCAGGAAGTAGCCAGAGAGACTCATCGTCACCCCCTTTCCTATCATCAAAAGGTTGGGATGGTAGCTTTGGGATCCGCAAGGAGGGAAGGCCTACACTTCCGGGAATGGAGAGGCCTACTTCCGGGGAAGAAAGTCCTTGTCAAGGTCCCTGCAGGTGCCTAAAGGTCAACCAATGAGGATCAGACCCGCCTCAACCTTTAACCATGCCCTGAATCTATAAAAGGAGCTCTCCCAATCTCTGACACGTGACTTCCCCGGCCCCCGCTCTGTTGCTCTGTTGGGACCGGGGAACCTCGCCCGGGAGTGGAACCCCAATAAAAGCCTGTGAATTAATCGATTCGTTTGCCTGGGAAGATCCGTTACGTGCCGGACACCTTACAGTGTCCATATGAGATGCCAGCACCATAGGCAGAGGCTTAGCCTACTATGCCACAGCGCTGGCCCCTGTAACTCTGCCTTTCAAATAAATAAATAAATCTTTTTTAAAAAAAATGCAAGGACTCACACCTCTGTTTCTTTCCAGCTCTCTCATGCTGCAGGTCTTAGGTTGACATGTGGAATCTTTGATGGCCTGTTGTATGCAGGTGGCCAAGCAAGGCACCGACTGTTAGGAAAATGGCGCAGCTTTATCTATGGCGTGATCTACACCCTGATTACATCCTATGCCCTGGCTCCCACCGCCATTGCTGAAAGTCAGGTGGCCACATGGCCCAACCACCTCTGCCAAGCACCACCCCCATCCTAATGGGATTCACTGCTCCTGCTTCCCTGCCCGCCCTCTGGCAAAGTTTTAAAAGGGCCTGTTCCTGAACACGTGGCTCTCTTGGCTTCTCTCCCCTCCTGCTCACTCTCTCTAGCCTTCTCTTCTCACTCACTCCCCTCTCTCCTCTCTTCTCTCCTCTTTCTCTCTTACTCTCCTTTTTCCTTCTTTGCCCCTTCCCTCCAGCCCGCTGGGTTTTCCCCAATAAACCCTTACTCCGGTGTTTGCTGTGTTTTGTGACGGCCTAACAGAAATACATAACACCAACCCCATTCCTGCTCCTTTAAAAACAAACAAACAACAACAACAAATGAGAACAAGGCGGTTGATTGCAGGAGGAGCCTGATAGAGTCGTGTTGCCAGCTCCCTAGCGACAGCTGCCCCCTGCACGCAGTTCTCTTTACACCCAACCCTCCAGAAGGCTCTCCTCAGCTCCCCAAGCCATTCCTGGACCAACCCACCTCCCCACCCCAACTGCCATTTTCTGAAAGGCCAACAAGGAATAAAAATGATCCTGACCCTTCACGTTTGTGCGACGCTTCACTTGTCTACTATCGCCAACAGGGATGATGTTTACTGCACAAGAACCATGCGAGGCACTGAGCCAGGATCTGAGGATGAAAGCACTCCACCTTCCCCAGGAATGCAGGGAAGAGATGTGCAATGGGATTCCAGATGCCAGAACCACACAGGGGCTGCAGGGACATAGAGGCAAAAGGGTGACGTGTGTGTGAGCATGTGCACGTAGGCAAGCATGTACCTGTGTGTGCAGGAGGCCCCTTGAGCCCTGTGAAGTACTCATAGAGCACCAGGGCTGGGGGGAGCTCACAGACCTGTTAGCCCCATGCCCTTTTTTTGTTTGTGTAGAGACTGAGGCTTGGGGAAAGTTGACTGACTTGCCGAGGTCACTCAGCTGATGAAGGTCACAATGGCTAGACTGGAATCAATATCAAGCTTCCTCCAGTTTCTCTCCATTGTGTTCTTGCCCCCTCATTCTCCATCTGCTAAGTTTACTCAATAGTAATGATATCTTTAAACTTTTTTTTTTTTTTTTTTTTTTTTTGAGAGAGAGAGATACATAGAGAGAAAGCTACTATCCCCTGGTAAACTTCTCCAATGTCCACAACAGTCTGAGCTGGACTGGGCTGGGGCCAGAACCAGAAGCTGGGAACTCAAGTCAAGTTTCTCATGTGGGTGGCAGGAACCCTGTCACTTGAGCTGTCACTGTTGCTTCCCAGGGTGTGCGTTCACAGGGCTGGAGTCAGGAACAAAACCAGACACCAAACCTCCGGCCTGGCTCGCTGGCATTGTAACTGCCAGGCCAAACGCCCCCTCCAGGAATGGAACGAAAGCTCGAGAAGTTTAAAACAAGCTCTCCACATGGATTGATCCATGGATTACTCAGCAACTCTGAGGGTTAGGTGTGTTTTTATCTTCCCCTTGAATGATAGCATTGACTCATAGGTTAATTGATTTCCTTGAGGTCACACAGTTAACACACAAAAAGATCAACATGAAGACAGGTAGTCTGAGTCCAGTGCTGTGGTAAAAAAAAAAAAAAATGGGTAAAAAAAATAATCGCTTAATGGAGGAGGCATTGTGTTACAGTGGGTTAAGCCACCACCTGCAATGCCAATATCAAATATGAACACCAGTTCAAGTTCAGACTGCTCCACTCAGCTCCCTACTAATTAGCCTGGGAAAACAATCAAAGATGACCCAAGTGTGTGGGCCCCTGCTACCCATGTGGGAGACCTGAATAGAGTTCTTGGCTTCAGTCTGGTCCAGCCCTAGCTGTTGTGGCCATTTGGGGAGTAAACCAGCAGATGGAAGCCCTCTGTTTCTCTCTCTCTCTCTCTCTCTCTCTCTCTCTCCTCTCTCTATAACTCTGCCTTTCAAATAAATAAATAAAAATTTTAAAAAAATCTCTTAGTGACTTTGTTTAGCATCCAAATCCCAGACCTTACCCTCAGAATGTTGGATTCTCTGGGCCTGGGGTGAGTAAGCTGGAGTCTGCATTTTAACCATGCATCCTGATTGATGAGGATTTACTGGCCCTTGAACCTTGCTCTGAAAAACTCATTTCTAATGGATCTTAAATTCAAAGTCTCTGGCAGAGTCTCTGCCTTCTCTGGGAATCTCCCCTGTCCCCAGGGAACTGGCTCAGGCATGGAATGGGAATGAGGGTGCTCTGGGAACAGGTGTATGCCCCCTGGCGGTCAGAGACGAGAGGCCTGGCGCTGCAGCCTACAGGGTCCCTGGTCAACAGCACAAATGTGAATTTTTCTAGAATTCCATTCAGCCAATATTACTGAGGTGCCACTGTGTGCCAGCACTGAGCCAGTGTAACACACAGCACACCCAACAGAAACAGAGTTCTCCAAGGTGACTGCTCTCCTATTCTCTCTCGCTGATAATAAGGCCTTGAGTGCAAGCTACAGGATCCAGTTCAAGTGCTCACATCTGACAATATGTTAAGCTGTTAGGAAGGCAGCAAAAGAGTTTGTTGAAAACAGCTGAGCCCACACCCTGGCGTGAGACTTCGAGAGAGTACGCGTTTGCCACACTGCATGGAGAGCCCTGGCTTTGGTGTCCCACTGTTCTTGCTCTGCAAGTGCTTGGGGCCAGCCTCAACTTTTCTGAGCTGCAGCTACCTCAGCTGACCCATGTGAATATTCAGGATCCTTACTTTCCAGGGCTGTGAGGAGGAAGGGATGGCCTCTTAGAACAGTGTCTGCCCAGGGTAAAAGCTTGGAAATCCGTAGGGATTTGTATGTACTTCCTAGTTCTATACCTCAGAGTATAAGGGATACCTACCAGGGTTTCTACACAAGCCTTGATTCATTCTCCTTGAAAAGGAACAGTAATAATTCTCAACCCAGTGTAGTTGAGGGACAAGATCTGTTCTCATGCTGAATCCTCTCTGTGTGACCAATGGACATCAAAACTCTTCCACACTGGGGCTGGTGCGGTTACCCAGTGCTTGCGATGCCAGCATCCCATATCGGAGTGCCAGTTTGAGTTCCGGCTGCTCTGTTTCTTGTCCAGCTTCTTGCTAATGCACCTGGCAGGGCAGCAGAAGACGGCCCAAGTACTTGGGCTCCTGCCACCTGTATGGGAGACAAGGTTGGAGATCCTCGCTTCTGGCTTTGACCTGGTCCATCCTAACCTCACGTGGCCATTCAAGAAGTGAACCAGTGGGTAGAAGATTTCTCCCTCATTATGCCTTTCAAATAAATAAATAAATCTTAAAAACACAACATTTTTCCACGCTATAAATGGGAATGTAAATTAATACATCATTGGAAAAATTGTTTGACGATGTCTGCTGAAGCCAAGCACATTTACAACCCAGCAGCTCCATTTCCATAAAGAATGCACATAGATGTTACCAAAAACACAAGCGGGAATGTTCATAGTGGTGCTGTTAGTAATAGCCCAAAGTGGAAGAATAGCTAGGTGTCTAACAATAGTAAAAAGGGTGGTATTTTCCTAGAGTGCCGTATTACATGCGACGAGAGTACGCGGACTGCAACGGCATCCAGTGATGTAGGTGAAGCTCACGAGCGCAATGATGGAAGAAGCCAGACTCTGAAGAGCGTGGATCACATGATTTCTCAGATCTAAAGCCCCAAACTGCCCCCAGTGAGTCTCTGCTGTAAGAGATCAGAATAGCAGCTGCCTTTGGTGGAGAGTGGGCGAGAGGGGGCCCGCGGAGGCTTCATGGAGGAAGTTGCCAGTACTGCTCTTTCTCCTTCCCTGTAGCAGAGGCACAGCGTATGCACTTCATCGAAGCGCACCAGGGCAAGGTGCCTGAAGCAGGGGCGGGGAAGTCGTTTGGGATGCCCTCGTCCCACATCTGAGTGCCTGGCTTCAAGTCCCAGCTCTGCTCTCAGTCCCAGCTTTCTGCTAACAGGCACCCTGGGAGGCAGCAGCGATGGCTTAGGTCATTGGCTCCCTGGACCCACATGGGAGGCTTGAGTTCCAGGCTCTTGGGTTCAGCTTGACCCAGTCCTGGCTGTTGCAGGTATTCAGGATGTGGATGGGAAATCTTGTTTCTCTTTTAAATAAATTTTTAAAAAGACACAAAATGTTCTATCTGTGAAAACGCCCATAAAAAAAAAAAAAAAAAAAAAAAAAGAGGCATCAGGCTGTTGGCCCATGATCTGTGTTCTTTCCTGGGAGTACGTTAGATTTCAATAAACAGTCCCTCGTGACCAGTCACAAAGTGCTCTTAGGACTCACTTGTCACCAGCTTAAGCCCGGAGTCCCATTGGGGATCAGAAGCAGGAGTATAATGCCCTCTGGGGATGCGAGATCTGGCCTCAGGCCCAGGAGCTGAAACCTGGACTCCTGCTGGAAGCCGGGAACAAAAGGGCTGCCCTGTAGATAAAACAGGTTCTAGAAAATCTGCACCATTCTGCTGTAGGACACAGCCGAATGTCTCCAGACACCTGCCTGGAGGCGAGGGTGGAAAACCAGACCCCAGCTCCACCAGGCTCAGAGGTGACACCTGCACATGCCTGCACTTGCTGTCCTGGTTATACTTCTTTTTTTTTTTCCTTAAAAAAAAAAAAAGTTTGTTTATTTATTTACTTGAAAGTCAGAATTACAGAATGAGAGTTAGAAAGATACAGAAAGAGAGGGAGAGATTTCATCTGTTGATTCAATCCCCAAATGGCCCCAAATGGCTGGGGTCTGGGTGGCAGAGGTCCAAATAGTAGAGCCATTTTCCGCTGCCTTCTCAGGCTCATTTGTAGGGAGCTGGATCTGAAGGGAAGAAGCCGAGACTCGAACCAGTGCTCATAAGGGATGCTGGCATCGCAGGCGATGGTCTAACCCGTGGCACCACGTTGCCCCAATAAATAACTTATAATTAGGTCTTTCAAAAAGTGAATGGGTGCCTTGAAGGAGTTGGCATGAAACTCACCCTTCCCTAAGTGTGGACTGTGCTTCATGACTTTTCCAAAAAGGACAGGAGTCACCTTGCTGGTCACTCCCCCACACCAGGAGCCAAGGTCAGCATCCATGCTGGCACCACACGGCCTCAACATGACATGAAGGCTGAGAACGGCACTCTATCCCCCAGGTCTCCTCCCACACTACCAAAATGTAAGCTTGAGAAAAGCAGCAGACAAGTCCTAACTATGTTGTATCCAAAGCCCTGACTAGGCCTCCTTAAACCTGCCTGGCCATCAAAAATGGGGGAGAGAGGAAGCAGCGGAGAAGGGAACCCGAGGAGATGGACAACAGAAGCTCACACGAGAGTCTTGCTTGTCTTTTGGAACAGGAAAAAAGAAGAGGCTGGGGAAACACTACCGAGTGTAGGCCGTAGTTAGCACTAACACACTCACACCAGTTCCACACTTGTGACAAATGCTCTGTACTAGTGCCCAGACGTTACTAACAGGGGCACGTGATGTGAGGTATAGGACAGCGCACACAGTCTGCTCAATGATTCTGCAAGTCTAAAACTATTCAGACATTTTAAATAAAAAAAAAAATATTTCATTTATTTGAAAGGTGAAGTTACAGAGAGAGAGACAGAAAGAATCTTCCATCCACTGACTCACTCCCCAAATGGCTGAAACCAGCCCTGGCTGAAGCCAGGAGCCAGAAGCTTCTTCCGGATTTCCCACGTGGGTGTAGGGGCCCAAGCACTTGGGCCATCTTTCACTGCTTTCTCAGGCGCATTAGCAGGAAGCTGGACTGGAAGAGGAGCAGCTGGGAATCAAACTGGCACCCATATGGGATGCTGGCACTGTAGGCAAAGCTTAACCTGCTATGCCACAATGCCAGCTCCCAAAATTGTATCTTTAAAAAGATGAGTGGGGGCCGGCACTGTGGCTCACTTGGTTAATCCTCCACCTGTGGCACCGGCATCCCATATGGGCGCTGGGTTCTAGTCCCAGTTGCTCCTCTTCCAGTCCAGCTCTCTGCTGTGGCTCAGGAGGGCAGTAGAGGATGGCCCAGGTGCTTGGGCGCCTGCACCCGCATGGGAGACCAGGAGGAAGCACCTTGCTCCTGGCTTCGGATCCATGCAGCGCGCCGGCCGTAGCAGCCATTTGAGGGGTGAATCAAAGGAAAAAGGAAGACCTTTCTCTCTGTCTCTCTCTCTCTCACTGTCTAACTCTGCCTGTCAAATAAATTTTAAAAATTTAAAAAAAAAAAGGTGAATGAAGAAGGTAAGTGTCTTAACTAAAAGCAGGAAAGTGAGAGTTAAGAGAGGACAGAGAGTAATACCCGTCGGAACTTGGGAAGAAACCTGGAACTGGAGGCACCAGACCTCGGGAGGAGGCTGGGGCAAAAGAAGCAGGACTTTTTGAAAATCTGGCAGGAGTGGCTTGGTTCTCCCACCTTCCCAGGCGTTGCACAGCCAAAATCCTTCAGGAGGTAAGACTTGTGTAGACTGCGCAGGGCAGCTGCTGAGAGGGTGCTGACAGAGCAGGGGGATGGGGGCCACTGAAAACAGGAGGAGGAAATGAAGACCTCCCGTGAGCCTGAGCCTGGCCCCTTCCACCCAGCTCCAGATCAGTAGCAGAGCTCGGAGGATTGGGAGGTGTCAGGAGAAACCGAACCAGGCCAAAGAGAATACCTAGAGATGCTGGTGTTTAGTGATCCTTAGCGACAATAAAAAGTACACCTGACCCTGTGTTGTCATAGGAGATAAAGCCCCTTCATCCAAACATCCAGAACTTCTGATTAGTTTTTCCCAATTGGCCTCTGATGAGTTTTTTCTTCAATAGAAAAATAGGATGTTCACAAGTAATAACATTGGAGAAAAACCTCCTACATTAAAAAAAAAAAACAAAACAAAACAAACAAAAAAAACACAGAGAACGAAAAGAACCCAAGGAAAACAGAGACAGTGTAGGAACATGAAGAGATCCCCAAAGGAGCAAAAATACCCTCTTCCTTTCTGCTGTCTGTGATAGGGTGTGTGGGTGGCTGAGAAGCCTGGGAGAGGGGGGGGGGCACTTCCTGGAGTGGGTGACATTTCACACTGTCTTCTCCAAGGGACAAGAGAGAAGCAGTCTGGCAGAGGGACGTCCCAGAGTGCTTCCGACAAAGGTAGAAGGAGACCAAGGCTGGCAGATGAAACGCAGGGTTCCCCATGAAATCTGAATTTCAGTTTTAGTATATGTGCTGCCAAAGCGTGAATGAAATCTAAATTTCAGATAAGCAACAGATAATTTTTTAGTATTAAAAAATGGAAACTACTAATACAAAAAAAAAGTCATCGTTTTTCTAAAATGCAAATTTAACTGAGCACCCTATATTTTAAAGATTTATTTATCTTTAATTTTTTAAATTTTTAAATTTTTTTTTTACAGGCAGAGTGGACAGTGAGAGAGAGACAGAGAGAAAGGTCTTCCTTTGCCGTTGGTTCACCCTCCAATGGCCGCCGCGGCCGGCGCGCTGCGGCAGGTGCACCGCGCTGATCCAATGGCAGGAGCCAGGTACTTCTCCTGGTCTCCCATGGGGTGCAGGGCCCAAGCACCTGGGCCATCCTCCACTGCACTCCCTGGCCACAGCAGAGAGCTGGCCTGGAAGAGGGGCAACCGGGACAGAATCCGGCGCCCTGACCAGGACTAGAACCTGGTGTGCCGGCGCCGCAAGGCGGAGGATTAGCCTAGTGAGCCGCGGCACCAGCCGAGCATCCTATATTTTTATTTGCTCCCGGGATATCTTCCCAGGTCTGCCCTGCTGCCTTCTTCAGGCCCTTGTGCTCATGTTTAAAGAGGGGTCTGGGGCCATCACCGTGGCTCACTTGGTTAATCCTCCACCTGCGGTGCCAGCATCCCATATGGGCGCCGGTTCTAGTCCCAGTTGCTCCTCTTCCAGTCCAGCTCTCTGCTGTGGCCCGGAAGGGCAGTGGAGGATGGCCCAAGTGCCTGGGCCCTGCACCCACATGGGAGACCAGGAGGAAGCACTTGGCTCCTGGCTTCGGATGGCGCAGCATGCCGGCCGTAGCGGCCATTTGGGGAGTGAACCAACGGAAGGAAGACCTTTCTCTCTGTCTCTCTCACTGTCTATAACTCCATCTGTCAAAAAAAATTGAAAAAAAAAAAAAAAAAAAAAAGAGGGGTCTGCGCACCTGGGCCCGAGTCTCAGCTTCTCCACTTGCCATCCAGCTTCCAGCTAATGTGCACCCTGGGAGGCCACAGGTGTGGGCTCAAGTGCTTGGGCCCCTGCACCCACGTGGGAGACCTAGATAGAGCTCCAGGCTCCTGGCTTCAGTCTGGCCAAGCCCTGGCTGTTGTAGGCATTTGGGGAGTGAACCAGCAGATGGGAGATTCTCTCTCTTTCTCTGCTTTTCAAATGAAATGAAAATAGGCAAATAAAAATTTAACCAAAAATAAAGAGGTGGAAAGGGGCCGGGAGAAGAGGAGCCCCGGAGCAGCCCCTTGTGGGGGAGGCTTGCTGATCGCTGAGTGCGCCCTTTGCTTTGTACTCAGCCTGCTTTTCCAAACAACAAAAGTGCTGCTCAGCTGCCTGGCCAGCCCCTTTGTGTTCTTTGCACAAAGTGCTGAGTCCCAGGGCTTCCCTGGCCCCATGACCTCACTCCGCGCCTCACAGGGCCCAGGGGCAAGGCCAAGGGGCCCGAGCCATCCACAGATGAGTGCCCTACCATGCCTGCCCTGTGGCCTTGGTGTCAGGACGCCTAAGGTTCAGCCTGCCCAGGTTACACTCGGAGCGGGACAGGGGGGCTGTCACAGGGCCCTTCCCGTGGGTCAGCGCCCCCAAATCCGACAGCCCATCCCACTGAGCAGGCAGCTACCCCGTTGCTCACGCCACGAGTGTGGGCTGAGAACGTGGTTCCCCAGCAGGGTCTCCAGCACAGCGGCGTGCTTCTTAAGACTAGCCTGGCAGAACAGGCTGCTGTATCGACAAACACTGGAAAATAAGAAAACTGGAATGAATGTGATCTTTCCAAATTCAGAGAGAACTTTTTTTATCTGATAAATGTTTCTCAAATCCCTACTTGCTCCCGCTTGCCTCTATGAGAACTTGGTGCTGGATTTGGCACAATCAATAATGCGGTTTCTATTTACTGAGCTCTGAGTACCTAACACTGCCCTAACCACCTTCACCTGCCTTCATCTAATGGCAGTGGGTAAGTGGAATTATATTATTATTCTACATCCTAGCCAGAAAGGAAAATACAGGAACTTTGGATTCACAGATGCGACGAAGTCCCAGCTACATTCCCTGGCCTGGAACTTGACCTCTCAAAATCTCAGTTAACTCATCTATAAAATGGATGTAATAATCCACTTCACAGGCTTGTTGTGAGGATAAGGAAGGCACTGCATGGCTCCCTATCAATCCTCAGGAAGCTGCAATTATTATTGTTAAAGATGGACTGGAGAGTGGTTGGCGCTGTGGCATAGTGGGTAAAGCCGCTGCCTGCAATGCCGGCATCCCATATGAGTGCTGGTTCTAGTCCCAGCTGCTCCACTTCCGATCCAGCTCTCTGCTGAGGCCTGGGAAAGCAGTAGAGGATGGCCCAAGTCCTTGGGCCCCTGCACCCATGTGGGAGACCTGGAAGAAGCCCTTAGCTCCTTGCTCCTGGCTTTGGATAGGCGCAGCTCTGGCCGTTGCAGCAGACTGCGGATTGAACCAGTGGATGAAAGACCTCTCTCTCTCTCTCTCTCTGCCTCTTCTTTCTCTGTGTAACTCAATTAATAAATATATATATATTAAAAAAAAAAGATGGACAGGAGAGACCCACACCCCTCTTGGCAGAGGGATTGCAAGCTGCTTGCTCGCTTCGTTCCTACTCCTCGGGTGGCTCTGCCCCAACTTACAAAGGGATGGGGCTGAGGGTTGGTGCTCCAAGGTTCTGACCTAAGTGGCACAGCAGAATGAACAGTTCCAGACAAAGTCAGAGAGGAAACCCTTGAACTTGGATAAGAACCATATTGAGTTCAATTTGGAAAGTGTGGTGGTTAGTGCAACAGGTCTATAAATTCTTCTCAAGCCTCTGGGACAGAAGGCAGCAGAAGAGAAGGGGCGGGGGGGGGGGGGGACAGGCCAGGGCTGCTTATGACTCCAGGGACAATGCTGGACTGACATTTGGGGGTGGGCTGCAGAGTCACCCTGAATACCCCCCGCAACAGTGGTTTGGTGCATATGTTTGAGCTTTTCAATAAAATTTAAAAGCCTCTTTTTGCAACAAAACAAAACAAAATTAGCCAAATCAGCCCTCACTGTGCTGTGTAAAGCTCCAGAAGTAAGACACCAGCAGTGTAGCGGGCACACTCATCCACCAGGCCAGTTGTGTCTGGGACAGGAGGCCCATGCTTTGCTGGCTGCTCCCAGCAGCAAGGTGCCCCCAGGATCACAAACCCCAGTACATCATTCATTTGTTAAAAACACATTCATGGAGCCAGGAGTTGTGCTCAGAACTGAAGATTTAACTAGAAGAAGACAGAGGAGGCCCCTGGCTTCAGAGAGCACAGTCTACTAGAATATTAGATGACTAAGCAAGCAGCTTCTTTATTTTCAAAAATAACTTTGTTTGAACAGGAAATATATTCACAATGTTCAAAATTCGAGGATGACAGAAGAATATCCTGTGAGAAGTCATGGCCTACACCGGAGCCACAGAGGCCCTGAAGGTCGATATTTCTAGTTTCTGCAGTAAGATCTCCAGCATGGCCACCTCGATCACTGCAGAAATACAGAGTGCAATGGTGGCACGCGGCAGGAATACTTGAGCCAATGCAGGACTCAGGGAATAAATAAGTGAAGAAATGATCGTAAGTGTTTTCCTAAGACCTCAGTTTTGGGGAGGAAAGCAAAAAAGAAGAAAAGGAAAAAGGAGGAACCAGCCTGGTGGTGCAGCAGCTTGAACTGCTGCCTGTGACCAGCATTCCCTGGCAGAGAGCTGCTGCGAGTCCCAGCTGCTCCGCTTCCAATCCAGCTCTCTGCCTATGCTCCCAGCATAGCAGTGGGTGACGGCCCAAGTGCTTGGGCCCCTGCAACCCATGCGGGAGGTCCAGATGGAGTTTCAGGCTCCTGGCTTTGGCCTGGGCCAGCCCAGATCATTGAGGCCATTTGGGGAGTGAACCAGCAAATGGATGATATCTTTGTCCCTGTCTCCTCCTCTCTGCCACTCTTTCAAATAAATAAATTAATCTTTAAAAACAAGGAGGAGGAGAAGGAGGAAGAAGAAGAGGAGCAAACAGAAGAATTGTGGCTGTGGACAGCTTGTACCTTAAGCCCTTGAACATCCCTGGGCACTGGAGCCCACTGTGATCCCAGGGCAGCCCTGTCCCTTGCCACCCTTTGGCCCAGGCATCTCCAAGTTATCAAGGCAGCAGAAACAGCCCCCGAGTCAGTGCACCATGCTTAGCATCAGCCTGAAATGCAGGATTGGGACAACTTCCTACCGCTCTCCAATCTGTGTGATTTTCTATGGTACCTGTCACCACAGAAGCAGTGCAAAATGGCCGGCGCCGTGGCTCACTAGGCTAATCCTCCACCTGTGGTGCCGGAACCCCAGGTTCTAGTCCCGGTTGGGGCGCCAGATTCTGTCCCGGTTGCTCCTCTTCCAGTCCAGCTCTCTGCTGCGGCCAGGGAGGGCAGTGGAGGATGGCCCAAGTGCTTGGGCCCTGCACCCGCATGGGAGACCAGGAGAAGCACCTGGTTCCTGGCTTCGGATCGGCGCAGCGCGCTAGCCATAGCAGCCATTTGGGGGATGCACCAATGGAAAGAAGACCTTTCTCACTGTCTCTCTCTCTCTCACTGTCTAACTGCCTATCAAAAAAAAAAAAAAAAAAAAAAAAAAAAAAAAAAAAAAAAGAAATAACGCAAAATAAAGAACCATACACCTCCAATACCTAAAGCAGAGTGCATGCCCTTTCTTAGCGTGGAGGCTGAGGCTGTGGTACCTGAGTCACACATCTTCACCTGCAAGGCCATAGGGAGGCCACATCTTCCCTCCCTCACCTTTACCAAGTCCCTGAACTTCCAAGAAGTCATGCTACCCTTCAGTGTATGACAGACACAGTACCTTGGGGCTGCAAGATTTCCAAGGGCCTAAAATAATATATTAACATCCTCCCACAACAATCCATTGGCTCCAAATTTGTGAAAGAAAGCTGCAAAATCACAATGAACTAATATAACTACAGAGAGACCTGTGTCGACTGTTCCATAGTAATAGACTTCAGCTCTTACATGGTTACATAGAGTTATAATAAAGATTCTCTTGAACCCTATGAACCATTTTGTCCCCAACAAATTTCAGACTTGTAGTCCTTTCACATTTTTTAGGCAACAAGATATGCAGGTCCTGGAGGAGAACGAGGTGCATTTTGATGTTTGCTATGCCATAGGGCCTCCCGAGGGAGTTCTTAGGAAAATTCTTGGGTGGTATGAGGAGCCTGAGCAAGTATGGGGTGAATATTCACTGTAGAGAGCCCGTCCTCACCTCCCAGCTGCTCTAAGATTCAGACCACAGCAGCCGAAGCCTGCAGCAGCCAGCCTGACCCACAGCAGAGGGGCCTCTCTGGATTTGTGGATCCCCACTTTGAACAAAGACCCAAGGGACGCCTACCCAGCAGGCTGAGGCACCAAAGCTCAGGGGATCAGAGGGAACAAAGGCACAGAGAGGGCAGAGTGCTGACAGGGCCAGAGGCTGCTGGCCGCGGAGCTATAAAGAGGGAGGTCGCAGAGGAAGCAGCACCAGATGGAGACCCAGACTGTGCAGCAGGAGCTGGGTGAGTAAGGCCCTGCGGGCGCCTTTGCCCTTCCTTCCTTCCCCTGAAGACACGCCCAGATGGCCCAGCTCTCCTCCCTAGTGGTCAGAGCCTCCTAGGGGAGCTGGAAAAGAGCAGGGACACTGGGGGAAGGGAACCTCCTCCTGCCACCCTAAAGGAGTCACTTGTGTGGCAATAACCACCACTCTAGCCGGCGCCGTGGCTCACTAGGCTAATCCTCCGTCTGTGGCGCCAGCACCCCGGGTTCTAGTCCCGTTTGGGGCGCCGGATTCTGTCCTGGTTGCCCCTCTTCCAGTCCAACTCTCTGCTGCGGCTCAGGAGTGCAGTGGAGGATGGCCCAGGTCCTTTGGCCCTGCACCCACATGGGAGACCAGGAGGAAGCACTTGGCTCCTGGCTTCGGATGGCGCAGCATGCCGGCCGTAGCGGCCATTTGGGGAGTGAACCAACGGAAGGAAGACCTTTCTCTCTGTCTCTCTCTCTCACTGTCTAACTCTGCCTGTCAAAAAAAAAAAAAAAAAAAAAAAAAAGTGGCCGGGTAGGAGGGATGGAGCCCCAATATATGAGCAGGCTCCTGGGCACAGGGAGGAGGGACAGTGGGCGGGAGCTGGAAATGCTGCTCATTCAGAAATTCCTAGTAGCCCCCAAGTTCACGTGCTTCATGTCCTTGGCCTGACACCAGGCAAAGGGAACGGCTCTGAGTGGCCCTGAGTCAGGAAACCTGATTCACACCTGCCTGTTTTTCTCCCATCCTTTCTTCCTTCTCCCCGTCCTCCTAGCTTTCCTTCCTTTACTCATCCTGTTCTCTTTATTGTCTGCTATCCTCTAGGAACCTCAGCTGTAAAATGGGGATCATGATCCTACCGATCTGACTGCACAACAGGCATTTAGAACTCTAGCATGGAGTGGGCCACTGCTAAGCGTTAACTAGGATTGTCACCTTCTTTTCTCCTTCCTTAAGTCTTTTTCAATGGCCCCTTCTCTGTCTTTGGCTACCGCAATCACCCAGGAAAGCCATGTCCTGCTGTTGAGACCCTCACCCAGAACAGACTCAATGGGAACCCAGATCAGTACCATGATGAGGGCTACTGATTAAGGGCAGAAGCAAGTAGAGAAAGCAGGAGCCTCCGAGGAGGCCAGGCCCAGGCTGAGCAGATGGAGGAGGTGGAGAAGCAGGGAGGGAATGAGGCAGCCACACACTACCACAGTGCAGTTGGGGTGCTATGGGGAGCCAGGCGAGAGAGAGGCCAAGAGGGCTCAGAGCCCAGCTGCCCTTGAATCAGGAGTGCCTCTGGGGCGGGGATCCTGGCACTGCTGGCCGGGTGACAGGTTACATGAGGGTCTGGACCAGATGGTTGCCAAGGTACTTCTATTGGGGTGAGACTGAGCAATGCTGTCACCTGGAGGTAAGCAAGAGGACAGGAGCTACAGTTTTCAAGAGGTCACAACGCTCGTGCAGTGCTTCACCTGCATTGTTGTTTCCAGTCTTTCTAGTAACACTGCGGGGAAAAGCTTTACCCACGGGAAAATAGCCTCGGCAAGTGGGCAGCACAGCCAGGATCCCAGCCAAAGTCCGTCTTTGGCTTTTCTTTCTTCAATATTTATTTACTTGTTTAAAAGGCAGAGTTAAAAGACACACACACACACACACAGAGAGATATCCTCCATTTGCTGGTTCACTCCCCAGACAGCCACAACTGCCAGGGCTGGGCCAGGCTGAGGCTGGGAGCCTGGAGCCCCATATGGGTCTCTCATGTGGGTATCAGGAGCCCAAGGATTTGGACCATCTTCCACATTAGCAGGGAGCTAGATCAGAAGTAGAGCATCTGGGATCTGATCCAGCCCTTGTATGGCAGCTGAATCGCTGAACCACAATGTCAGGTCCTGTCTGTGACTTTTTAAGCCGCTTTTACTGCTTCCTCCTTATGCTCCCTCACCTCACCCCGTCCCAGAGGCCAGGTCATTAATGTGTATTCTGTTTTCTAGAAACCCTTCCAACCACCAAGATGGCTCAGACCAATCCTATGCCGGGGTCCCTAGGGCCATGGAAGGTAAGCCTACCCCCATGACTTGAGAAATGGAAGAGTCCAACAGAGCAGGCACCAGGGCTGTGCTTGTCTGTGAGACAGTGACCAAGCAATGAGACACAGTCTGTAAGGGGAGAGTCCATGCAAGGGCCAGATGCTGTCAGTGTCAGGCTCTCTTGAGATGCCCCATGTTTGGACAGAGGAAGGACGGCTCCGGGATGGGAGGTGATACCCAGTTTCCTGAGTGCACTGTTCTCCATACTGCTAAGATCATGTCAAAATGAAAGAGTCCAGAAGGAATCATGCCCGTGGAGAAAATGAGGGCCCATAAATGGAGATTTGCTCCCAGAACCCAAAAAAAGTCACAGGCCCCAGGTCTCCTGACTCCCCACCTGAGGTGGTTTTAACCATGGGCTGAAGTGGCCGATAACTCAGGCCTTTCAATTCTTCTTCCTACCTACCTCACTGGGCCAACTCTGAGCCCAAGTCATAGCTTGGGGAGTTGTCCTCTGGCCAGATTCAAGAGCTAAGTTCTAGCTGAAAGTATGAAAGGGGTTTATCACAACTCTCCTTTTACACTTTAGTGTTCCACAGTGGGTGTGGCTGGAGAAGCTAAGAAACAATCCACAGGAAGCTCCTGGGGCTCCCAGAATCCTGGCCCCTGGGCCACATTTATATAAGCTTGGTGGAATGAGTCCACAAGTCCTTGGGCTGCCCATTGGGCCATCATCCCTGGCAGACCATTCCTGTTACAAACCAGTCCCCTCACATTGCAAGCCCAGCCTGGACATCTGAACACCATCTAACAGTGGTGTTAATCCGAACTCCTTCCTACCCTGTGCCTACTCGAAGAGACCATATTAGGGAGCATCTTGTGCCTGGTGTGATGGAAAACACAGGGTGAGACACAAGTTAAGACACTGTCCTGGGCCTCTGCTCTTGCTGACGTACTGGGTTCTAGCTCTCTCACCCCATGCAATCCCTTTTCAGATAACCATCTATGACCAGGAGAACTTCCAGGGCAAGAGGATGGAGTTCACCAGCTCCTGCCCAAATGTCTCTGAGCGCAGTTTTGATAATGTCCGGTCCCTCAAAGTGGAGTGTGGCGCGTGAGTATGGATCTCAGCGGAACTGAAGACCCCTTATTTCAGGTCCCTTCAGACACTGAACTGTAAGGGAAGTGGGAGGGGAAAAGAAAGATATTCCCCCAGACTCCAATCACTACTTCTCAGAAGCCTTCATACTCAAGTTAATTTCAAAAGGAATCACTACCTGCATAAGTTGGTAATCCAAAGCTAAAAGGAACAAGAGCATTAAAAGAATAAAGTATATGATGGGGTGGGGCAGTGATAGTAATCAGAGCTGGGCTTCCAGAGCCCACCAGGTGCTACCTGGGCTTCCCTCAGCAGACCCGCAGAACCCCCTGAAGAAAACAGGTGGAGAAGACATTGTCAAGTTGCAGCCTCCTTAGTGGGTAACTCTTGGCCTGCATGTCCCAGAGCAGACCTGTGGCACCAAAATAAAGCTCTTAGGTCCTTTAAAATGGTAACCTGCTAAGACATCATCAGTAATTGAAACCCACTTTGTGAAAGACTGAGCTGAAGGAAGGTATGGGTATGGGGAAGCAAGAGAAGGAACTCACAAAGTGACAAGGAAATAGATGACTAGTAATTCATCAGTTGCCCATTCTTCCCTTCGCTTTCTTAGGAGTAAGCCAACAGGTTTAGCTAGAGCTAAAGCAATAATTACTAGTCTAGATAGAGAACAGGGGACTTGGAGAGAAAGATGGACTTTTCTAACACACATTACTCAGCCCAGTGAAGTAGACTCTTTTTTAGTGGATAATCCCAAAACGAATACATTCACAAAGCTGCTAGTGTAACTGCCAGCTCACCCGCCACGTCTTGTGATGTTTATTACTTTGTATGGCTCTGTTGGGATCGTCTTGATATTTTATCCCACTATGATCTAAAATGAGAGATGCCTTTCCCATGAGACCATATTGACTCTGGACACCATGAACAAACACCATTACCTGTCTTTGGCAGCTGGATTGGTTATGAGCACACCAGCTTCTGTGGGCAACAGTTTATCCTGGAGAGAGGAGAATACCCTCGCTGGGATGCCTGGAGTGGGAGCAACGCCTATCATATTGAGCGTCTCATGTCCTTCCGCCCCATCTGTTCAGCCGTGAGTCTCTGAAATGTCATGTGAGGGATGGGGAAAGAGGGGGTGTGGACAAAGTGCCATCTATATTACTTCTATTGGTAATGATGAACATGGCAGAAAGAATTAAAAGTAAAAACAGAAAACAAAAATACTGCTCCCTCTTTCTCTGCCATATGATTTTTTTCTACCAGGTGGTTATTTCCTTTAAGCTGAAAGTAGGGTCTTACTGGCGGCAGAAAGTGGATACCAGAGCCCAATTTAAAGTGCTATACAAAAACTAGTGAAAATAATGTGTAGTAGAAAGTAAATCCTTGGCCAATTAAATTTCAATTTGCAGAAGCAGGGAAATGCTTAAGTAATTTTTCAGTGAGTGAGGATGACTGAAGAAATGAGTCTTCCAGCATCTCTTACCTGCATTGATTCATAACATTGTTTCCAACACTAAACATCATCCAATAATACATCATGTTGGAATGCTTCTAGTCTTTGGAAGACTCCAGAAGCAGGATGGCTTTCAGGGGTATGCTGAAAGTGATTTCCATATTGTGAGGTTGGCTGAAACTTTCTAAATTTTCAGTCTCTAGCCTATGTCACTTTTCTCATGGTTTTAGTTGTTGATAATCCCACCGTAGCTCAAAGTCCTACCAATATTCAAAGGTAACCTAAACAGCTTGAAACCCAAAAAATACTTCCCCATCTGGAAATGATTACATCTCACTTTTTAAAAATTTCTATTGAGTGAGTTAGATATGGAATGGGAGTAATGCCTCCCACATTGAGTTCCCATCCACTGATTTTTCTCCCCAAGTGCCCATACTGGCTGTGAAGCCAAGAGCCTGAGAACCCAATCCAGGTCTCCCAATGAATAGCAGGAAACCAATTACCTGAGCCAACACTGCCATGTCCCAGAGTGTGCACTTGCAGGAAGCTGGAGTCAGGAATTAAACCGACACTCCAATGAGGGGGAGTGTCTCAACTGCTGCTCCCCACCTCAATTTTTAAACTGTTTTATTTTCATTTTATTTGAAAAGAGGGGAGGAGACATCTTCTACCTGCTAGTTTACTCAAATGCCACAACAGCCAGTGCTAGGAAAGGTGAAGCCATGTGCTCAAAACTCAATCTGGATTTCCCAAGTGGGTGGCACAGACCCAACTATTTGAGCCATCCTCTGCTGCCTGCCAGGGTGCAAGTTAGCAGGAAGCTAGATAGGAAGACTCAATCCAGGCACTCCCATATGGGATGCTCATATCCCAAATGGCAACTTTTTTGCTGCTGCACCAAATACCTTCCCCTCACTTTTAAACTACATTTTTTTCTCTCCTAAGGTACAGATGACATGCATTAAAAATGCAGACCCTAAATGTACATTCTGAGTTTTTAAAGATTATGTATAAATACAATCAATATTAACCATATCTGAATGATGTCCATCCTGTCCATGAAATTCCCTTGGTGTTCCTTTCCAGCCAATTGCTCCCTTTCCACTACCAGGGGTGTCAGTTTTGCCCACTTTTGAACTTCGTACACGTTAAGTCTCCACCTTTCTAATGCTGTTATATTCATATCCACTTCTGCACATATAGGCTATTGTGACACTTTTTTCCGCACTAGTGAATAGTAATCCCTTGGCTGGCTCTGTCATACCTTCTTCACTGCTTACACGGTTCCAAAGTATTCTATCAGGTTTGACCCTTTGAAATGTTACAGTATTTAAACTTAATTGAACAGGACTATGGGTAACTTTCCCCCTTATCTTTGTATTGCCTGAATCTTTTCACATTCAGTGACCATGTATTTCCTTTGTGTATCAGAAAACGAATGTTTCAATTTTGGAAACTATCATAAAGAACCAAGCTATGGTAACTGCAACAGGTACTAGACATTTTAAATCAATTTCTTGAATACAGAATCATAAGGAGTCCAAGATTACCATCTTTGAGAAAGAAAACTTCATTGGACGCCAGTGGGAGATCTGTGACGACTACCCCTCCTTGCAAGCTATGGGCTGGTTCAACAATGAAGTTGGCTCCATGAAGATACAATGTGGGGCGTAAGTGCAAAATCACAGTTGAAGCACGAAGTCTACTTCAGGTGTAGGCCCTGTGAATATTAACACATCACAAGTTCTGCTTTATCAGCTTCCATACATTGGCATCATAGTGCTATGGATGTCAGTTATCAAGTTTTCCTCCCTTGGGCACACCCTCCACAGAAATGTTTGTTGACCACTTACACCCTTTTTCATGACCAAGGCTTGTTTCTAACCGGTTGTAGACATACTATGCTTATGAATAGTGCCTGACAAGTTTAGGATGGTTATTGTTCACTAAGCCTAGAGAGCATCCTGTACCATTGGGCTGAGGAAAGAGGTGGGATGTTGAACAAGTTCCTAGCTAATTTTAATAATGTAATGTTTTGCAATTTCTAGTTGGGTTTGCTACCAGTATCCTGGATATCGTGGCTATCAGTATATCTTGGAATGTGACCATCATGGAGGAGACTATAAACACTGGAGAGAGTGGGGTTCTCATGCCCAGACTTCCCAGATCCAATCGATACGCCGCATCCAACAGTAGTGGATTAAAAGCTCCAAGAGAATTCCTTAAGCATGATACCCTACTAAGTACTATAGAATGAAGTTTTATGTTCTGCTCACCAGACATTGCTTCCAAATGTTAGCTGCTGAAATCCACAATAAATGTCATTTAAAAAAAAAAAAAAAAAACAGAAAACTTTGTGGACTGAATTATTTACACAAATCACGCTTACGTACATCCAATTCCCTTTTGGGTCCTTACAAGTCACCTTCCATGGACAACTACCCTCTCAATAGTCTCTTATGACTGTTCACCCCATTCCCTAATGCTAAAAATGCTGATGGCTAGCTAGCATGGATTTTTTTTTTTTTTTGGGACAGGCAGAGTGGACAGTGAGAGAGAGAGAGAAAGGTCTTCCTTTTGCCGCTGGTTCACCCTCCAATGGCCGCCGCAGCTGGCACGCTGCAGCCAGCGCACCGCACTGATCTGATGGCAGGAGCCAGGTGCTTCTCCTGGTCTCCCATGGGGTGCAGGGCCCAAGCACTCGGGCCATCCTCCACTGCACTCCCTGGCCACAGCAGAGAGCTGGCCTGGAAGAGGGACAACCGGGACAGAATCCGGCACCCCAACTGGGACTAGAACCCGGTGTGCCGGCGCTGCAAGGTGGAGGATTAGCCTAGTGAGCCGTGGCGCCAGCCGCTAGCATGGATTTTCAACATGAAATTTCTCAAATGCATATTGCCATGTACTTCTATATACAGCTCTGAATAAACCCAGACTCTTGGCAGCTTAAATGTTTAAATCAATTTTGGTTTCTTATCCCAATTCAAAGAGTGTAAGTCAACGTCCTGCACGTCTCGGCAGCTGCTTTTCAAAAACCCAACAAAAAAATCAGGATTACAGACTGCACACCTGACCCTTTGGGGGAAAAAAGAATCAATACCAATGTCACAATGTTTTTGGCAATATTTTTAGCAGAGCACACAACAGATAGTAACACAAACACCTCAGAAACTTTAAAACTTTTTATTCAACAATGTACACTTATTTTCTTAATTTGAGCTACAAATTTCTCAAGGTTTTTTTTTCCTGATAAAATAATTAAATCTGGGTATTGTTTTAATTTATATTTTTAAAACACCGAACATGAAGACATCAATAAAGGAAGATCATCATGTAACTGACACTTCCTCAGAATCCATGACATCAGAAAAAGCTATAGCAAAGACCTAAGCATTTAACAAAAGGGTAAATTCCTGGCCATTGTTCTTACATCTAGAAAAGACCTAATTTTTTTTTAAACTGGGCAAAACAAACATTTACACTTTTTGGGAAGGGAAGGGAAACATCCTCTAACATAACTGTAGCCCACTAATTATCCTTCCCCCTAAATTAAGAGGTAACTTGGCTAAATCCCTATGTGCACAAGACACAGAAATTACTTTTCTCCTCCAACATGTTATGTTCTAAGACTGAATGTAAATGAACTACTGACAGATGTTCAAGCACAGCCAAACGCTAAGATGATGCTTGCTACACTCCTGCTTAAAATGGGTAATGGACCATCTTTCAAGTCTTGACTAGTAGACTGAGTTTTTAACTGCCACTATCAACAGAGATACAGAAAGTTTTGCCATGTTTTCAAAGTCAACAATATACATCAGGAACACACTTGATGACAGAGAAGCAACCCTCTTCTATACATATGAAAAGTATAAAATGGAAAATTTATTATATGTAGGAGCATGGGGAAATGTCATGAGTAGTATCTTCTACTTAAAAATTATCCTACAAAGGTCATGAAAAGATAGCTTAAAAAATCTTTAAAAAAATTGGCAAAACCTGCCAGTACATCTACACAATCAAGTTACACATACATGTGAAATAAAGCGGTTTAGTACATGCAGGTTGCAGCAATTGAAGCAAATGTGCCCAATGTCCAAACTTGTTCTAGTCAGCATGGGTAGTTTTTATAAAGGTACACATTATCTTCAAAACCTGTGCTTTGATTTTTAAATGATTTTAATCTCAAAGCAACCATTCAGTATGCTAAGTTTATGCTAAAGCAATAAAGATAAAAATGCTATCCTAGGATTAAGACAAAATTCAGAGTTCTGTGTGGCAAAGGTCCTTCCTTCATTTCAGTTTGAACTATTTCCTATTTCTATTTCATCAAACACAAATTTCACTGAGGAAGAGCATCCAATGGTTTGTAAAGCTGATCAAACAGCCCTGTTTCAAGAAGAGCCCTTAAACAGATACAAGTCAAGTTCTTATTTAAACTGAACTTTATTAAAATAGGTGCCATTTTAGCTCTCTTCTAGTTCCAGTGATGAGCTATCTCAGAACTGTGACTTTGTCATGTTTCCAAAGATGGTAAAGCTAACAGCAAGATAAGGACAGATAAGTCACTTTTGGTAATGACACACAATTAAAACTTTCAAAACATGTGCATAGCTTTATTCATCTACTTAGAGCTAACCTTTTCACGGAGCTTCGGCAAAATTCGAGTGTGCAAAATGCATTTCTAAAACGTAATGCAAGCAAAGCTTTTCACATTTACACTGGCAGAAAATACAGAGAAACTAACAAGTCACAGTAGGGAGAGTTCAGATTTTTTTTTAATGACAAGAATTGCACAGTTTATTATTTTGAGACAGTTGTTGCAGACATAAATATTTAAAATTTTCTAAGCAAGGTGCTTTAACAATAGAAAATTTAAAGTTGGAAAGCCGGTAACTTGGTTCATTCATAGCTCATATAGAATTCCAGATTAGAGTGGACTTCATTATCTTCCTAGATTTTGCAAACAATGCTTCTTATAACACTTTTTTTTTCTTTTTTCTTTTTTTTTTAAATAACACTAAAGGAGACAGCAAGCTGATACCTTTTTCATAGCACACAAGAAATGGTGTCATCACATTACTTGAAGGTGCTGAGGGGGGAAGGAAAGAGAGCAAAAAATCCTTTTACTATTTCCCACTACAGAACAGCCACTAACAGACTAAAAACAAAAAAGAAACAACAAAAAAATTCACTTCCCCAGTTTATAAAATAGTTCCAGTTTGACAAGGTCTATAACTTTAAACAGAGAGCACCAGTTGGGCAATAGAATGAGCATTTCATACTGCATAAAGGTCAGTGAGTGGTAAGAACCATCAACTATCTCAGGCATTACTACATGGCCTTTCCAAAAAATTTTAATATACATGCAAGGCACATTGATATAAAAATAGATCTCTGGCCAACAAATATATTAAATAAGCAAATTAAAATTTTGGCTTTACAATATTGGCAACATCAAAATATAACCAGATAACTTTGGACCACACTCTTCCTCTTATACCTCCAACTCATTTGGTGTTCCCCCCCATTATTTTGGGTTCCATCTCCTTCAAATTTGAGTATGTGCTAGAGAAATGACTTTTCCTCGTCAGGCAGCACTCCTACTCTACTTATCTTTGCTAAGAAAAATATACTAGAGAAGCAGAATTAGTTGGGAGTTGTGATGAATTTGATTAAGCTAAGTCTGACTGGATCAGGACAGCATTATTTCTCCTCCATATACAAAAAGGAAGTCCCCAGCTTATACAGTAGACAACTGTTTTCTTCCTAAATGATCAGCAACAAACCAATGACACTTCCTTTAAGTCATTCTACCCAATTCCTCTTTCTGAGGCAGAGATGGAGTAATAGACAAAGCTTAAAATATTTTCAGTAGTAGAGCATTTTAAGGCCAAAAAGTGAAATGTTAATAGTATTTTTATTTCTTTAAATTTACTGTCTGTCCTTCACTGGCCAATACCAACTATGGATTAGTTATCTGTACTGATTCCCTCCCAAAGAGAATTATATAATTCATTCATCTTTATTAGTGGCTGTGCTATAGGAAAGGTGTCAAAGCAACCTATGGTATATGTATGGTATATAGAAATGTAAAAAGTGCATCACATTCTTGATTTTCAGTTTCTCATAGCAGCAGAATTAATCTAAGACAGAAAACAGTTGTATTTTCACTCTAAAAACACAACCATACCTAATGAAATGTACTTGAGATCATGAAAGGATCCTCCTCTCTATAAAGCATAAATGAAAACACACTAATAATAGACAAACAGGAAAACTAAAGGCATTCATTCAAATTTACATATTAAAACCATCTTGTTAATACCAAATCTTTACATCTACCAAAAGAAATATGCATTTAATAAAGCAAATGTTACTAGAGCAGTATCCATTTTTGGAGCCTTTATTTATTAGCACCTGAGGAAAAAAGGGTGTAAGGAAAGCTATACAAATTACCTCAAGTTGGTTTGTGGGTCTGCAGAGTACACTTTTATATACAGCGGAAGTGAAACTGAACTGGAAAATGTTCTTAACTTTAATAATGTAGTTTGTAATTTTAGTAAGGCTATAGAAAAGGGATACTGCAGTATTATAAAATGGCTTTAGAACTCTGGACATAACAAAACTATGAATAGTGAAGCCTGAATCAATAATTCCATCACCTTTGAGGATGGCTGTTCCATAGTTTCTAGCCTCTAATTGCTATTGACACTCCCAGCAATGTAAAAACAATACACCATCCTGGGTATTATACAGATAACTTAAAACTATATTCATACTATTGCCAGCATCCTTTAACTACTTAAGACCTTTCTTGAGCAGCAAAATGTTGTGAAATTTAATTTTAAACCCTGTAAAGCAGTGTTTTTGAGTGGAGCCGATGATTTACCATTCTTTAAACCAACCCGGGGCATTCCTGGTTCTCACATATCAGAATGTATCATCTTAAAAAATATTTTAGGATACCCAAAGCAAAAGTCCATCATTTTCACCATAAAATACTGGTGCTCTGTCAATTACATTAATAAACATATCAATGTTAAGAACTAATTCTAATCTGTGCTTCTGGCAAACGTAAGAGAAGCTACTCACATTTCTAGTCTGGTCCTCCACCCATGCCTTTTTAACAAGTTAACTGGGAGGAAGGGAGATAAACAAATCCTACCCTCTTTCCTTCAAAAACAGCAAAGTTATGGGTAGAACTGCCCTATTAGAATTGGGAGATTCTTTACTGACAGAACATCAATAGACCTGATCATAAAAACTACTGTTGGTCATCTATGTATCTGCCCCCTATTCTGTATTTTTGTTCTATGCAGTCAGCCAAAGCATACAAGAGGGATCATCCTTTATTTGAGGACATGGCCCATTTGCCATAACCATATCCACAACTCTTTGCAATTGGACTTTTATCCTATTTCTCTTTAGAAAGCTTTTCAAAAGTGGCTCCTTTCTTATTTAGTGGAATTTAAAATTGAGTGAAGTCCTCTTCTGATTTCCTTGCCTGTGGTCATTCGGTACAGGACAATTTCACACTAAATGGCTTTTTTGTGTTTCTAAGTTTACAGCATTACAAAAGATAAACCATTAGATGCTTCTGATGTGGGTTAGCAACAAGCCTAACAACCAAGTATGAAACTACCACTGCTATATAATATTTTGTGAAGGAACACATTTTGTATTATGGACAATTTCCATAGTTGAGGTTTGTCATATTTCCACTAAAAACTGTTATTTGAAAAAACAATGTAGCACTTTTCTTCCTGTATATAATTTTTGCAGGTTCTGAGTAATGACTATGTAAGCAGATTAATTAAAGAGGACAGCAAAATTCTAAAATGGAGACAAACTCCAGCCATTTATTTCAAGAAGGAAAAAAAAGCTGTCATTAACATAGTATCTAGTTACTGGCGATCCCCTCCTAGAAAGTAGAGGAAGAAGGGCTACTACTACAGTTTCTGTAAATACACTTCATGTGCAGGTTCATTACTAAGGAGGTTACAGGAAAGACTATGCAATTAACTTCAGATCAGCAAAGTGGGAGTGAATAAAAAGATAAATACACCCTGTCTTTTGTGGGGAAGGGAGATTATTCAAGACATCTACATGAGTGGTATGTGACACAGACGCCTACAATCAAGACAAATTTAAAAACAAATCTTCATCAATAATTAGCATCTTCATAGCTATTAAAAAAATAGGTCATGATTTCATTCTTAGTGCCATTTTTCAAATACTATCCTTTTAAGAATTTAAACCACCTGACTTTTTTCTGTGTAATGAAAACCAATGGCACAAAATAAATACAAGTTTCATTCTCTGAATACTAATATAACATCTTACACATATTCATTTACTAATTTTTAACATCTCCATCTTTTCCTCACATACAAGCACTCAACACACATATACATACATACATACACACACACACACACGCATACACACACTCCTTTTTCAGTCTTTATAATGGAGGGATGTTAAATATTCCCTCTAGACTGTATTTGGTTTATGCTACAGTACTAATACTCTGAGTTGAAGGAAAATTCATTATACCAAACAGTAACACATCAACGTTATTTAAATGTGCTAAATTAATCACAGCTGAAGTTTGTTTAGAAGCTTACACAAAAATAATCAGAAAACAGATCAGCTCTTAAGATTTTTTAATAAGTGCTCTGTAAGGAATTGTGTGAGGACCTAAGGAGAAAGATTGCGACAAGTAGAGTTAAAAGTGTTACCAAACAGCACAACGGAGATTTGTCCCAAAGTCCTGCTTGAACCTAGGCAATTAAGTCCATTAACCCAATGCCCAGAAAATACTGACACTTAATATGACGGGGCAAGTAGGGTTCCCAGAAAGTTAACAGACATTCCTAACTACTGCATACCTCTAACCATATAATCAAGGAAATTTCAGTGGAGAAATCAAAGTGAAATGTTGCATTGTTTCATTTAGAAGTGAGACTCTCAAAACCTTTGGACAAAGAGAGAAAGGGATACATTCTTTTTGGCTTCTCTGAACATGGAGGCCTGAGGGATGTGGATATGGAAGGGAATTAGAAAAGACAGCCTTAAAGATATTTAAGTGTTGCTTCTAAGTTAAAAAGCCCAATTCAGATGAGGGCTGGATTTTTTTAAATATATAGTCATTCAATTTCTGTTATATGTCACAAACCCAGAAAGTTTCATGTGAGTTGTGAGACAAGAACCTTAAGATTCCAGGCAAGCAAAATGGACATTTTAAAAAAGGAGGTGGAGGGTTGGGGATCTGGCCCTAAGGCGACAAGTGGTTACACAAGGCAATTGAACACACAGCAGAACTTTAAAACCTGTAAAACAAACTGGAGCCTTTTTTTTTTTCTTTAATCAACCTTATATATTTTTTTAAAACTTTTTAAAAATTTTTATTTAAAAACACAAACACAGACTTTTCACTTCAGTATGTGGTATGTTGCATTTTCCAGTTTGTTCAATGCTTTAAAGCTCAAGGATGCCTCTGCTTTCAATTGTACATGGGCCTGAAGCATCCTAGCTTTTGGCAAGCAGGCAGGAGACTCAACAAAAATCAAAAGAACAAGGCAGACTAAATGCAGGGCACATCTGTAAACATATTATACATTTGAAAATTACAATTATCAGTAAAAGTGATACAGTTTACAGGTGAAATGAAACTATCTGGAACTGGCCTACCACAAGTTTCTGAACCTGGACTGATACAATAAGTTATTATATATATATATTATGTATAAAAAGTTTTGTTTACATCAAGTGGAATTGGCAATCCATGCTTATACTCTTAAAAAAAATCTAAGCAGGGCAGAAATCCAGACTAAAGATATTTTCTCTATTCTATATTGAGTCCAACAGCTTCTTTCATGAACTACTTGTTAGAAGTCTCAAATAATCAACAGAACAAGAAAACCCATCCATACTACAGTCGCTTACAACTGGACATTTCTTAGGCAAAGGGGTAGAGCAAAAGTAGTTACTTTCTCCCCCAAATACCCCCAGGGGATCCGGTCTACTTTTATTAGAAGACAACAACTCTTTAAATAAATGCCCTGCTACTTTACTCTGTATTTGACATACATGGATATACTAATTTCTCTGTGTGTGTGATGTGATGCTGTCAGGCCAGAGAACTTGTTATTATGCCACTAACATCACCCAACTTAAATTGGACCCTTAGTTTCTGCACACACACACTCTTTTTTAGCATGCTATACACAAGCTGCAGTGCAACAGGATGGCAATGTGATGGTAAGACAGGGCTAATGCTCTTCTCTGCCCAAAAGATAATTTCGAGAATTTCACATTATTTTCCTTAAAAAAACCCATTTTGCTCTAATAATAAAATATATTTATTAAGATATAATTAGAAGCTAATAAGCTTAGTTTGTACACCACCTACAGGCAGGGTTCTATCACCTCTTCACTCGCTAAAAACATGAAGTTTTAGTTTTCATGGGCTGCCTCCCCCCTTTAGACTTTGCTGAGAAATTAAAAGATACAGAAGTTTCTCTTGTATGTCTGATGAAAAACAAGGAAAACAGCACATTTAGTGTTAGTGACAGAGAGCAAGTCTGGAGCACCTACAGTTGAAAAGCAGAATATATTTTTGCTCCCAGTTGTACAATTACATTAAATTTGGACAAAGGAATTGTTTTTTCTGTATCTAAGCCAATTGCTTGTTCTGCAACTTTTCTATAAATGACAATCATGGATTCCTCAGTTGTTTTAAGTCCAACATGTAATCAAGCCAAGTTAACTATGTACCCACCAACTATTCCAGAACTGTAGAACTTTAATGCCCTCCCTTTTTCCCACCCCATAAGAAAAATAAAAAAAAAAAATAAAAAAAGAAAGAAAATATTCCGCCCCCCCCCCCACACCCCACAGAGGCTGCTTAACTCCTGGCAAGACATGCTAAAACAAAAAACAAAAAAACAAAAAACAAAAACAACAAACAAACAAACCCCCAAAAACCCTGCAAACTTCAAGGCATTTATCCAGCATTCTTGCAGGGCTTAAAGTAAAAGCAAAAGATCAAGGGAGGAGTAGGGGAAAATGTTGAATCATTCTGGGTTCCCCGTGATTAGTGTATCACTTTAGTCACAGAACAACATACAAAGATCTTAAGTGGATTTGCCTTTCCAGTGGGTCATTTGTTGCCCAAGTTGATGACAGCAGGAACTTCAGAACCACGCTTGTTTAGTCTGTATTCATCATTAATCACTTGCATTCACACTTAAAAACAAAAACTAACAAAGGAAAAAAAAAAAAACAAACAAAACTATTCAGTACCGGAGATTAAATAACCATGTGAAGTCTCTTGAAATAAATTTGATTCCTTAAGAAGTCTAATTACTTTCAGTTGCCTTTTTTAAATAACTATATATATATATATGTATATATATATATTTGTATATATTATCCTGTGATTCTACTTATGGTTCCTCTGCTGCGTTGAAGATCTAGGAGCATAAAAGCCTTGTGTCCCCCATGAACGGTGGCTCTAATGCTGCAGAAAGGTTACAATTAGGCAGTCAGGTCCTTCATTGATCTGGACTATCCATGGCTTCATTGTAAGTGATTATCCTTTTGGGATCTGGAGAATTAAAATAAAAAAAAAAAAACAAGGTTTGAATCCTTCTATGTCTCAAAAACAAGTCTCAAACAATCATCATTTGAACCACCCTTTTTGTGAAAACAGAATTTAAAGTCATTTATAATTTGCATTAACACAAGCTGAGAGGAGTTAAGTTTTACAAATGTGTACTATCACTACAGTCAGACAGTGTCTTCATTAAAGTATCGCTGCAATGGCTAGGACTGGGCCAGGCAGAAGCCAGGAGCCAGGAGCTTCTTCCTGGTCACATGACCCAGTTTCTCAACTTAAAAGTGGATATTTGGCATTCTAACAGAATTCCAGCAACAAGGTCCTCAAGAGAGTAAAGGTCTCAACTCCTACAGACTACTGAATGTTTAGCTTAGCTAAAAGGATTTTTTGTTATTCCTAATTATAAAATTAATGCATTTGAAAAAAGTTGGATAAAAAAAGGCTTACAGTCATCAATACTTCAATACTGAAAAAATTTTGAGTATTTATTTAAATAAGATTTGTTTACTTGGAGCCAGTGCTGTGGACTTCCACCTGTGGTGCCAGCATTCCTTATGGGTGCCTGTTCAAGTTTTGGCTGCTCCACTTCCAATCCAGCTCTTTGCTGGATTTATTTGTGTATTTATAAACCTCAGAGTTACAGAGGGGCAGACACAGAGAGAGGTTTTCCATTCACTGGTTCACTCTACAAGTGGCTGCAATGGCCAGGATGGAGCCAAGAGCCCAAGCACCTGAACCATCTTCCACTGCTTTTCCCAAGGCCATTAGCAGGGAGCTGGATTTGAAGTGGAGCAGCTGAGATCTGAACCAGCACTCATATGGATGCCAATGTTGCAGGCAGCGGCTTTATCTGCTATGCTACAACTCCAGCTCCCGGATGTATGTTCTTTTCTTTTTTTTCATCAAATAAAGACAACATTCATTTTAAACAATGCAAATGGAAGCAAGCGTTTATCAGCCCAAGCTGTTAACACATCCATGTCCCATATCAGAGTACCTGAGTTCAATTCTTGGTTCCAGCTATTTGGCTAATTATTAGCAGATTCCAGGGGGCTGCAGAGATGGCTCAAGTAACTAGGTTCTTGTCACCCACATAGGAGAACTGGATTGTGATCCAAGCTCTTAGCTCAGGCCTCAGCCAGGCCATTATGAACATTTGGGCAATGAAATAAGGGATGGGAGTGCTCTCTGTCTCAAGAATCACAAAAACAGGATCCAGCACTGTGGCATAGCAGGTAAAACTGCCACTGTGGCAAAGCAGGTAAAGCCGCGGCCTGCAGTGTTGGCATCTCATATGGGCACTGGTTCAAGTCCTGGCTGCTCCACTTCTGATCCAGCTCTCTGCTTTGGCCTGAGAAAGCAGAAGATGGCCCAAGTCCTTGGGCCCCTGCACCTGCATGGGAGACCGGGAGGATGTTCCTGGCTTCTGATTGGCCCAGCTCCAGTCATTGAGGCCATTTGGGGAGTGAACCAGCAGATGGAAGACCTCTCTCTGCCTTTCAAACAAACAAATAAATCTTAAAAAAAAAAAAAAAAAAAAAAAAAAAAAAAAAAAAAAAAAAAAAAGTCTGGATAGTCTAGCAAATGATTGTTCAAGTATAACCTAGCACCAAAAGCTTCATGTTAAACTTAGTTTCATAGAACTACCAGTTGAAGTCTAACCAGTAACTTATTCTTTCTTCCTAATTTCCCATAACCATCAGCTTTCATTTTCAGCAAAGCACATCTATATCCTGAGTTCAAAATATAAAGCTGTCAGAATGTGTCTAGGTAGACGCCAAGGCTATTCTAAAGTGTTATGTTCTCCTCTTCTGGGAGGCAATATTTTAATTTCACACTTTCTACTTAACACAAAAAACTTTAATATGTACATACTTTTGCTGTTGGGGAAAAAAAAGCAAACCAATAAAACCTGCCACTATATTGCAAATTATATTCAAGGGGCCAGCACTGTGGCACAGTGAGTTAACACCCTTGCCTGAAGTGCTGGCATCCCATATGGGCACTGGGTCTAGTCCTGGCTGCTCCTCTTCTGACCCAGCTCTCTGCTATGGCCTGGGAAAGCAGTAGAAGATGGCCCAAGTCCTTGGGCCCCTGCACCCACGTGGGAGACCCAGAAGCAGCTCCTGGCTTCCAATCAGTGCAGTTTCGGCCATTGCGGCCAATTGGGGAGTGAACCATTAGATGGAAGACCTCTCTCTCTCTTTCTCTCTGTGTGTGTAACTCTGACTCTCAAGTAATAAATAAATCTTAACAAAAAAAATTATATTCAAGAATTCAAGATCTCTTCAGCCTTAAGAATCAATCTAGTTTACTCCAGAGACAACAATATCCTTTATGGGTTTCCAACAGCCATACACTGGCAACCTACCACGAAGATAATGTCCCTTCCTAATGGTTAATATCTATTTACCAGCAAAACTAAAGTAGGTCAACTTTTGCAGGGTATACTTTCTTTTTAATTTGTATTTATTTACTTGAAGGGCACAAAAACAGAAAAAGAGAGTAAGAGTTCCCATCTGCTGGTTCAATCCCAAAATACTCCTAATAGCCAGGGTTGAGCCAGAAGCCGGGAACTCAGTCCAGTTCTCCCTCACGATGACAGGAAATTAACCACTGCCTCTGAGAGGAAAGCTAGAGTCAGGAGCAGAACCAAGGCTAAACCCTAGGTACTCAGACAAGGGACTGAGTGTCCCAAGCAATGTCCTATCTGCTATCTAAATTGTCCTTCCCTGAAGGGTGTATTTTCTACTCTACCTTCTTTTCATTTGTGTTTAATTACTGAAAAAGAGGGAGAAATCGAAGGAGTAGTAGTACTGGAAAATCGTGCAGACGTACATTCTAGCCCCATCTCTCTAGCTTATACACCAACCTCTGAGTCTGAATTTCCTAATAAATAAGACATAAGAGAATTTCTAACATTCTTCAACTCCTAAAATTCCTAGGAATTTCACATTCATCCGAGATGCACATATATTAACCAACAAAGTAGATGAGTGTATGATATAATTCAGTTACAAGATTCTGAAAACCTAAATACATTACTCAGCGGCTTCTTTCCAAACTAAACTCACCTTTTGTATCATGCAATCAACTATTTTTACTATATTTGTAAAGAAGGTATGCAATAATTAGGAAATTCTAAATAATCCAGATGTGGATTATCGAGTCTTTCTGTTCTCCCACTCATCACATCTTGGTTATGGGAGGGTGAAGAACTCTTGATTTGCTATTCATATTTCCTTTTTGAAGAACATACAGCCCAGATATTTCTGCAACAACTATTATTTTTCTAGCTTTTGGTTTCAGTCCTGGCCAGCATGGGCATTTGGGAAGTGAACCAGTAAATGGGACTTGTTTATGTTTCTCTCTCAAATAAACATAGTGCCTTTCAACTACATTCATTAAATAATTCAAAATATAAAACCTGTTTATTTGGTAGATGACTGCTCAACTGTTATTCCCATCTAAAAACAATGTATAGTAATCACTGGTTATGAATATTAAGTCATTTACTCATTCTTACCTTGCTTCTGCAAATTCCAAATAGATTCCATTTCTGCAAAGAATAAAAAGACGGATTATTTTATGTACTAGGTTTCAGTGAGCAAAGTTTAAAGCTATGCTTTTCATTTTAAATCTAAAAAAACTAGACTGATAAATGCTGAGCTGAAGGTAGAACTGGAAACAATTCTGTGACAAACCAAGCACTTGCAGCTTCCTATAATTCTTAAGCATCACTCAGATTGCCTTTTAAATGTTGATCACAGAATGTCAGTTATTATCTGAAATTCGCAGAACAACTTTGTTTTCACCAACAGCAAAAATGCAGAAGCATATTACAGGTAAAATATTTCTCAAAACAGATCATAATTATTAAAAACCAAATATCTCTTAGCAAGCTATCATTCCAAATATTTTGAGAATTATTCATCAATCATACTCAATGCTTAGTTTAAGCATTCACGCAAGTTGTTTTGAACACTAAACCACATCTACTTTAACCCAGTCAAAATGCAATCTTTACCCATTTATTAATGATGTACAATCCTCACTTGCTCCATTTTCATTCAAAATGTGTACAGTACATTTATTTTCACATCTTAAAAATGACCCAAACTATAGTGATACGGGGAGAGAAGGTAGAACTGTACCTGACATAGAAAAAAAATCTTCAGCTGGCGCCGCGGCTCACTAGGCTAATCCTCCACCCAGTGGCGCCGGCACACCGGGTTCTAGTCCCGGTTGGGGCGCCGGATTCTTTCCTGGTTGCCCCTCTTCCAGGCCAGCTCTCTGCTGGGGCCCGGGAAGGCAGTGGAGGATGGCCCAAGTGCTTGGGCCCTGCACCCCATGGGAGACCAGGAGAAGCACCTGGCTCCTGGCTTCGGATCAGCGCGGTGCGCCGGCCGCAGCACGCCAGCCGTGGCAGCCATTGGAGGGTGAACCAATGGCAAAAGGAAGACCTTTCTCTCTCTCTCACTATCCACTCTGCCTGTCAAAAACAAACAAACAAACACCTTCAAGAATATTCAAAGTCTTGAGTAAGACAATAGATACTACACTATGACCTTGAAAGAACAAATAATAGGGCCAGTGTTGTGGTGCAGCGGGCTAGGCTATAACTTGGAACACACACATCCTGTTATCAGGATCAAGTCCTGGCTCTTCTGTCTCCCATGGAGCTTCCTGATTATGCAGCTGGAAGGCAGAAGATGGTTCAAGTACTTGGGTCCCTGCCAGTCATGCAGGGGACCTGGTCCGAATTCCTGGCTCTGGCCTAACACAGCCCTGGCTGTTGCAGGCATCTGGGGAGTAAACCAACAGATGGAAGCTCTCTCTGTCCCTCTATTCTTCACCTTGCCCTTTTATTTAAAAAAAAAAAAAAAAAAAAAAAAAAAAAAAAACTTCAAATAAGAGTTACACGGGGGGGGGGGAGGGTGTGGGGGGTGTTCCATACACTGGCTCACTCCCCATTTAGCTACAACTGGAGCCAGGAGCTTCCTCAGGGTCTCCCACATGGGTGCAGCAGGGGCCCAAGGAGCTGGGCCATCTTCTGCTTTCCCAGGCCATAGCAGAGTTGGATTGAAGTGGAACAGCCAGGTTATGAACTGGTGCCCACATGGTATGCTGGCACTTCAGGCACGGGCTTTACCCACTACGCCACAGCGCTGGCCCCCACCTTGCCTTTTAATTAAATATCTTTAAAGAAACAAAAAACAAAACCTCTACCAAACAAAAACTACCTAAGTAGAAATAATGAGTAAGCACTGAGGATTAAGTACTCTTCCCACTGCCATACAACTATCATTCTGAAAGGACAAAAAGACTGATTTTTGATTATAAATAAATTCTATTTAATTGCTTTCTATTTATCAGCAACTAATTATAGTAAGAGGACTAGAGCTTATTAAGATGAGATGTATGAAAACAAGGGTTTCAGTTATGGAACAACATAACCCCTTCCTGGGGCTAAAATAGAACAAGTACAGACCTAAAATTATGACTGTCTTATTATAGGTGTATGGACAGAAACAGGGAATGGTAGAGTAACACTGTTCCCCCACTCCCCTCAAATCAAGACTTGCTAGGAAAATTTTTGAAAATTTCGCTAGAATTGGATGTTCAGATTAATAGGTAAATGATCAAAGTAATTATTCAGATAAAACTCAATTCAAAGTTACTACAATGATTCTCTGATTAAACTATAGCTGGCTAGTAATATTCTGCCACTTGTCCAAGTTTAGTCCTATGCCTATGGACTTCAAATCTCTGAGCAGTTCCTATGCAAAGATAGGTAGGAAAATTCCTTTGTCCTGGGAGGTCTACAATCAACCTACTCTTGGGGAAAAAAGATGACATCTCAGAAAGGGAATTTTAATCACACAGATCATACCTATCACTCCAATACAAGTTCTAACTTTATTAGTTTCAGACGGTAAAAAGTAGCTGAGAGTTTATAATAGCACTTTTATATTAAAATTACTGGATCCCAGAATGGCCAAAGCCTTGTCTTGTGAGACCTGAGTGCAAATAAATTAACCCAATACAATTAGCATTTTTTCTTTTAGCAAAGGCACGGAAATTTGACATTCTGCAGCAAACTGCTAAAGTATCTTGTATATACCAGTTACTTGACACTCATTATTTTAGGTCTGCTCACTAAAGATAAATAACTTCAATATGGCTCTGCCTTTCTCCTCTATGAGGGGAGAAGATATACTTGAGTCACGGAAACACAAAAATCAGAATAAAGATGACAAAAGCAGCTATCTGCAAATGCCAGTTTAATAGTTAAATACATTTCTTTGCCTCAAATTAGAACATTCAGTTTAAGGATTTACTCAAATACTACAGAATTTTAAACTTCAAATAAAGAAAACTTATGTAGGATCTAGTTTTAGTTTTGTAAACCTGATTGTGACTTTGGGGGAGCAGGAGGAATTTATAGCATAATAATTATCTAAGGTGCTGAACTGAGAAATCATTTCCCTTCCTGTTAATTACTTTTGTAAATACTAGCAACTTTATTTCCTTGATCAAAATTTAAGTTTCTATGAAACTGAAACAAGGTTAATATCAAAAAGGAAATAAATTGTTTGTATAATTATATGCCATGCTTAACAACTCTACAAGTGACACCACTGATAAAACACACACGACCAACACATTTTGTCCCTTATAGAAGTCTCAACTCAGATTATGAATATGAAATGTGTTACTCTGCAAAACTTTTCTAACTGTCCCAAGAGAATATAAATAAAACTAGAAAAGGTACTTTCAACTGCACAAAATCAAAATATTAGGTACACCCATCTGACACTACTGACATACAACCTTTTTGTGTCCTACAAAAAAACAAAAATCCCTCAAAGGAAAAGATTGAAGCTAAGAAGTAAAGTCAATAGGAAGTTTTGGCTTTGTCTTTAAAATTAAACAGAGAGGTGGGCATTTAGGCTAGCAGTTAAGATATCCTGTCCCACATTGGAGTAGCTGAATTGGATACCTGCCTCCAGCTCCTGAGCTGACAGGCATATACCTATGAAGATCTGGACTGAGTTTCCAGTTCTTTGCTTCAGTACTACCTAGTCCTAGCTGTTGCAGGCATTTGGGGAGTAAACCAGAGTACTGATGAGAGGAGCTCTGATTCTACAATAAGTAAATAATTTTCAACTGCACATTCCAAATTTGAAGCTACAAATCACAGAAAACCTGAAACGTTAACTGTCTAGACCTCTAAATACACACAATAGAAACCTGGAACCCAAGTTGGTTTTGTTATTTTTCTTTTCTACTGCTGTATTTATTTAAATCTAGTTTACTTCATAAAGGTAAAATATCAGCATTGTGGCACAGAGGGTAAAGCTGTGGTGTGGGACACCAGCATCCCATACCAATGATGATTCAAGTACCAGCTACTCCACTTCTGATCCAGCTTCCTGTTACTCTGTCTGGGAAAGCAGCAGAAGATGGCCCAAATGTTTGAACCCCTGCACCCATGTGGGAGACCCAGATCAAGCTCCTGGCTCCAGCCCAGCCCAGCTCTGGCCACTATGGCCATTTGGGGAGTGAACCAGTGAATGGAAGATTTCTCTGTAAGTCTGCTTTTCAAACACATACAGAAATCTTTAGAAAAAAAAAAAATCAAATTCAAGTTGCTTGGAGTGAAACTTCTATTGAGAAACAGTTTCTGGTTTTACAGCATATTTCCTTTACCCTCAGTACTTAAGCTAGTGAAATCTGACAGCTGAATTTTAGCTTTGTAAATTCCTTACAAGTGACACTTCACACTAATGCCAAAGTGAATTCATTACCATTGAACTTGGAAAGAAGATGTAATGAGAATTCAAGTAGCCAGTCTGGATGCTCAACTGACAAGTCACTGGAGGGAAGAAGACCTTATAGCCTATTAGGAATTATTATATCTATTCACATATATCCCATATTATAGAGAAAACAGGTACTCTTGCCAAGCCTAGAAAATTCAAGCAGGTCTTAAAGTGCACTTTCTTAAAACTGTCAAATTTGCCAGCATATGCTAGTAAAATCATTAGAAAGACAGATGTAATCCCACAGGCATTCATGAACAATTGCTACAAAGTATAGTAAATGTGAAAACACTTAAGTATTGTGTAAAAAAAAGATGGGGGCCAGTTCGAGTCCCGGCTGTTCCAATTCTGATTCAGCTTCTCTGCTGTGGCTTGAGAAAGCAGAAGATAGCCCAAGTCCTTGGGTCCCTGCACCTGTGTCGGAGACCTGGAAGAAGCTCCTGGCTTCAGATAGGCGCAGCTCTGGCCATTGTGGCCACCTGGGGAGTGAACCAGAGATGGAAGATCTCTCTCTTTGCCTCTGCCTTCAAATAAATAAATCTTAAAAATTCAGTGGTTCCCCCTGCCTCCTGACCAAAATAAAAAAAAAAATCTCCCATGATCTGGCAGCAACTTATTTTCCTTTTTATACCCCCTCACCACATCCAAACTAGATCCCTTCCTATAATTTCATTTATTCATGACTTGTCATTTCACTATTCTTTACCTCCCCATAGGTTAAAAATCTTCTTGATTCATCAAAATAGTTTATAAATGCTACTGCCTCTACAAAAATAATTCTCCACTGGGGAAGGAGTTTGGCAAAGTAGTTAAGATGCCATTTGGGGGGCCGGCGCTGTTTAGCAGAGGGTTAATGCCCTGGCCTGAAGCGCTAGCATCCCATGTGGGTGCCAGTTCTAGTCCGGGCTACTCCTCTTCCTATCAGCTCTTTGCTATGGCCTGGAATAACAGTGGAAGATGGTCCAAGTCCTTGAACCCCCGCTTCAGCGTGGGAGAGCCAGAAGAAGCTCTGGCTCCTGGCTTCAGATAGGCACAGCTCCAGCTGTTGCGGCCATCTAGGAAGTAAACCAGCGGATGGGAGACCTCTCTCTGTAACTCTTTCAAATAAATAAAATAAATCTTAGAAAAAAAAAAAGATGCTATTTGGGACACCTGCATCCCATATTGGAATCCCAATTCCTATGCTTTCGATTTGGCTTTCTTGGAGCCAGCAGATGATGGCTCAAATACTTGGGGCCCTGCTGCCCATATGGAAGATCCAGATTTTTTTTTAATTTGACAGGTAGAATTTTTTTTAGACAGTGAGAGAGACACAGAGAAAGGTCTTCCTTCTGTTGGTTCACTCCCCAAATGGCCACTACGGCCAGTGCTGCGCCGATCCAAAGCCAGGTGATTCTTCCTGGTCTCCCATGCGGGTGCAGGGGCCCAAGCACTTGGGCCATCCTCCACTGCCCTCCCAGGCCACAGCAGAGAGCTGGACTGGAAGAGGAGCAACTGGGACTAGAACCCAGTGCTCATATAGGATGCCGGTGCCGCAGGCAGAGGATTAACCAAGTGAGCCATGGTGCCAGCCCTGGAAGCTGCAGGTTATCTGGGAATCAGATTTCTGGTTGTTTTTCAACCTTTCAAATAAAATGAAAAAACAAGATGGCTCAAGTGCTTGAGTCCCTGCACACACATCGGAGACCTTGGCTTCTGGCCTCAGATCGGCGTTGCAGGTATTTGGGGAGTGAAACAGCAGATACAAGATCTTTGTCTCTCCCTCTCCGTGTAACTCTGCCTTTCAAATAAATAAAAAAATAAATCTTTATAAATTTTTTATAAAAAACCTATCAAAGTCTTCCATAAGTAAACAAAGTACTCTGCCTATGCTACACACTTGATAAAAAACACACATGCTCCCAATTATTGCCCAACATCTTAATAGCAAACAGTGGCTAGTACAGAAAACAGTGGCAAAGAAAAAAGGGATTACACTAGTCAGATCTATGTAGTTTTCTATTCTGGCTGGCAACTAAAATTACTGAGTAAGGTTTGAAGTTTTCTTTATACCACTGCCCAATTCAAAGCTAGCAAACCAAACCTGTGCCAATAACTTGTCACCCAGTAAAGACAGTAGAGAAACAGTAGTAGAAATTTAAAAATTCTTTTTAATACCATAGAGTTGCCTAAGTCTTTTATACTAAATAACGTCTAAATTTAAAGAAGGTATTATTCCGTGGCTGCCGCCTTCAGTGCCAGCATCCCATATGGGTGCTGGTTTGAGGCTCGGCTGCTCCACTTCTGATACAGCTCTCTGCTATGGCCTGGGAAAGCAGTAGAAGGAAGACCTCTCTCTCTCTGTGTGTAATAATAAATAAATCTTTAGAAAAAAGTTATTGTTCTTACAAAGTAGTCAACTTGGTTAGGGCTCTTATATCAAAATATCAGTACTATTATTAGTGCTTGATAGCCTTCAGCTCAATATGATCCAATCTATCAATTTGTTTAAATTAGTACTTTTGACCAAAGACAACTGACATCAATTGATCTTACTGCCATGGATTGTTACAAATACTTTAAACTGCTTCAGATTCAAAGGTTTACCTCAATATGTCAGGATTCAGGAGCAGGTGTTTGGTGCAGCAGTTTAGTCGCTGCTCAGGATATCCGTGTTCCATATTGAGGTACCTAGCTACTCTGCTTCTGATCCAGTTTCCTGCTGATGTGCATCTAGGGAAGGGTCTTTGCCACCCATGTGGGAGACTATGGTTGAGTTCTTGGTGTTTGACATCCACTGAACCCAGTTCTGGCTGTTAAGTGCAAGTGGGGAGTAAACTAGCAGATGAAGATACTTTTCTCACCCTTTGTCACCCTGCCTTTCAAATAACTAATTAAACTTTTGGGAAAAATTATGTATTGGCAAGGATATAGATTAACTAGAACACTTTTGCATTGTTGGAGGCACAATTTAAAAATGCTAAACAGCTACTGAGAAAAATACTGTGGTAATTCCTCAAAATCTAAGAACTTCCAGAAAGAGAATTGAAAGCATGGTCCTAAAAAGGTTAACCCATGTTCATAGCAGTGTTATTCATAACAGGTAAAATGTGGAAGCAATTCAAGGATTCCACATACATGAATGGATAAACATTATACACACACACACTGAACTATTATTTTGGCCTTTACAAAGAATGATGTTCTGTCATGTTACAACAGAAATGAACCTCAAGAACATCATGCTTAAGTTAAATACGCTAGTTCCCAAATGAGAAACACTATAGGCTTCCACTTATGAGCTACTTATAATCAAAACAGACAAAGTAAAATAATGGCTGCCAAGGCCTGGGAAGAAGGAATGGAGTTACCGTTTAATGGGCATAACCTTCGTTTACATGTATTTTTTTTAGACTTATTTATCTGAAAGTCAGTTTCAGGACTGGTCTTCCTCTTATGAGTCACTCCCCAAATGGCTGTAAAGACCAGGGTTGGGCCAGGCTGAAGCCAGGAGTCACTTCCAGGTCTCCCATGTGGGTACAGGGGCCCAAGGATTTGAGCCATTTTGCGTTGCTTTCTCGGACGCATCAGAAGGGAGCTGGATGAAGTAGAGCAGTCAACACTGGAATGGGAGCCCATAAGGCACTGCAATGGTGCCTTAACCTTCTGCGGCACAGTGCTGGCCTGCTTATATAGGTATATATTTTTAAAATTTATTTATTTAACTTGAAAGTCAGAGTTACACAGGAAGAAGAGAGGCAGAGAGAGAGAGAGGACTTCCATCTGCTGGTTCACTCCAATTGGCTGCAACGGCCACAGCTGTGCTGATCCGAAGCCAGGAGCCAGGAGCTTCTTCCAGGTCTCCCACACAAGTGCAGGGGCCCAAGCACTTGGGCAATCTACTGCTTTCCCAAGCCATAGCAGAGAGCTGGATCAGAAGTGGAGCAGCCAGGACTCGAACCAGCACCTATATAGGATGCTGGCACTGCAGGCGGTGGCTTTACCTTTTTTAGCACTGGCCTCTAAAACATTTTTGAGATGGATGGTTGTGATAGTTATAAGCCGTTACTTAAGACCAGTGAACTACACACATAAATGGTTAATATTATAGGGTCCCTTGCCACCCCTGTGGGAGACCAGGATGGAGTTCTTGCTCTTGGCATTAGCCTCGCTCAGACCTGGCTGTTGCAGTCATTTGGGGACTGAACCAGCAGATGGAATATTTGTTTTTCCCTCTCTGTTGCTCTGCCTTAAAAAACAAAACCTAACACAAAAATTATTTATTTATTTGAAAGTGTTAAAGAGATAGGGGGAAATCTTTTTTTTTTTAAAAATGCACCACTCCAGGACCAGCATTATTGTGTAATAGGTAAAGCTGACGCCTGTGACATCGACATCCCATAAGGGTACAGGTTCAAGTTCCGGCTGCTCTACTTTTGCTCCAGCTCTCTTAATAGCCTGGGAAAAGCAGAGATGGCCCAAGTGCTTGGGCTCCTGCAACCACATGGGAGACCCAGATGAAGTGCCCGACTTCAGACTGGCCTGGCCCAGCTCTAGTCATTGCAGCCTCTTGGGAGTGAATCAGCAGGCAGTTCTCTCTAAATAACCTAAAGAAATGCTCTTAGGGGCCGGTGCCGTGGTGTAGCGGTCATGGTTGTTCCACTTGTGATTCAGCCTGGAAAAAGTCAGAGTTACACAGGGAGAGGAGAGGCACAGAGAGAGAGAGAGAGAGAGAGAGAGAGAGAGGTCTGTGCCTGGGAAAACAGCACAGGATGGCCCAAGTGCTTGGGCCCCTGTATCCACGAGGAAGACCTGGAAGAAGCTCCTGGCTCCTGGTTTCAGTCTTGCACAGCTTTGGCTGTCACAGCCATATGGTGAGTGAGCCCTCTCTTTAATTCTGCCTTTCAAATAAATAAATAAATCTTTAAAAAAAAATAAAAAGTTATTCAGATGATCAAAAGGTTAACTTAAAACCAATTCAAGTAAAGGGAAAACTAACGAACCAATTGATCACTAATGGACCAATCAACACTTGGCAGCAATTCAAAGAACTTGCCACTCTGGAACCCAAACTGAACATTATCTGTTGTTCCAGGGGAAAAACAATCAATATCAACCTGATTCATTTTAATACACAAACTTACTAAAGAAAATCTTTTCAGTAATACCAGCAAAACTAAACACATTTGCATCTATATGGCACATTTAGTTTATCTGAATCACTGATTTTAGTTAGCCCATATATAGGGAATGCACACAGAATAACTGGAATACAAACTAATGCTCTCATTTAAAAAGGCCTACAATTACACATAATAAAAAAGAGAATCATACATAAAACAACTAATCAACTACCTAGTAGAACAGATCCCACAAATTTTGAGGTAGCAGAATATAACACAACCAAATATCTTCTCAGGCCTACACAATGACCACCACTAGACACTTTGGTAAACATTTTCCAATAACATTATTTGAAGGGCAGATGGCACAGAAAATGACACCCTACCCTCCCAGTAGAATTTAATTTAAATAGAACTAAGTATTTCTTTTTTGCCCTTACAGCCCTAAAAAAATAAATCCAGTTCCAGGGTAAACCTCATGGTTAGTTCCCAAGAGCAGAACTAGAGAACAAGTGAAGGCAGGTGAATTTTACCTGCCAGAATTCTTGTCCCTTAACGTCCATAAGGCAATTCTACTGCTTTCCACTTTTTAAGGAAAAGATCAATTTAGTTCATTGTACCAAATAAATGTTTTTGTTCACAGAGAAGGAAAGGTATGTAAGATTAAGAAATTTGCTCAAGTCACATAAAAAGCTTTGTTATTCATCTCTGATGCAATGATTTCTTCCAGGGAAAATATGGTAATTACCTCATACCCACAATCTGATATGCATATTCTTCCCAGCAGTTCCAAATCATGCCTAAACGGCCATGTTAAAAATGGGAATGTGCAGTATCTATTAATTGTGTCCATGCAGACATGGGTATGGGAACAAAGGTGGAAAAGGTATGAAGATTAAAAACCACTGTCCTAAAAAGCAAAAAGTTTATAAATATCATTTGTTACACCTCACTATTTGCATTAAGGATTTAACTTATTTTCTGGTTACTATTCAGCACACATTATTCCTTCTTATAAAAGATGTAAAGTTTGATACTCCATCTTTTTTGGACCCTTCTTCAAAAATACTGCTCTTATTCATTTTAGGCAAATTAAAAATATTAAATGACTTTGGAATTAAGCATATAATACAAAAAATAAGAGACAGGGAACATATACCCAAAGAAAAAAATTTTTGAAGAACTCATGAGATAATATAATGTCACCCTTCTGGGCAGGCACTGCCTACCTCTCTTTAATTTATACTTGTCCATATAAGATAATGTTTTTAAGTAGGAAAAAACGAACATTCATTCTTTCTCAAGTTTAACCATACTATTTCCAAAGACCCTGAATTAAAGAGTTTGATATTGGGTTCTTATCCACATTGTCATTCTCAATTAACCTTTGCAAAGCAGCTCATAGTTTTCAAAATTTACTCTTAATACAAATAAAAATAAATTAGACAGTAAGAATCTTTGTATAAGAAACAAATGAAGTTACCTTTAGTGTGATATACAATAGCAGCCCTCAGGTCAAAAGAACCCCAGCTATCATTCCTTTCTAGGCCTCTCTGGTATCTCTGTTCTTTGGCGGAGCCCAACAAAGTGTTCGTAGGAGAGGCCAGAGGATTTTGATTTTCTATCTCGTAGTCCTTTGAGAGAAACACTAAAGCACCTTGACTACTGGTGTCTGCTTTTTGCAGGTCACCTATATGACTGGGTTCCAAGGATAAGGCTCCACTCTCATTAGTAGTCCCAGATTTTAGAATGTTACTCAGAACTTGAGGACTAGTCCGTTTCTCCAGCTCATAAGCCTTGGGAAACACAGGATGCTCAGTTCCTGAGGGGATTATTTCAGCACCCTGTGAAACCAAAGTGGCAGGATATTCTCCTTGAAATGTCACCTCCACCACTTTATGATCTGATGACTTCCCAATAACAGTCTCAGGGCCAGCACTGGGCTCATTTATAAATGATAAACCCCACTGATTCTGGAAGATATCCCCCAGGTTTTGCTGATCGGTCTGAGAGGGCAGATCCACTTGTGCTGTGCTTAAAAGCACAGTTTGCATATTTGAAGGATAAATAAAAAGGCTAGACTTTATTTGTTCAACAGCTGCTGAAGTTAGACTCACGTCCTGGAGAACTGAATCAGTCCCAGAAGAGATGGGTGTTAAAGTATTAGCAGCAGTAGTTAGCAGTGGCTGACCCCCTGGAGGATACACATTTGCATCAGTCCCCGCTAAGACAGGCCCGTTAGAAAAGCTGGCAGAAGTAACAGATTTCAGTGCTGACATAGGAACCTGGGATAACCGACTTGAAGATTGTGTCTGAGTTTCTCCAGTAGATGATGAAGAGGATGAGGATGAAGATGGTGACACAGAGTTCTGTATAGTTTTGTTGAGGTTTTCCTTAACTTTGCTTGCATAACTTATTTTAGGAACGATTTTAGCACTGCTATTGTCCACTGGAAAAACTGGGGGTGGTTTAAATAGGGTCCACGAGTCCTCTTTGGAGGCAACAGCCGAGGCATGCTTTCCTTTGGGCCGATCATCAAACTTTTTGCTGCTCACACCAGGTTTTATATCTGAGCTTTTCCGAAGCACATCACCCACGGCAGGTTTTCCTCGACTTGTTCCTCCAGGCCCAGGTTCATATTTCCAAACAGGCTTGGAACCATCTACTCGGTTTCCCTTTTGTTCACTATAGTCAGGCTTGAAAGTTTCAAGTCCCTGTTTTAAGGTTGGGACACTGGTCTCTTGTTGCATTATTTTTTCCTGCACTAAATTAAGGTTTTCACAACCCTTGGCACTATTGCGCCTAGCTTTTCTTTTCTTAGGAGTGGTATATCCGCTCTCTGATCCACTACCATCATTATCTGCTCCTTTGCCCATATAACCATTAGCAATATAGCCTGAATTATTTGTTACAACACCATTTGGAATTGCTACAGTATCACTTTTATCTACAGACTGGTTCTCTCCAGATTTGTTTTCATAAGACTTCCCATTCTTTTTGTCCATACTGTTTTTCTGAATGAAATTCTTGGTTTTAATTCCTGCTTTCCCAAAGGTGCTGGCCTTTACAGTCTGCTTCAGGCTAGGGTCTACAACTTGCTGGTTGCCATTGAGGACCCTGGAAATAGGGTTGGTAGCTTCATCAGAACCCAGACTCTTTAAAGATATTTCTCTTTCTCCAGCATTACCATTTAGTTCACCATAGCCTAGAGAAGGGAAAAAAAATTTTTTTTTAAAAATCACAACACATAAATACATTATTATGTAACATTTAAGGACTTTTATTTGCTGTATGTTAGATACTATATATGAGCTATAGTTTTATTATTTCACATCTCTGTAAGACCCTTGTTAGTCCTATTTTACAAGACTGCAAAATGGAATCTACTGTTAAGAGGCAGAAACTGTACCTTGATTCAAACCATAGAAAACATGATTTCTCATCTGACATAATCAATCTACCCATTATAAAAATTTCTTTACAATTAAGGACAGAGCTACCCTCTGGGCAAAAATCATGTTTTACTGATACAGTACTTATTACAAGGAAATGTTCTAATGTAATTTGACTTCAGATCATGCTTTAACACATGGAACTATAACACCTATGTACAAGTGCTTGTAATTCTTATTAAGACATATTTTCTTCATTTTATCATTAGATGAATAGATTCTCATAGAGATGAAGTAACTTTTCCAGATCACAAAGTGGCACAACTGGAAATCTGAACTCTAGCCTGCCTGGAATACATGGTTTTACCACCATGCAATACTGTCTATTCTAGAGATCAGTGAAAAACTACTGTGGAAGCCATCTAATTGCAAACAAAACTACATAAGAGGACATATAATACCACAAGTGTTAGGATATTCAGATTTCATTAAAGACCTTCAACCACCATAAACAGTTAACTCTATTAACTATAGATGATTTAATTGGGCAATCTTACACTCCCTTATTAGTAAAATGGTGTTATTTACCTTTCTACAAAATGTTTACAAAAGCATCCTGAAATCAAACCATTAGAAATAGATATACAATACAAGGATACACACACATTCATTTAAAAACAGCTCTTTTGGGGAGTATGAGTTCAACAGAAACACTTTTAGCTTTATCATTCCATTCTGTTTTTTTCTTCCCCTAATTATTTTAAGACCTTTGGTCTGTGAAGGCTAAAAGGCACATGAGTGTGTGTATTTTTTTAAAAACTTTGTTTTATTTGGAGATATAGGGGGATACTGGATTTTTTTAAAAAAAAGTTTGAGAACCGTTGCTCTAAAATAACTAGGTGTGGAGTAGAACACAATCTAGGATGAGTCACAGACTGGACTAAAATTTTAAGTCACTCATTCTACATCAGGGAAAAAGTTGGTATTAAAGGGCAAATAAAGGTATTTTGCTGCTCACACCAGGTTTTATATCTGAGCTTTTCCGAAGCATATCACTGCGTGACTTCTAGAAAATAACTGTAGAAAACATACTCAAGTGAGAAGGGGAGAAAGGGAGGGAAGGGAAAAGGGAACATCATTATATTCTTAGGATTGTACCTATGAACTATACTGAACCTGTTAAAAAAGTAAAAAGTAAAACACTCAAGGCATAATCATAAGCAGAAAGGCAAAAAACTTGTTATCATTTTGAAAAAGTTCTTAACTTATATAGGATTAATTTTTATTTTCTGGCTGCTGTGAAGGCTGAGAGACAATCAAATCCAGTTTTTCACAGAAAAATTCTATTAAACAAGAAAGAGACCACTTGCTTAAGTTGTCTCTTAAAGGTTCTTTTTCCTTTACAAAAGTATAGTTTCTCAACAGAGGCTCTCAACATTCTTAACAGACACAACTCACCCCTGGGCATTTTTGTATTAAAAACAAGATCTATACCATTTAACATGCTTAACAAACATTTGTACCTTGAGCCTATTAGTCACAACTTCCGATGTCAAAGGTAAGCTATCTTAAATACCAAAAAAATTCCAATGTCCAAACTAAGCTTAACCAATGCACAGATCTTAAAGTAAAATAAATTTTCTTAAGATTATTAATACTAGAAACCACCAAATAAAGAAAAAATGGCTCAGAAACCACTATACTCCCACCCTCAAACTTGGATGATAAGAAACATTCCTCAATTTACATGAAAATTTTCCTATGGCTATCTTGTTGGTATGCAAAAAAATACGTGGGAAACGCTTTTCCTTTTAAAGCTTAGCTATTTGAGAAAAACAAGCATTATAGAATTACTAAAATAAATAACTCCTAGTGTTTTTCTTTCGTAGGACTGCTAAGGTAACTCTCCTTCAAATGAACTCAGCAAAACTCGAGTCCTGATAAATCTAGCATTTGAATTAGAAACTGAAATTACTCAACACATTTGATCTTCCTGTGCGCCCTCTTCTGGATAAAGAGAAACGGATACTCTTTATAGGTATGCGGGTAATGGGTCATAAAAGCCCACTTTTAATATACTACAGATGCATTTCAAAAATATTGTTTTCTTAGTTATTAGCACTACACACAACAAAGCAACAGTACTGTAACCAGGCCACACATGAAAAATTGCTCACCCAACTGCTTACATTCTCTCAAAATTGCTAAACCTAGTGTCCACTCTTTTTTTTCCTCCCTTTCAGGGTAAGACATATTTTGAGGGATGCCACCTTGAATGGTTCAGGAGCTCTTCTATATGTAGAGAGGAGTCCTGCATAAGTCTATTAATCTGATAAAACACAATTTTTCAATCGTAACAGTCTTATATGCCACACAATCATAATGTGGTAATACTTTCAATTATTCTACTGCCCACCACGGTCCCTACAACCCCCAAAGAATAATGTAAAACCTGACATTCAATTTCAGTCTTCTGTTTGCAACAGAAAAAAGCAGTTAAGTTTTTCTCCATCTCCCAGTAACTGCTTAAATCAAATTTGACATGCTGAATTTCACATCCATTACTATTCTGATTTCTCTTCAATCAAGAACCCTTATCTTTTCAAAACTGCTCATTTCTTTTCAATATTTTCTAATATGACTTTCAATTTAACGTTTAAAAAAACCTGAAACTCAGGTGATCAATATCGCTGTTGAAATGCGAAAAACACCTTTTCTTTTAACATGGGGAAAAAAGCCTTATCCGAGACAAGATGGGAGGGATCCAACCTCAAGGATGAGCCACTTCGGTTTACCCTTAAGGACGAGGAAGAGGGGCGGTCAAAAACTCACCGTCTTGCCCGACCGATCATTTTTTTTTTTTAAATCCTCCCCTTCAAAGACATTACCCCAACCCCAGAAGAGTAAGTGCTGACTGAGGAAGAGGACAGAAGGTTGTTGGAGGGGCGGTTTTCCGTGGTAGAAAATGAACTGCTAGAAGCAAAGGGCCCAAGCGAAAACCTCAGAGGCGGAGTCATGGGCGAACCTGGCAGGAGACGAGGTTCCTGTGGCAGAGAAACTCGTGACCGGGGAGCCGGGTTCCCGCTGGGTACCCCACCCGGCCTCAGGCACCGCCTCTACCCAAAACGAATCCCCCGGCCCAGCCCTCCGGCCCCGCGGATCGCCGCGCCCGCCGCCCGCGGCCTCCTTCCCCCTCAGCTCCGCTTCGAGGCTGCTTCCCCGCCCTGACCGCCCGCGCCGCCCGCCGCACCCGGGAGCGGGAAACGCGGCCGCCGGCGCGCGGGGCCCGGCGCAGGCCGCTCCCCTCGTGGCTGCTTCCCTCCCCCACCCCAACCGCCCCCGCCCCTCACCCCAGGGACCCGCCCGGGGCCGCGCGGCCGCCACCGGGTTACACAACCCGGGCCGGGGACGGGGGGAGGGGCGGCGCGGGGCGGGGGGGCTGCGGCGCCCCCGCAAGGCGGGGGGCGAGGCGACGGCCAGCGGGGGTCCCGGGTCACCCAGCTACGCTGCGCCAAGTGCCCCCTGACACCCTTCCCCCTCGGCTCCTCCGTGGGCCGGAGTCGGTGACAGGAATCGGCTTCCAACATGGCGGACAGGAAGCGGCCCCGCGAGGAGGAGAGAACATTCCAGCCGCGCCGGCTCTGGGGGGAGCGGGCCCGGGGCGCCGGCCTCTGGAGGAGCTGTAGGGGCACACTGCGGGGTCTGGCGCCCCGAAAGGGCGTTTAGGGGTGGAAATAACCCGGGAGATGAGGGGTCCCAGCCGCCCCCCCAGACAGGGAACCCCAAGGCCACAGGTGGGCTTGGGGTGGCGGGTGAGGGAGGACACTTCCTCAACTCAGCCCACCTACCCTTTCCCCGCTGCCTGCGGAAGGGTCTCGCGACACCACCCCAGTCAGGATTCGCTAGGCCTTCGTGAGTTACACCTCGAGGGATTTTGGGGTGGGGGGTGGGGAAGGGGAGGTTCACCCCATTCCGGGGTCCCCATATTAAGGTAACTCTAGGGCCGCAAGGAGGTGAACGGCAAAGGAATAATCAGGCTGGACTTCAAGGCCGACCCTGCGGGTCTCCCTCCCGCCGGGGCGGGGGCCGGGAAGGTCACGCTGGCCTGGTTGGGCCTCTCCCATGCTGAAGCGAAAGAGAGCGCGCTGCAAGCCCTACGGCTCACCCCGAGCTCTGGGAGAATGAGAGGGGGGCACCCCAGGCCCGGAGGGCACGGACACACACACACACCCCGACCCCGTCCGCGCTTTTCTGAGCTAGCCCCACCCCCATCTCCTCGTCCCCCACCCCCAACCCCTTCCCCCACCCGTCCTCCCTCCCAGACCTGTTTTCTTCTTCGGCGTTTCCTGGTGCTGCTGGAGGGTGTGTTTCTGCTCATGTTTCAGCGGCTTTGGCTGGGCCTTGGGGCTGCCCTCGGCTCCATGCTGCAGGTATTGGTGAGGCTGCTGGTGGTGATGGTGGTGGTGGTGGTTGTGGCTGTGGTTGTAGAAATAATAATGGTGGTGGTGGTGCGATTGCTGCTGCTGCTGCTGCTGCTGGGGGTGATGATGCGGGTGGTGGTGGCTGTGATGGTGTTGAGGCTGTGGCTGGCCGGGCTTCTCCTCCATTGAAAGCGGCTGGGACTCCCTAGCTGAGGCTGCGGGCTGCTGCACCGTCAGGATCTGAGACTGCTTCTGAGGGCTCACTCAGTATATCTGAGCGCGTCTCGCCAGCGCACTGGTTGACCGAGCGATTCTGCGAGATTGGCAGCTGCGCTCCAGCAATCAGGAGCTACGCTGTGCCGCAGGCCCCGCCCCTAGCCCAAATCCTCTTTCCTTCCTTTTCGCCACTGCCTCTTGGCCAACGCCACTTACCCTGTGCAACCTCACAGGGCCGGGCCTTCAACGTCAGCACTATGGCTCTCGCTTCTGTCGCTTTCTCTCCTTTACCACGCATTCTGCGAACAGCACTTTCTACACTCCTTGCCGGCAAGCAAGCTCATGTCGAGTGTAGCAGATTCCACTGGCGATTCCACTAGCGCCGGGAGCCATCTGTTGGTTTTGCATCTCTAGAATCTGTTGGCTTTTTAAAAAATTCTTTTCCGGGTACCCAGAGGGGAAGCACAATTCCCTTAACCCTGAGACCACTAAAAGGGGCAATACAAAAAGAGGAAATAAATACATTTTTAAGAATACAAGAGCTTCACAATCCAGTAGATCATTTTGTATTCTGGATTCATTTTGCTTTGTATTCATATGCTAATCTCTTCCTTTCCACGAAGGGATTATAGTGTTCCACAATGGGGTATCTGTGTAATTTTCTAAAAGGGCACAAAGGGTTTAAATCATTGTTTCTTTGTAGTTGGAGGCAAGGGAGAGCAGGAGGAATGAAAATCTACACTGAACATTTTTTTTTAAATTAAACGCTGTAGGTGAGGTAAACTGTAGAACCAAAATGGGTTTCAGAATGTTAAGAGTTTCAAGAGCAAAGGTGTAGAAGGAAGAGTATTTTAAAAGTTAAGTTTTCTTTTTGCATTTATTGAAAATATAAGAATTTAAAGAAATATTCTCACATTTTTGTAGTGTTGATTTAATTTATCCTGCATTAACACTCACAGTCTTTTTTTTTTTTTTAAGATTCATTTATTTATTTGAAAGTCAGAGTTACAGAGAGGCAGAGGGAGAGAAGAGAGAGAGAGAGAAGTCATCTATCCACTGGTTCACTTCCCAGACAGCCACAATGGACGGAGCTGCACAGATCTGGAGCCAGGAGCTTCTTCCCGGTTTCCCACATGGATGCAGGGGCCCAAGGTCTTGGACCATCTTCTACTGCATTCCCATGCCATAGCAGAGAGCTGGATTGGAAGTGGAGCAGCCGAGACTTGAACCGGTGTCCATATGGGATGAGCTACCGCTACGCAGCAACACCGGCCCCCACAGTCTGATTTTTTAAAAACAAATGTTAGAATCATGATCCCACGTGGGTGCCGGTTTGAGACCTGGCTGCTCCAATTCTGATCCAGCTCTCAGCTGTGGCCTAGGAAAGCAGTAGAAGATGGCCCAAGTCCTTGGGCCCCTTCCTCGTGTGGGAGACTCAGAGGAAGCTCCTGGCTCCTGGCTTTGGATCAGCGCAGCTCTGGCCATTGCAGCCAATTTGGGAGTGAACCAGTGGATGGAAGACTTCTCTCTCTCTCTCTCTCTCTCTCTCTCTCTGTCCCTCCTCTCTCTGTGTAACTCTGACTTTCACATAATTAAATAAATCTTAAAAAAAAAAAAAAAAAAGAATGATAGTGGTTACTTGGGAATGAAGAAGAGAGTTGTGATGGGGAGGGACACAGGAGTACCCTCTAATTATATATCATGTCTTGAGTTAAATGGTGATTACACATATATCTGCTTTATAATTATTTCTTGAACTGAATATACATAATACACTTTTATAAGTTACATTGAGTTTTTAAATTGTGGCAAAATATACATTTACACTAAAATTTACCATCTTAACCATTTTTTTTTTTTTTGACAGGCAGTGGACAGTGAGAGAGACAGAGAGAAAGGTCATCCTTTTCCATTGGTTCACCCTCCAGTGGCCGCTGCCGCTGGTGCACTGCGGCCGGCGCACCGCGCTGATCCAAAACCAGGAGCCAGGTGCCTCTCCTGTTCTCCCATGCGGGTGCAGGGCCCAAAGACCTGGGCCATCCTCCACTGCCCTCCAGGGCCACAGCAGAGAGCTGGCCTGGAAGAGGAGCAACCGGGACAGAATCCGGCACCCCCACTAGGACTAGAACCTGGAGTACTGGTGCTGCAGGCGGAGGATTAGCTTATTGAGCCGTGGCGCCGGCCCATCTTAACCATTTTTAAGTGTACAGTTCAGCAATATTAATTAGATTCCCATTGTTGTACAACCATTATTACTATACCTCTCCAGAACTTTTCATCATCCCAGTCTGAAACTGTATGTTCATTAAACAATTACACCTCTCTCTTCCTTCTCTCCACCCCTTAGAAGCCTATAATTTAACTATTCTATCTCACATAGGTGGAATCCTACAGTATTTGCCTTTTGTGACTGGCTTATTTTACTTAGTTTGACATTTTTAAGGTTCATTCATGTTGAACCTGTATCAGAATTTCCTTCCTCTTTAAGGGTGAATAATATTCTATGGTATGTGTACTACATTTTGTTTACCCATTCATTCAATATGGATTATACATTGTTTCCTCAATATATGTTATATTTTACAATGTTTAAAATGTGACTTTAATTTACACTGCAGAACATAAAAGGAACAGAGGAGCTTACAAGCAAAAAGTTTGTGCTTTGGAATTAATGAATGTCAGCACAAAGGTATCTTTGAAAGGTAAAAACCTTATTCTAACTGCAAATGTCACTGAATCCAGAAAACCATGACCAGAACTTGACATGCTCTAAGGATTTGAATTTTGCATTGCTAAACTTTATTTATTTTTTTAGATTTTTTATTTATTTGAGAGGTAAAGTTACAGACAGTAAGAAAGATAGAAAGGTCTTCTTTCCATTGGTTCACTCCCCAGATGGCCGCAACGGCCGGAGCTGTGCCGATCTGAAGCCAGGAACCAGATACTTCTTCCCAGTCTCTCATGCCAGTGCAGAGGCCCAAGCACTTAGGCCATCTTCTGCTTTCCCAGGCCATAGCAGAGAGCTGGCTTGGAAGAGGGGCAGCTGGGACTAGAACTGGTGCTCATGTGGGATGACTGCGCCACAGGCAGAGGATTAACCTACTGTGCCATGGCACCGGCCCCAGTATTGCTAAATTTTAAAGAAAGATCCCTTTGGGGGTACATTTACCTGATTTTGAGAGCTAAAATCCAGTAATAGTGTACCATGACAAACGTCTTTAGCATTTAGTATTATTTCACCACTTTCACATCTATTAAAGAAAAACGAAAGTGTATATAGGGGGCTGGCACTGTGGCAGGTTTAAAGCCCTGGCCTGCAGCACCGGCCTGTGTCCCTAGCTGCTCCACTTCTGATCCCGCTCCCAGCTAATGCGCCTGGGTCCTTGGGTTCTTGGGTCTCTACATGCACAGGGAGATCCGAAGAAGCTCCTGGCTCCAGGCTTTGGATCGGCCCAGTCAAGTCATTGCGGCCATTTGGGGAGTGAATCAGTGGATGGAAGACCTCTCTGTCTCTACCTCTCTCTGTAACTCTGTCTTTCAAATAAATTAAAAAAAAATTTTTTTTAAAGTGTATATATAGAATTTTAAATTAATTATCTTTTTTTCTGACTTGGGAGGCTGGAATTCCTGAGTTCTATCTTTCTATATATATATATATTTTTTTTTTTTTTTTTGACAGGCAGAGTGGACAGTGAGAGAGAGAGACAGAGAGAAAGGTCTTCCTTTTGTCGTTGGTTCACCCTCCAATGGCCGCCGTGGCCGGCGCGCTGCAACCAGCGCACCGCGCTGATCCGATGGCAGGAGCCAGGTACTTATCCTGGTCTCCCATGGGGTGCAGGGCCCAAGCACCTGGGCCATCCTCCACTGCACTCCCTGGCCACAGCAGAGAGCTGGCCTGGAAGAGGGGCAACCAGGACAGAATCCAGCACCCTGACCGGGACTAGAACCCGGTGTGCCGGCGCCGCAAGGCGGAGGATTAGCCTATTGAGCCGCGGCTCCGGCCTCTATATATTTTTTAAAGTTTGGCATTTTCTTTAAAAAAGTGATTTATTTATTTGAAAAGCAGAGTGACACACACAGAGAGAGAGAGACAGAGAGACATAGATATCTTCCATTCTGCTAGTTCACTCTCTAGATGTCCACAACAGCCTGGGCTGAGTCAGGCCAAAACCAGGAGTCAGGAGTCTCTTCCAGGTCTCCCACATGGGTGGCAGGGGCGTAAGCACTCTGTCCATCCTCTACTGCACTCCCAGGCACATTAGAAGAAAGCTGGATATGAAGTGGAGTAGCCAGGACTCAAATTGGTATTCATATGAGATGCCGGTGCCACAGGCAGTGGTGGCTTCATCTGCTATGCCACAACACTGGCCCCAGCATTCATTTCATACAGCATTCTACCTGCAGTCCACGTGGAACATTGTGATGAGAGTCTGCAGCTTCCCATATATGGTAGGGAATTGTTTGAACTATTAATATAGTCGTAATAGCTAATATTTACTAGGCATTTACTATGTGTCAGGGACAGCACCAAATATTTTATCTCCATTTTTATTTATAATTCTTTGAGGTAGATAGTAAATTCATTCTACAGATGAGGAATTTAAGTCCTGAGGAAGTTAAGAAACTTGCCTATAATTTATAAACCATTAAGTTTACAATGGAACCTGAAATAGAACCCAGATCCATCTGGAGAGAAAGAAGATATTTCTAATACTATCAAATTGGGATACATAGTTCTTAATTTTAGTAAACCTCTATAAAACATTCAATCTATATCATAACCACCATGAAGATAGTGTGTGGTTATTAACAGAGGCAGACATAAGGTAAAGCTAATGAAGATTCAAGCTCCTCCTGGAAGGGTCCCAGAAATGCTTCTTTGAAATATTTTTTCATTATTTTGTAAAATTTGGAAAAAATATTTTTTCTCAACGAGAGACTTCCAAAACCTGGATTCATCCCTGTTTTTGTTTTGTTTTGTTTTGTTTTGTTTTGTTTTGTTTTAAGATTGATTTATTTGAAAGTCAGAGTTACAGAGAGAGAGAGCAGTCTTCCATCTGCTGGTTCACTCCCCAGCTGGCCACAATGGCTGGAGATGCGCCGATCCAAAGCCAGAAGCCAGGAGCTTCTTATGGGCCTCCCACGTGGGTGCAGGGGCCCAAAGACTTGGGCTATCTTCCACTGCTCTCCCAGGCCACAGCAGAGAGCTAGATTGGAAGTGGAGCAGCCGGGCCTCGAACTGGCGCCCATATAGGATGCTGGCATTGCAGTCAGCAGCTTTACCCGCTACGCCACGGCGCCAGGCCCCATCCCTGTAAATAGTCATTTTGGAATCTGACTTAGAACTGTTAAAACTTAAATAAGTGCTTTTAAATGTTTTAGCCAGGGTCAGATGTTTGGAGGAGCAGTTAAGACCCTGCCTGGGACACTTGGATCCCATGTTGGAGTCCCTGGGTTCAAGTCTCATCTCTACTTCAAATTCCAACTTGCTGCTAATTTATACACTGAGAGGCAGCAAGTGATGACCCAATTGCTTTGAAACCTGCCAGCCTTGTGGGACACCAGGATTGCATTCTAGGCTCCTAGGTAGGATCTGGCCCAGCTTCATGCTGTTATAGGTTTTTGGGGAGTGAACCAGTACATGGAAGATTTCTGTTGTCTCTGTCTTTCAACCTTTCAAAGAAGTAAAATGAAAAATGAGTAAATAAATAAAAATAGTTATCTTTTTAAATAAATGTTATATTTTATAACATGGAAAAATGTTAGCACTATAATTTAAGTGCAAAAAGCAACGTAACGTTCTATCTATACAGTATAACTGCATATAAAATGTTAATTGAAAAATGAAAGCAATATAATCTTATTCATCTCTTCATTCACAAATATTTATTAAATACTTCTTAAACTATCAGGTGTTATATTTTTATTTGGTTTATATGCTCACTTCTCTTACTTACACAGTTTCAGAAATTAGTTAAAAATATTAGAAGGAATGTCTCAATTATCAAATGAAAATCACTTTTCACACAGTTTTAATCTTATACTTTGGGTACTATAACAACTTAAAGAGATACAGAAATATTTAGCACTCCGGGCCTTGGCTTTCCTATCTCTAAAACATGAAGGATGAACGAGGTAATCTACATTTCTGCCCACTAGCACATTCTATAACCATGCTCTCTGCTCTTTCTTCCCCAACCACTCTTTTACTTAATCGTGATAATATCATAGGGCAAAACCCCAACCACTCCCTTATACAAAAGAGATGATAAGACTTGCCCTGCCTATTTCACAGGTTGTTGTAATGTTCACACAATGCAACGCCAGAGAAAGAATTCTGTAGCTTATAAAGCTCCAAATTATGTAAATAAAAAGTATAAAAAAAAATACAGGGGCTGGCATTGTGGTAGTGATGCTGGCATCCCATATGGGTATCAGTTTGAGTCCTGGCAGCTCCCCCTCCAACTCAGAACCCTGCTAATGCACTTGGGACAAGCAGTGGAAGCTGGCTCAATTGTTTGGGTCCCTGGACCCATGTAGGAGACCTGGAGAGGGTCCTGGCATCTGGCTTCAGCCTAGCCTAGCCCCAGCCACTCTAGCCATTTGGGGAGTGAATTAGTGGATGGAAGATTTTTCTCTCTCTCTCTCTGTAAATCTTTCAAATAAATAAATCTTAAAAAAAAAAAAAGGCAAAAAAAAAAAAAAAAAAAGCATAGGGGCTGGTGCTGCCTGCAGTGCCGCCATCCCACATGGGCACCAGTTCCAGTTCAGCTGCTCCACTTCCATTCCAGCTCTGTGCTATGGCCTGGGAAAGCAGTGGAAGATGGCCCAACTCCTTGGGCCCCTGCCCCCATGTGGGAGACCCGGAAGAAGCTCCTGGCTCCAGAATCGGTCTCAGATTGGTGCAGCTCCAGCCATTGCAGCCAACTGGGGAGTGAACCAGCAGATGGAAGACCTCTCCCTCTCTCTCCTGCCTCTGCCTCTCTGTAACACTGCCTTTCAAATAAGTAAATGAATCTTAAAAAAAAAAAGGCAATTTAGCAGAAAAACTAGCTTGTCAACTGTAACAAGTATAACTTTATAAAAATTATAATCAGAAACAATATTCATGGTTTTATATAAGTGGAAATGGCTCTATGATGTTAGTTCCAGTTTCAAAATGAGGCAAATCATGGTTAACATCCACTGTTGTATTTCTGCAGGAAAAGAATTTTATTCATGTATATTTCTTTTAGATGTTAAAATTTTTGCCTGGAGACACTAACTTCAAAAAACTTTCAAAGGAATTATACAGAGGTGTGGATAAATTAAGTTAGTCTTTTAATAACTTTTCTGAATATGAAAGTTATTTAAAATGACACTTTTTTAAAAAAGGTTTATTTTTTATTTATTTGAAAGGCTGAGTTAGAGAGGAGAGAAAGAGAGAGGGATCTTCCATCCACTGGTTTACTCCCCAAATACCACAATGGCCAGAGCTGGGCCACGGCAAAGCCAGGAGCCCGGAACTTCATCCGGGTCTCCCATGGGGGTACAGGTGCCCAAGAACTTGAGCCATCTTCTGCTGCTTTCCCAGGCACATTAGCAGGAGCTGGATCGGAAATAGAGCAGCCAGGACTCGAACTGGCACCGTATGGGATTTCAGCAGCATTGGCAGAGGCTTAACTTGCTACCCCACAAAGCTGGCCCCATGACACTTACTTTTATGAAAAAGAGTATTATGGGAAAAACTTTGAGGGATGACCTAGGTGTCCATAGCAGATTGCTATGAACATGAGTTTGTCAGAACTGGAATGAAATCCCTATTCTGAAACTGCTTTGCTCTCTGATCTTGTTTGAGCAATTACTGAACTCTCTAAACCTTAGTTTAATTTAAAAAATTGATTAGCATGTAATACTTGTACACTTTTTAAAATTATTTTTTTTAAAGATTTATTTTATTTATTTGAAAGTCAGAGTTACACAGAGAGGAGAGGCAGAGAGAGAGAGGTCTTCCATTCGCTGGTTCACTCCCCAGATGGCCGCAACGGCCGGAGCTGTGCCAATCCAAAGCCAGGAGCCAGAAGCTGCTTCTGGGTCTCCCACGTGGGTGCAGGGGCCAAGCACTTGGGCCATCTTCTACTGCTTTCCCAGGCCATAGCAGAGAGCTGGATTGGAAGAGGAGCAGCCAGGACTAGAACCGGTGCCCATATGGGATGCTGGTGCTTCAGGCCAGGGCGTTAACCTGCTGCACCACAGCACCGGCCCCAAAATAATTTTCATACTTTGTATTTTAATTTTATTTGAAAGACCAAAAGATAGAGATAACCAGACATACAGAAAGAAATCTTCCATCCCGTGGTTCACTTCTCAAATGCCTACTACAACCAGAGCTGGGACAGGTTGAAACCAGGAGCCTGGAACTCCATCCAGGTCTCCCAGGGACCCACGAATTTAAGCCATCATCTGCTGCCTGCATTAACAGGAAGTTGGAGTCAGAAGCAGAGCTGTGACCAAAACCCAGGCAGTCCAATATGGGATGCAGGGTCCCAATAAAGGATGTATCCCAAGTGCATCTTAGCCTCTACAACAAATGCCTGAACCAACACTTACACATTTTTATGTGGTACAGTACAATATCTTAACATGTGTATAAAGGATACACTGATTAAATTAAGCAATCAGCATTTCCTTTTCCTTTTCTTTTTACCAACTCCTTTTTTCCAGTACAGCATATAATACATTATTATGAACTGTAGTCGCCCTACTGTTCTGTGGAACATGAGAACCTATTACTTCTAACTATATGCTGGTATCCATATCCAATCTCCTTCTACCCCCTCTTCTGCCCCTTTCCCATCTAGTAATCACCATCCTAAATTTAGATACACCTTTTTAAACTTTCACATGAGAGAGAACATGTGGTATTTGTTTTTCTTTCTGGCTTATTTCTCACCCAATTTACTGCACATGTTAGGATTTTGTGTTTTTTTTTTTTTTTTTTTTTGGCTGAATAATATTCCATTGTGTGTACATTTGTGTGCTGCATTTTCTTTATTCATCGATCTAGCTATGGACACCTATGTTTATTCCATTCATTCCATATCTTGACTATTATGAATAGTGCTTCAATGAACATGGGAGTATAAGTACTAGTGATTGTATATTATTAAATTTCAGATATATATAAAGCTTGCAGATTTTAAATTAAGGAAACTGAATTCCAGAGAAATAAATGAGCAAATTAAATAAGAATAGTGTTCCTCTACACTTTATTTATTTATTTATTTTGACAGGCAGAGTTAGACAGTGAGAAAAAGAGAGAGAGAGAAAGGTCTTCCTTTTCTGTTGGTTCACCCCCCAATGGCCGCCACAGCCGGCGCACTGTGCTGATCCAAAGCCAGGAGCCAGTGCTTCCTCCTGGTCTCCCATGCGGGTGCAGGGCCCAAGCACTTGGGCCATCCTCCACTGCATTCCCTGGCCACAGCAGAGAGCTGGACTGAAAGAGGAGCAACCGGGACAGAATCCGGCACCCCGACTGGAACTAGAACTTGGGGTGCCAGTGCCGCAGGCAGAGGATTAGCCAAGTGAGCTGTGGCACCGGCCTGTTATTAGAATTTCTAAGCTATATGAAAAAATAGTTTAATCATGGAGTTAGAGTCAGAGTTAGCAAGAGAACAAGAGCTTTCGAGATGAAACCATAGTCTTTTATAACCTAATCACTGAAATTATATTCCATAATGTTTTATTTCCTCCCTGTATTCCCTTTTTTATTATTTTTAAATTAGTGTTTCAAAGTTATAGGATTGATAGTTATTGATTGCTACATGACAGTTTATCTCAAACTTGGTGTCTTAATGGAGCAAACATTTGTTGTCTCACAGTTTCTGTGGATCAGGAACCTGGGTGCTCTTTTGCTTGGTGTCTCTAGCTCCTGCTCTGCCAGGAGTTTGCTGAGAATGGGGCCAGTGCTGTGGCGGGTCAGATAAAGCCGACTGCAGTGCTAGAATCCCATATGGGTGCTGGTTTGAGTCCCGGCTGCTCCAGTTCCGATCTAGCTCTCTGTTATGGCCTCTGCACCCACATGGGAGACCCAGAAGAAGCTCCTAGCTCCTGGCTTCAGATCAGCCCAGCTCTGGCTGTTGCAGCCATTTGGGGAGTGAACCAGTGGATGGATGACTTCTCTCTCCCTCTTTTTGCCTCTGCCTCTCTATAACTTTTTCAAATAAATCAATAAATAAATCTTAAAAAAAAATAGTTTGCTTAGAAGACCTACTTCCAAGCTCACTCACGTGGTTTTCCTTAGAATTCAGTTCCCCTGAGGTGTTGGACTAAGGGCCACAGTCCCTCACTACTGGAGGGAAGTTTCTCCTGAAGACAGCTCATAACAAAGCAATTTTCCTCCCTCAGAGTTAGCAAGAGAACAAGAGCTTTTGAGATGAAACCATAGTCTTTTGTAACCTAATCACTGAAATTATATTCCATAACTTCTCTATTAGTGATTCAGGAAGCAACCTATAGCCTAGTGATTAAATATTCACACCACAGTACCTGGGTTCAGTTACCAGCTCCAGCTCTTGACTCCCAATTCCTGCCAATGCAGACCATGAGAGGGCAGCATGATGACTCAAGCAATTAGAGTCTTGGCTCAAGTAACTGAGTTCTTGCCATCCTCATAGGAGACCTAGGTTGAGTTCCTGGCTTCTTGCTTCAGCCCCCAACCAACCATTGCAGGCATTTGGGGAGTGTAGCAGCAGATGGGAGAACTCTAAGTCATTCCTTCTAACCTGCACACACAAGAAGGAATCCTACAGTCACACAATGAATATTCAGAGGCAGGGATCATTGGGATCATCTCAGAGGCTACTGTTACAAAACACTTCACACACTCTGCTTACTCTGATGTCATCACTCAGGTATACTCTGAATATAATCTCATTCACATATGACTTGCCTGTAAGCAGAGTATGCTATACAGAAGTTCCTCATTGTTAATAAATATTTTTTTTTGACAGGCAGAGTGGACAGTGAGAGAGAGAGACAGAGAGAAAGGTCTTCCTTTTGCCGTTGGTTCACCCTCAAATGGCCGCCGCGGCTGGCACGCTGCGGCCGGCACATCGTGCTGATCTGAAGCCAGGAGCCAGGTGCTTATCCTGGTCTCCCATGCGGGTGCAAGGCCCAAGGACTTGGGCCATCCTCCACTGCACTCCCTGGCCACAGCAGAGAGCTGGCCTGGAAGAGGGGCAACCAGGACAGCATCCGGCGCCCCGACCGGGACTAGAACCCAGTGTGCCGGCGCCGCAAGGCGGAGGATTAGCCTATTGAGCCACGCGCCGGCGTTAATAAATATTTTTAAACACTTGAATTTTTTCATTTACCAGACTTGTGGTTTTGTGTGCATACCTACATGGTGGCCAGTGCCGTGGCAAAGCGAGTAAAGCCACCATCTGCAGTGCCAGCATCCCATATGGGCGCCAGTTCAGTCCCAGCTATTCCACTTCTGATCCAGCTCCCTGCTAATGTGCCTGGGAAAGAGCAGAAGATGGTCCAAGTCTATGGGCCCCTGCACTCACACAGGAGGCCCAGAGGAATCTTCTGGCTCCTGGCTTCAGACCGGTGCAGCTCTGGCCACTATGGCTACACGGGGCGTGAACCAGAGGATGGAAGACCTCTCTCTCTCTGCCTCTACCATCTCTGTAACTCTGCCTTTCAAATAAGTAAATACATCTTTTTTTTTATTTTTTTATTTTTTATTTTTTATTTTTTTTTTTGACAGGCAGAGTGGACAGTGAGAGAGAGAGACAGAGAGAAAGGTCTTCCTTTGCCGTTGGTTCACCCTCCAATGGCCGCCGCGGCCGGCGCGCTGCGGCCAGCGCACCGCGCTGATCCGATGACAGGAGCCAGGAGCCAGGTGCTTTTCCTGGTCTCCCATGGGGTGCAGGGCCCAAGCACCTGGGCCATCCTCCACTGCACTCCCTGGCCACAGCAGAGGGCTGGCCTGGAAGAGGGGCAACCGGGACAGAATCCGGCGCCCCGACCGGGACTAGAACCCGGTGTGCCGGCGCCGCTAGGCGGAGGATTAGCCTAGTGAGCCGCGGCGCCGGCCGAAGTAAATACATCTTTAATATATATATATATGTCTATTTAAAAATTGTTCATCTGTTTACTTTTTTTGAAGGTGAGGAGGCAGGAGACCTCATTTGCTGGCTCACTCCCCAGGTACCTGAGAGCTGGGAACTCAATCTAGGTCTCCCACATGGGTGGTAAGGACTCAAGTACTTGAGGCATTACATTCTGCTGCTCAAGGTGTGCACTAGGAGGAAGACGAATTGTAAGCAGAGGAGCTAGGACTCAAATTAGATATTCTAAAATAGAATGTGGGTTGGGGCCGGCACCGTGGCTCACTTGGTTAATTCTCCGCCTGCGGCGCTGGCATCCCATATAGGCGCCAGGTTCTAGTCCCGGTTGCTCCTCTTCCAGTCCAGCTCTCTGCTATGGCCCGGGAGGGCAGTGGAGGATGGCCTAAGTGCTTGGGCCCTGCACCCACATGGCAGACCAGGAGGAATCACCTGGCTCCTGGCTTCGGATCTGCACAGCGTGCCAGCCGTAGCAGCTATTTGGGGGGTGAACCAACGGAAGGAAGACCTTTCTCTGTCTCTCTCTCTCTCTCACTGTCTAACTCTGCCTGTCAAAAAAAAAAAAAAAAAGAAAAAAGAAAGAAAAAAAAGGAAAAATGGAATGTGGGTATCCTATGTGGTGTCTTAACTGCTGCACCAAATGCTCACTCTAAAAATATATACCTATTTACCATAAAAACTGGATGACTTACTTTCTCAGTCTAATATCTGCATTCATCTTAAAAAGTAAAGTAGCAAATGATGGCTCAGGTACTTGTGTCCCTACTACCCACATGGGAGATCCAGATTGGGTTCTCATCTCCTGGTTTTCATCGGCTCCTATCTTGGCTGTTGCAGGCATTTGAGAGTAGACCAGTAGAGATAGATTTCTGTCTGTCTGTCTTTCTCAGTCTCTTAGACTTTCAAATAAAATGAAAATAAACAAATTTTCCAAAATAAATAAAAGCAAAATAAAGTGTTTTGGTGCAAAAATTTGAAATCCATTCATAGAAGGGGTTTTCAAAGTATTTATGAAATTTGTGTTATGAAAAATATGCATGAGTTTCAAAAATTTTTGCACTAAAAATAAACTTATTTTTTAATTCCAATTTTCTTTTTTTTATTTTAAAGATTTATTTATTTATTTGAAAGGCAGATTTACACACAGAGAGGAGAGGCAGAGAGAGAGGTCTTCCATCCAGTGGTTCATTCCTCAATTAGCCGCAATGGCTGGAGCTGCACCGATCCAAAACCAGGAGCCAGGAGCCTCCTCCAGGTCTTCCCACGTGGGTGCAAGGGCCCAAGGACTTGGGCCATCTTCTACTGCTTTCCCAGGCCATAGCAGAGAGTTGGACTGGAAGTGGAGCAGCCGGGACTTGAACCGAAGCCCATATGGGATGCTGGCACTGCAGGCCATGGCTCCACCCGATAAACCACAACACTGGCCCCTAATTCCAATTTTCATTGAACTTTTTGAATCACCTTTGTATTTCTTTCAAATTCCTATGAATCTATTTCAGAACAGAACTTTTTAAAAATATTTATTTATTTGAAAGGCAGAAATACAGAGAAAGAAGGAGAGAGAGAGAAAGAGAGAGAGAGCTTCCATCCACTGGTTTACTCCCCAAATGGCTGCAATGGCCAGGGCTGGGCCAGGCCAAAGCTAGGAGCCAGGAATTTCTTCCAGGTCTCCCACATGGGTGCAGGAGCCCATAGACTTGGCCCATCTTCTGCTGTTTCCCAGGTACTTTAGCAGGAAGCTGGATCATAAGTGGAGTAGCCAGGACTTGAACCAGCACCCATATGGGATGCTAGCACTGCAGGCAGAGGCTTAACTTTCTACACCACAACGCTGGCCCCCCCAAACAGAACTTTTTTAAATAAAATGTTGTGTTCTCTTTTTAAAGTCTATTTTATTTTAATTGTTTTGAAAGGCAGAGTAATAGGGAGAGCATATAGGGAGAGATACGGAGAAAAAGATCTTCTATGCACTTGTTCACAACAGCCAGGGCTGGGCCAGGAGCCAGAAACTTCATTCAGGTCTCCAGCAGAGGAACCCAAGTACTTGAGTCAGCATCTGCTGCCTTCCAGCCACATTAGCAGGAAGCTAGATTGGAAGCAGAGGCATAACTTGATCCCAGGAATTCTGATATGGAATGTGGGTGTCTCAAATTTAACCTGCTGTGCCACAACCCCTAAACCAAAATGATTTTTTTTTTATTACAGGCAGAGTTAGAGAGAGAGAGAGAGAGAGAGAGAGAGAAAGAAAGGTCTTCCTTCCGTCGAGAAGACCAGTGAGAGAGAGAGAGACAGAGAGAAAGGTCTTCCCAAATGGTCGCTACGGCTGGTACGCTGCGCCAATCCGAAGCCAGGAGCCAGGTGCTTCTTCCTGGTCTCCCATGCGGGTGCAGGGCCCAAGCACTTGGGCCATTCTCCACTGCCTTCCTGGGCTGCAGCAGAGAGCTGGACTGGGAGAGGAGCAACCAGGACAGAATCCAGTGCCCCAACCAGGACTAGAACCGGAGTACCGGTGCCGCAGGTGGAGGATTAGCCTAGTGAGCCACGGCGCCAGCCCCCAAAATGATTTTTAAAAAAGGATTTATGTATTTATTTGAAAGGTAGAGTTACAGAGATATAGGGGCAGAGAGAGGTCTTCCATCTGCTGGTTCACTCCCCAGATGGCCACAATGGCCGAAGCTGCACCGATCTGAAGCCAGGAGCCAGAAGATTCCTCCAGGTCTCCTGCGTGAGTGCAGGGCCCCAAGGACTTCGGCCATCTTCCACTGCCCCTCCAGGCCATAACAGAGGATCAGAAGTGGAGCAGCTGGGTCTTGAACCGGCGCCCACATGGGATGATGGCACTGCAGGCGGCGGCTTTACACACTATGCCACCGCACTGGCCCCCAGAAAGTTTCTTTTAAGACAAAGAGATATGGATACTTACAGGGCATTTTGTCAAGCATGAAAGTTATGCTTACATACTAATATAAGGTAAAGTCAAACTTTTTAGATCAAAATTGCTCTTGCGCATCAAAAAGAAAATCATAAGTAACTTAGCAGTACAGCATGGAAATTTCCACAGCGTTTTGCTGAAACCAGATTTACCATTGCTGCTTATTTGGTAAATGTTCTTCCATCCATGTGTCTACCCATCTATTCATTCATCCAACCAACCATCAAAGCATCATTCTTATCATCGATATTCTATTGGCAGATCCTCATCTAGCTCAGTTTGAAATAGAATCCTAGGCCTCTCTTTTCTCTGAGACAATCATAGCAAATAAAATAATTTCACTCTCCAATTATTTTGAAGATTTATTTTTATTTATTTGAAAGGCAGAGTTACAGAGAGAGAGAGAGAGGGAGAATTTTCTATCCATTGGTTTATTCTCTAAATGGTCACAACGGCCAGGGTTGGGCCAAGCTGAAGCCAGGAGCTTGGAACTCTATCCAGGTCTCCCACGTGGGTGGAAAGGCCCGAGTACTTGGGCCATCTTCTGCTTCTCCAGGCGAATTAGCAGGGAGCTGGTTTGGAAGTGGAGTAGCTGGGATATGAACTGCACACCCATATGGGATGCTGGTATATAGGTGGTGGCTTAGGCCACTGTGCCACAACTCTGACCCCTTAAATGGATTTTATAAACTGTATTGCAGTGCTGCGTCTGCAAAATCTTCATCAAAATCCTGAGGCTCAAGTATGGTGTGAGTGCATTAGAGACTTAAACACAGGATAATGTGTCCCCACACACCACTTCAGACCCTGTTCTAGATTTATGTAAGCCAAATGCAGAACTGTCTGTATCTCTGAACATCTGGATTGAAACCAGCGAGTTGCGGGCGGGGAGAAGGAAGGGCTTGCTGTCCACCTGGGTTCAGGTAATGATAAGCTGTGTTAGGTTTCTGTGGCTGCTGTAACCAATTGCTACAACCTGATAGCATAAAATAAATTTATTCTTTCACAATTTTGGAGGCCAGAAGTTCAAAATCAAGATGTTGTCAGGAGTGCATTCGGGCTGGTGCTGTGGCATAGCAGATAAAGCCACCTCCTGCAGAGTGCCTGGTTCCACAGCTGGCTCCACTTCTGATCTAGTTCCCTGCTAGTACACCTGGGAAAGCAGCAAAGATGACCCAAATACTTGGGCAACCATTTGGGAAGTGAATCAGTGGGTGGAAGACCTCTCTCTCTCTCTCTCGCTCGCTCTCTCTAACTCTGCCTTTCAAATAAAATAAATGCATTTTTTTCTATTTGCTTTCTGAGCATTTAGTTTGTGCACTGATTCTTTTTTTTTTATTTTTATTTTTTATTTATTTTTTTTTTGACAGGCAGAGTGGACAGTGAGAGAGAGAGACAGAGAGAAAGGTCTTCCTTTGCCATTGGTTCACCCTCCAATGGCCGCCGCGGCCGGCGCGCTGCGGCCAGCGCACCGCGCTGATCCGATGGCAGGAGCCAGGAGCCAGGTGCTTTTCCTGGTCTCCCATGGGGTGCAGGGCCCAAGCACCTGGGCCATCCTCCACTGCACTCCCGGGCCACAGCAGAGAGCTGGCCTGGAAGAGGGGCAACCGGGACAGAATCCGGCGCCCCAACCGGGACTAGAACCTGGTGTGCCGGCGCCGCTAGGCGGAGGATTAGCCTAGTGAGCCGCGGCGCCGGCCTGTGCACTGATTCTAAATTATATTTTCTTTCATTTAACTTTCTCTACATTATTTTCCATCACTCTTGTTTTTGTTAACATTTTGCTAGCAAAGCTCTCTTGCTCTTTTACTTAATTCTAAAAAAAGATTTATTTATTTATTGAAAGGTAGAACTACAGTGAGAGAGAGAGGGATCGGGGGAGAGAGTGAGAGATTTTCCATCCACTGGTTCACTTCCCAAATGGTCACAATGGTCAGGGCTGAGCCGAAGGAAGCCGGGAGCCAGGAGCTTCTTCCAGGACTCCCACGTGGGTGCAGGGGCCCAAGTACTTGGGCCATCCTCTGCTGATTTCCCAGGTGCATTAGCAGGGAACTGGATCAGAAGTGGACCAGCTGGGACTCCAACTGGTGCCCATATGGGATGCTTGTACTGAAGGCAGTAGCTTTACCCTCTATGCCATAGCACCAGCCCTCAAAATAAATAAATCTTAAAAAAAAAAAAACTGTATTCCCTCTGGAGGCTCTAGAAGAGAATCTGTTCTGTTTTCCAGTTTCTGATGTCCATCAGCATTCCTTGACGTGGGAAAACAACACTCCAAACCCTGCCTCTTCGGACATCCTCAACCTCCTCTTCTGTCCATCAAATCTCCCTCTGTCTCACTCATATAAAGACACTTGTCATTGCATTCAAGGCCCATCCAGCAAGTTCCTACTCTCAAAATCCTTAACCACATATTTTTATATAAGGTAATATTTACACATTCACCATATAAGGTAATAGTCATACGTTTTGAGGATTGGACACAGGCATGTCTCTATGGGAGGCCACTATTCAACCCACTATAGGAGCACTGTCTATAGAGAATTTTAGAAAAGTAAAACTGACTGAAAGGCTAGTTTTTTTTAAAGTTTATTTTTATTTATTTAAAAGGCAGAGGGACAGAGAGAAAAGGTGGGAGAGGAAGAGGGGGAGAGAGAGAGAGAGAGAGAGAGAGAGAGAGAGAGAGAGAGTCTTCCATCTGCTGGTTCACTCCCCAGTTGACCACAACAGCCGGAGCTGTGCCGATCCAAAGCCAGGAACCAGGAGCCAGAAGTTTCTTCCGTGTCTCCCATGTGGGGCAGGGGCCAAGGACTTGGGCCATCTTCTACTGCTTTCCCAGGCCATAGCAGAGAGCAGGATTGGAAAAGGAACAGCTGGGTCTCGAACCAGCGCTGGTGCTGCAGGCCAGGGCGTTAACCTATTGCACCATTGCGCCAGCCCCAGGACCCAAGAATTGAGCCATCATCTGCTACCTTCCAGGTGCATTATCAGAAAGCTGGATCAGAAGTGCACAGCAGCCAGGACTCAACTAGACACTCTGATACGGGATGTGAACATCCCCAATTCAGTAGTTTTACCCTCTGCCCCATAATTCCAACCTCCACTACTCAACCCCACTAAGCCCCCCCCCAGCTACTTTTTAATATCGCCATGTGTAGGCAATTTTAAACATCAGTGATAAAATACTTTCCATGGGGTTAGACTACCCTCAACATCTCCCCATCATTGATGTGCCATTACTGAATATTTCAGCATGAGCTATTTGGCTTCCCTTAACTATTTTGGGTCAAATACTACCAAAAACAAGTTTGTGGCACATCAGTGGCAAGCCACAACTCCTAACCTCAGTATGACTGATCCCCCATTCTTTAGGAGTCAGGAAATGTTACCTCCTCAAGGAATATTTTTCTAAATGCCCTATCTAGACTCCCAAGTACTACCTTTAACTTATTTCCTGTATTTGTTTCTTTCATAATACTTGCCACCTTTGCAATTATTTTATGTGTAGGTTCATTTTCCCATCTCCCCTGCTGTTCTGTAATAGCAGTGCCTGATTGTTCTCTGAGTTATGCCCAGAGACTAGCACAGTGTCCGGCATGTGGTAGATGCTCCATAGAAGTGTATCACCATTGCATTTCCTTCAGCTTTTATCAACAAAGTGCATTTGCTAATATTGGATAAACTCTTCTTTCTTCATTTCCTGTCCACTACTAAAAAGAAATAGCCACTTGCTGTCTAAGATTGGTGACACAGAGAGCCATTTAGCAACATTCTTCAAAAATAGCTGCAGTGTCACAGATCTTAGTAAAGTGTTTTCTCTCATTCCAAGTTCCAACTCAGGCATTGATGAAGAATGTCCAATTCCTAAAATTCACAGAGGTATCATAAAATCAACTCATAACATAAAATACAAGTATGACATTAACATCATAAAGGGGGATGTGTACATTTTGCCTAAGCACCACACTAGGAGTGGCAGTACCCCACACTCACCAAGTTCCAAACATAAGCCATCAATTTCCTATCCAAACCACATGCTCCTCGTAATCCCTTCAGTGTTTCTGTTAGTGAACTGGTCACCTGGCTAGTTTTTCAGGCCCAATCCTGGGTTCTCTCTTCTGTATTACATTGTCACCCATCAATCTGTATTACAATTTCTGTATTACAATCTCACCCATCCCCAAGGCTGGAATACTATCCCTACAACGTTCACTCCTAATGCATATATCCAGGCCTCTCCTCTGACCTCCAGACTCCCAACTGCCTACGTGTTATAGCTTCTTGGATATTTCACAGGCATTTCAAATTTATCAAGTACAAAATCAAACCCTTGTTTATTCCTCTTAATCTCTCTCTCCCTAATCTTCACCATCTGTAGTCACATCACCACCGGTGAGGAACTGAACCCAGAAGCCTGGGACTCATACTTGATTCCTCTCTTTTTCTCCCAAAACTAGTTTATTCACAGTACTATTGATTCTACCTACAGATACATTCTAATAGGATTTACACATTTCTATCTCCATTACTTCCTAGTTTATAAACTATTGCAACAGCCACCTAACAGGTTTCTCTACTTTCCATTCTTAACCTCCTACCCATTCCCTCATATGACAAGTGGGGTAATCTTAAAATATAAGTCTAGGGACAGGTGTTTAGCACAGGAGTTAAGTCACTGCTTGGGATGCCTGCATCCCATATTGGAGTGCCTGGTTTGGGTCTCAGCTCTTCCCCTCCCAATTCATATTCCTGCTGGTGTGCATTCTTGGAGGCAGCAGATGATGCTCAAGTACTTGAATCACTGTCACCCATGTGGGAGACCTGGATGGAGTTCTGAGCTCCTGGCTTCACTGTGGCCCAGCCCCAGGTGTTGCTGGAATTGGGGAGTAAACCAAAGGATGGAGGATCTCTGTCTCTCTCTCAAATAAAAGTAAAAAATTCTTAAAAATTAAATATAAAAAATCGAATCGTGGTATTTCTCTCCAAGCTTATCTTTTGTCACTCACACCTAAATCACTGTTAGCAATCATTTGTTGTGACTTTGTTCTTTTTAAAGGTTTATTTTGAAAGGCAGGGTTACAGAGAGGGAGAGACAGAGAGAGAGGTCTTCCATGCACTGGTTTACTCCCCAAATGGCCCCAATGGCCAGGGCTAGACCAGGCCGAAAGCAGGAGCCAGGAGCTTCTTCCAGGTCTCCCCCATGGATGCAGGGGCCCAAGCACTTAGGCCATCCTCCACTGCTTTCCCAGGTATATTAGCAAGGAGCCGGATTGGAAGTGGAGCAGCCAGGACTTGAACCGGTGCCCATATGGGATGCCAGCACTGCAGCAGCTTAACCCACAGCTATGCCACAGCACTGGCCCTCTTCAGTTCTTTGTGAAAGTCAAAAATCTTGGGACATTTTGTTTCTTCTGCTTGTAATGTCTCTTCCCTTGCTATTCTCATAGTAGGTTTTTTCTCATCCTAAGGCATTTATGTTACTTCAAAAGTCTTTTCCTCCTTCCACTTTATAAATAGATCTCGCCTCTCCAACTACCATCTGTATTTATCGTATCATGTACATTTAATTCATAGTATCTTATCCTAATTAATATATACTCATCCCTCAATATTCATGGGGGATTGGTCTCAGGTCACTCCAAGGTTATTAAAATCATGTGATGCTCAAGTCCTTTATATAAAATGGTGTGGTTTTTGTGTATAACCTATGCACATAATCCTGTATACTGAAAATCATCTCTAGATTACTTGTAATGCTTAATACAAAGCAAAAGCTCTTTAAAAAAAAGGCCGGGGGGGGGGGTGTTTGGCACTGTGGCCTAGCAGGTAAAGCTGCTGCCTGCAATTCTGGCATCCCATATGGGTGCCAGTTCGAGTCCCAGCTGCTCCACTTTCTATCTAGCTCTCTGCTATAGTCTGGGAAAACAGTAGAATATGACTTCCTAATAATGCAGATCCCAGTATGCAGTGGTGATGGCTTAAGTAGGTGGGTCCCTGCCACACATGCAGGAAACCTGGATTGAGTTCCCAGCTTTGGCCTGGCCCAGTCTGGCCCCCAGGAAATTAAAGTCCTGCAAGAAATCCAACTGCTTCAGGTGGCAGCGAGCAATTATTATTTTAAGCATGATGAGGAGTTTGGCGTGTGGTTCCGGTCTGTGGAGTATCTCACTGAGAAGGAGAGGTGAGTGATGGGCACTTGGTACAGTCATTCTTTTTTATTTTATCTTTTATCTATTCTAGTGAGTTTATGGTAGTATATCATTTTAGTTTTTAATCTGAATTTTCCTAAAGACTAATTTCATGTGCTCATTGGTCCCAGAGAATCCACCCATGACTAGAGGTATCTAATCCATTTGTAAGAATATTACGAGCATCAAGGAGTAAAGAAGAGATGCAGGCAGATGACTGTCCACTTGCTACGAATCCAGCATACACTTACGGCTAAGGTAAGTTAAGGTGTGATGTGGGGCTGGCACTGTGTCATAATGGGTAAAGCTGCTGCCTGCAGTGCTGGCATCCCATATGGGCGCTGGTTTGAGTCCTGGCTGCTCCACTTCTGATCCAGCTCTCTGCTGTGGCCTGGGAAAGCAAGACTAGAACCTGGTGCCCATGAGAGATGCCAGCACCATAGGCGGAGGATCAACCAAGTGAGCCATGGCGCCGGCCCCTAAGACCATGTCTATGTTATCTTTTTTTTACCCAAGTGCTTGGGGCCCTGCGCCCATGTGGGAGACCTGGAAGAAGCTCCTGGCTCCTGGCTTCGGATTGGCACAGCTCTGGCCGTTGTGGCCAATTGGGGAGTGAACCAGCGGATGGAAGACCTCTCTCTCTCTCTCTGCCTCTCCTTCTCTCTCTGTGTAACTCTGACTTTCAATTAAAATAAATAATAAAAATCTTTTAAAAAATACAAAGCAAATGCCATGTGAGTAATTGTTATATTCTGTTGTTTGGGGATAAAGACAAGAAAAATGTACATGTTCCATATAGATTGTGCAAACATTTTTGATGCATACTTTCTTGAATCTACCAATTTAGAGCCCATAGATACCAAAGGCTGACTGTATTTGATTAGTCTTCCCTACTGGATCTGAAGCTCCATGAGGGCAAGAAACATGTCTTGTTTACTGGTGTATCACTAGCACCCAATACAGTTTCTGGTATACAGCAGGTTTTTAATTAATTGTTGAATAGTTAAGGTTACCTATTCGGTTTGGGTCTGTGGGTTACAAGTGTGATACATTTGCACAACATTGTGCAGAGGAAAGAAAAATTTTTTTGGTAAACATTTATTTTATTTTAAAGGCAGAGTTACACAGAGAGGAAAACAGAGAGAGAGAGATCTACCATCCACTGGATCATTCCCCAAATAGCTAAAACAGCTGGAGGTGGACTGGTCTGAAGCCAGAAGTCAGGAGCTTCTTCCAAGTCCCTCACATGGGTGGTAAGGGCCCAATCACTTGGGTCATCTTCTGTTGCTTTCCCAGGTTATGTTAGCCGGGAGCTAGATTGGAAATGGAGTAGCCGAGACTCAAACGGCCCCCATATGGGATGCCAACATTGCAGGCAGCAGATTGACACACTATGCTGCAGCATAGTTGCTAGACTAATGACATAGCCATTTATCTCCATAGTGCAGAAACAGCTGCAGTGTCATGGATCTTGGTGAAAACAATATTTTTCCATGATTAGGAAACTTTTGTACTGAATCTTACAGAGATTTCATAAAGAAATTACAAGAAGGATTAATAGTATAAAGAGGGTAGAAATTGAAATACTTTGTTTGGGACAGTAAGACAGTTTCTTTAAACTTCAGAGATAACTATGGATGTTTGTTTTCACACACTCTCAAGTTGTCCCACAAAAACACAACATCTGCTGCCCATGCCAGCCAGAAGTACAAGAGTTGTGTATGCAGGCATAATTAACCCACCCAGCAGCCTCTATTTCCATGCAGGGAGGAGGAGAATGAATTTTAGATAAACCTAGCATAGTAATATGACCTAACAGAAAAGTGGGACCATGATCACCACTCTCTGGAATCGTCTACAACATGACAGTGTCCAAAGCAGGTCCCGCCCTGACTACCCTGCAGAACTATTTTGCATAACCCAGGCTTCCCAGCAACCAGGGCTCATTTGCTGTCCCTCAAGGAGATGCTCTTTGGGCTAGCCTGAAACTGCTCAAAGATAAAATAGCATTCATTAAAAAAAAAAAAAGATGTATTTATTTTACTTGAAAGTCAGAGTTACACAGAGAGAGGAGAGGCAGAGAGAAAGAGAGAGGTCTTCCATCCACTGGTTCACTCTGCAGTTGGCTGCAACAGCTGGAGCTGTGCTGATCCAAAGCCAGGAGCCAGGAGCTTCTTCTGGGTCTCCCACACCAGTGGAGAGGCCCAAGGACTTGGGCCATCTTCCACTGCTGTCCCAGGCCATAGCAGAGAGCTGGATCGGAAGTAGAGCAGCTGGGACTCAAACCGGGGCCCATATGGGATGCCGGTACTAGAGGCGGCGGCTTTACCCACTAAGCCACAGTGCTGGCCCCATAGCATTCAAACAATAACAAAAAGCCCTCAGATTTTCTTAGTATCTATCTTTGAACAGTACTAAGAGCTTCTACATTTTTTTTCTGGTGCTTTCTCTGTCACACTATGACGTAAGAATTGAGATTTAGAGAACCTGAAGTTCAACTAGCTTGTTCAAAGCCACAGTAAAATTACATATCACAAGCAGATTCCACTCTCGCACCTCCCAATGGGCATGTTGCTTCCCGAGGGATATGAGACCTTCTATGAAAAATTTAAAACCTACATATAATTATGAGTCTTGAAATTTTTCTGTGCCTCTCAATATAGAGAGGGATAGGAGAAAAATGTTATTTTGCGGTTTTTAAATAAGAAGTCTTTGTGAGGACAGACTTCTAAATTGCCTCATTCTAAATTCACATAGAAATGATCAAAGGAATAAAAATAGAGGAAAAAACTTCCATATGCCAGGAACTTTGAGAAATTTCTGGTAGTTAGAATGCAGAAGGACGTAACTGGAAGGAGGGGTCAGCTCAAGGCTCTACTTCTGTAGAATATTTTATCACCCCAATAGAATTCCATGAACATCCCTTTGCTAAGGATTGAAGGGTATGTGCAGGCCAGTGGGGAGACACACTCAGACGCATATCCACCTCTAGTAAAACCCACTGTCACTCTTCCTTAAATAGCAACCAAAGTTGGACAAACATAGACCTCTCTCTATTAAGATAAACAAATATAGAAAAACCATCAGACCATGAAAAAGATGCTCTTGCTCACAGGATGAAGTTCCCTTGAAAAATCAGAACAAACGTAAATAAAACAGCTGATTCAAAAGCTCCTATCAACAAAAAATTAAGCATTTCCCCCCAAAATGATATATCACCAATGCCTTACTTGGTAGTTGCTCAATAAATGTGAGAGTACCAAAAAGTTCATGGAAAAATGGAACTGGAAGACAAGTTTGGGGTGCGCAACTGGCCTGCCAGTTAAAACACTGGTTAAGGGGCAGGCATTTGGCACAGTGGTTAACATTGCTATTTGGGGTGCCTGGTTCCCAAATCTGAGTGCCTGCATTCAAGTTCCAGTTCCACTTCCAATTCTAGCTTCTTGCTAATGCACACCTTTGGAAGCAGAAGGTGAGGCTCAGGTACTTCAGTTCCTGCCACCTAGATTGAGTTTCCAGGTTCTTGGCTTGGGCCTTGCCTAGCCCCAATTATTGCAGGCAATTTGGAATTAACCAGAAGACAAAAGATCTTTCTCTGTAATATTTTCTCTCTCTGCCTTTCAAATAAAATAAAAATAAATAAATAAAATTTTTTTTGACAGGCAGAGTTAGACAGTGAGAGAGAGAGACAAAGAGAAAGGTGTTCCTTTTTCCGTTGGTTAATCCCACAATGGCCAAGTGGCTGCTAAGCCAGCGTGTTGCGGCCAGCGCGCTGCGCTGATCTGAAGCCAGGAGCCAAGTACTTCCTCCTGGTCTCCCATGCGGGTGCAGGGTCCAAGGACCTGAGCCATCCTCCATTGCCTTCCCGGGCCACAGCAGAGAGCTGGCCTGGAAGAGGAGAAACCGGGACAGAATCCAGCACCCCAACCGGGACTAAAACCCGGGGTGCCGGCGCCGCAGGCGGAGGATTAGCCTAGTGAGCTGCGACACCGGCCATAAATAAAAATGTTTAAAAAACACTGGTTAAGACACCCATGTTAGAGTACCAGGGTTCAATACTTGGTTCTAGTTTCTGACTTCAGCTTCCTACTAATGCAGAACCTGGGAAACAACAGTGATGTTTCAAGTCATTGGTTTCCTGCCACCATAAGGAACACCTGAATTGAGTTCCTGACTCCCAGCTTTGGTCCTGGCTCCACCATGGTTGTTGTGAGCATTTGGAGATTAAAAAGTAGATGGCTGATGTGTAGCATAGCAGGTAAATTCACCTCCTGTAACAGTGGCATCCCATATGGGCACCAGCTAGAGTCCTGGCTACTCCACTTCCAATCTAACTTCCTGCTAATGGCCTGGAAAAAGCAGTGGGAGATGGCTCAAGTGCTTGGGCCCCTGCCATCCACATAGGAGATCCATATGAAGTAGCTGGCTCCTGGCTTCGGCCTGGCCCAGCCCTGGCTGTTGTAGCCACTTAGGGAGTGAACCAGTGGCTGGAAGATCTCTTTCTGTCTTCCTTCTCTCTATATAACTCTGACTCAAAATAAATAAATAAATCTTTTTTTCAGTGAATGGGAGCTTGCTCTGTTTGTCTCTCTGCCTCTCAAATAAATAATAAATTTTAATTTTTTTAAAAAGACACATTTAGTGCTAAAAAATTTAAATCCATGCATAATACTAATTTTCCATGAACTTTTTGAAGACCCTGTGTTTGTTGAAAACATTGAACGAAGGGGCCGACACTATGGCGTAGTGGGTAAAGCTGCCGCCTGCAATGCCAGCATCCCATATGGGTACCAGTTCGAGTCCAGGCTGCTCCACTTCCAATCCAGCTCTCTGCTATGGCCTGGGAAAGCAGTAGAAGATGGCCCAAGTCCTTGGGCCCCTGCACCCGTGTGGGAGACCCAGAAGAAGCTCCTGGCTCCTGGCTTCAGATCGGCGCAGCTCTGGCCATTGCGGCCAATTGAGGAGTGAACCAGAAGATGGAAGACTTCTCTCCCTTTCTCTCTGCCTCTCCTCTCTGTGTAAGTCTGACTTTCAAATAAATAAATAAATAAATATTTTAAAAAAGAGAAAACATTGAATGAAAACATCAGGGACCTCAGAAAGGGAAAGAGAGTAGAAACAGAGGCAGTAATTAAATAATTTTCCTGGGGCCAGCATTGTGGCACATTGTTTTAAGCCATGGCTTCCAATGCTGGCATCCTTTCTGGGCACTGGTTCCAGTCCTGGTTGCTCTACTTCCAATCCAGCTCCCTGCTAATGCACCTGGGAAAGCAGCAGAAGATGACTGAATATTTGGGCCCCACATGGGAGATCTGGATAAAGCTCCTGGCTTCTGGTTCCTGGCTTCTGCCTAGCTCAGCCCTAGCCAACGTGGCCACTTGAGGAGTAAACCAGCAGATGGAAGCTCGCTCTCTCTCTCTCTCCCTCCCTCTCTCTGTCTGCCATCTCTCTAAGTAACTCTTAAGAGTTTCATTTTCATTTGTATTTTTTTTGACAACTTACAATTTCTTATTTTTTTTTTTATTTTATTTTTTTTTTTATTTTTTGACAGGCAGAGTGGACAGTGAGAGAGAGAGACAGAGAGAAAGGTCTTCCTTTGCCGTTGGTTCACCCTCCAATGGCCGCCGCGGCCGGCGCGCTGCGGCCGGCGCGCTGCGGCCGGCGCACCGCGCTGATCCGATGGCAGGAGCCAGGAGCCAGGTGCTTTTCCTGGTCTCCCATGGGGTGCAGGGCCCAAGCACCTGGGCCATCCTCCACTGCACTCCCGGGCCACAGCAGAGGGCTGGCCTGGAAGAGGGGCAACCGGGACAGAATCCGGCGCCCCAACCGGGACTAGAACCCGGTGTGCCGGCGCCGCTAGGCGGAGGATTAGCCTAGTGAGCCGCGGCGCCGGCATGACAACTTACAATTTCTAATAAACACATTAGGCATTTAGCCTAGTGGTTAAGAGGTCCATGGTAGGCCGGCGCCACAGCTCAGTAGGCTAATCCTCCATCTGTGGCGCCAGCACACCGGGTTCTAGTCCCGGTCGGGGCGCCGGATTCTGTCCCGGTTGCCCCTCTTCCAGGCCAGCCCTCTGCTGTGGTCTGGGAGTGCAGTGGAGGATGGCCCAAGTGCTTGGGCCCTGCACCTGCATGGGAGACCAGGAGAAGCACCTGGCTTCGGATCAGCGCAGTGGCCGCAGAGGCCATTGGGGGGTGAACCAATGGAAAAAGGAAGACCTTTCTCTCTGTCTCTCTCTCTCACTGTCCACTCTGCTTGTCAAAAATAAAAAAAAAAAGTCCTTTTTCAGAAAATAGGCAAGGTCTAACAGGGCAGACTGTATGAATGAAACAGAGCTGGGGGAATTGGGGAGTGGGAGGTATAGAGCGAGGGGAAATAAAAGTATGCTAAATACCCTGACTATACACAGGAAAAATCAAGAGCTATTCTTTCATTGTGATATTGAAAATAAGGTGGGTTTTTTAAATTTAAAGGTAAGTACTTCAGAATAAAAACAGGATATACAACTTTCAAAGCATTAAACAGAATTTTTAAAGTAAAGAAAACATAGTTCATATAGTAACAGACAAGTAAAAGAGAAAATCATGTAGAATATGAAAAAGAATGGGGTGGATATTATGGCTCAGTGAATTAAGCTGCCACTTGGAATACCCACATTCCATATCTCAGAGTGCTTTGGATTGAATCTCACCTCTACTTCCTATCCTGGGAAAGCTGCAGATGATGGCTTAAGTACTTGAGTCCCTTGCCACCCACATGGGGAGACTTAGATGCAATTCCTGGCTCCTGGCTTTGTCCTGGCTGAGCTCCAGCCATTGAGGCCATGGAGGGGTGAACCATCTGATTGGAGATTTCTCTCTGTGTGTAACTCTGCCTTTCAAGTAAATAAGTAAATAAATATAAAAAAAAGGGGGCCAGTGCCATGGCTCACTTGGTTAATCCTCAGCCTGTGGCGCCAGCATCCCATATGGGTACCAGGTTCTAGTCCCGGTTGCCCCTCCTCCAGTCCAGCTCTCTGCTGTGGCCTGGGAGGGCTGTGGAGGATGGCCCAGATGCTTGGGCCCTGCACCCATGTGGGAGACCAGGAAGAAGCACCTGGTTCCTGGCTTCGGATTGGCGGAATGCGGGCTGTTGCAGCCATTTGGGGGTTGAACCAATGGAAGGAAGACCTTTCTCTCTGTCTCTCTCTCTCTCACTGTCTATAACTCTACCTGTCAAATAAATTTAAAAAATCTGAAAAAAGAAAATAAGATGCCAGAGGCTAGTATTGTGGCACAGCAGGTTAAGCCATCACTTACAACTGTAGCATCCCATATCAGTGCACCAGTTTGATTCCCAGCTACTCTGCTTCCAATCCAACTTCTAGCTAATTTCCTAAGAAAGCAGCAGAAGATAGCTCAAGTACTTGGGCCTCTTACCCCCTGTGGGAGAACAGCATGGAGTTACTGGCTCTTGGCTTGGCTTTGACCTGGCCCAGACCTGGCTGCTTGGGGTATGAGCCAGCAGATGGAAAATCTCTCTCTTGCTCTCTTTCCCTGTCAAAAAAATAAACCTTAAAAAAAAATAAGTAACAGAAACAGAAATATCAGAACAACTATCCAATGTATCTTTAACATAGTGTGTGAACAAACATTCCACATATTCATTTCAATAATCTTACAGAATGTCATGAAGCCACCAAAATCAGGGTAGAATAGAAAATGGAATATAATAAGAAAATATAATAAAAAGTCCAAAAGAGCATAATGAGTATTTCTGTGTTAATTTCAATTTGACTTAAAACAGAATATAGAGGCAGCAGGAAAACATATTGGCTGAGATATGAACTGTAGAATTAGATCTAGAGTTTGCATCTCAGATCTACCATTTACTAACTACATGACCTTAGGCAAAAAAATATATATATATACTCTCAGCCTCAGTTTACTCATTGTAAACTGAAAATGAGAGTATCATCCATAGAATGATTGAGAGGATTACAAGAGAAAATATGTATAAAAAAGAAAATCAAGGTGCCTATCATATCCAACAAACAGCTGTTTTTAAAGATTACTTATTTTGGGGGCGGCACTGTGGCATAGCAGGTAAAGCTGCTGCCTGTAGTGCTGGCATCCCATATGGGCGCCAGTTTGAGTCCCAGCGGCTCCATTTCTGATCCAGCTCTCTGCTATGGGCTGGGAAAGCAGTGGAAAATGGCTCAAGTCCTTGGGCTCCCACACACACGTGGTAGAACCAGAAGAAGCTCCTGGCTCCTGGCTTTGGATAGACACAGTCCAGCCATTGCAGCCAATCAGGGAGTGAACCAGCAGATGGAAGACCTCTCTCTCTCTGCCTCTCCTTCTCTCTGTGTGTAACTCTGACTTTCAAATCAATCAATCATTTAAAAAAAAAAGATTACTTATTTTTATTTTTTATTTGAAAGGCAGATGAAGAGAGAAAGCCAACTGTGGTGGAGAGAGGTCTTCCATTCGACGGATCACTCCCCAAATGCCGCAGGAGCCAGGGCTAACCCAGGCTGAAACCAAGAGCCAGGAAGTCCATCTGGGTCTCTGGTATGAGTGGAAAGGACTGAACGACTGGAGCCATCGACTCGTGCTTCCCAGCACGTGCATTAGCAGAGAGCTAGATCAGAAGAAGAGCAGCCAGGACTCATACCAGGTACTCTGATATGAAATGTGGGTATCCCATGAGGCAGCTTACACTTATATGCCACAATGCCTGCCTCTAAATATTTTTTTAAAGTTTTATTTATTTGACAGGCAGCGTGATAGAGAAATACACACAGACACACCCACACAGGGAGAGAGAGAGAGAATCTTTCTTCTCAGTTCATGCTCCAGATCCCCACCCAGCAGGGACAGGGACACACTAAAGGCAGGATCCAGGAACTTTATTGCATCTCCCAGGAATCCAAGTACGTGGGCCATTATCTGCTGGTACATTAACAGGGAGCTGAACCAGAAGCAGAGGAGCTAGGACTCGAACCAGCGCTCCAATATGGGATGTGGGCAGGGCATCTCAAGCAATGGCTTAACCTGGCCCACCCCAATGATAACTATTTCTGTGTGTGATAACTATTGTATATATGTAAGTGTGTGTGCCTACTGATACACACAGAGAAATAAGGCTGCAAGAAACTATACCAAGGTGTTAGCAATGGTTACCTAAAGGTGGTGGGATTTTGAGTGATTTTTTTTGTTTCTTCATCATACTTTTCTGCAGTTTCCAAAATTCCAATGAAGAACATGCTTAATTTTACAATTAAAACAGGAAAAATCATTAATGAAAATTATTTTCGGGGTCGGTACTGTGGCATAATGGGTAAAGCCACCGCCTGTAGTGCTGGCATCTTATACGGGTGCCAGTTCAAGTCCCAGCTGCTCCACTTCCAATCCAGCTCTCTGCTGTGGCCTGGGAAAGCAGTAGAAGATGGCTCAAATCCTTGGGCCCCTGCACCCATGTGGGAGACCCTGAGAAAGCTCCAGGCTCCAGGCTTCGGATTGGCACAGCTTTGGCCGTTGCAACCAATTAGGGAGTGAACCAGCAGATGGAAGACCTCTCTCTCTCTTCCTCTCCTTCTCTCTCGTGTAACTCCGACTTTCAAATAAATAAATGAATCTTTAAAAAAATTATTCTCTAGAGTTTTGACATATCAATATAAATAGAAAGAATAAATCATAACCTTCCAAAAGCAATACCTATTCTTAGATATTTAAAATGCCCAACATTATCTCTAAAGGCAGTGGTGTCTTTCATATAGCTTGAGCTCAGTTTTAGCAAAACAAAACAAATGTCTTTTTCTCTGAATGGTGAATGCCTTGGAGTTACTCCAGAATAATATTGAATTACTCACATTGAATAGTGAATGCCTGGAGCAACTCCAGAATAATATGAAATCAACTTTATTTCAGTGAGAACTTTCAAGCCTACAGTCCTGTAAATTGAATCAGTCTTGGTACATGTATCTGTTCCCAAAACTATTCTCCAAATCTACAGATACTAGGCGGTGGCACTAGGAGATCAGATACCCTAGACAGATGCTATTTGATGATGAGAGTAAAACTGGGGGAAATAGAAAATGGGAACACAACACTAATCATTAAAATGCTGTTAGTAACATCCATTTCCCATCCAGGCTACCTTTACCACAGGAGTACATGATAAATAGCATTTCATTCATTCCTTTATCCTTTCAATTAAGATTTATTTACAAGCCTACCATAAAAACAGCACTGTGTTGGGCACTGGGTTTACAGTGGAGAACAAAACAGACAGGGTCCCTGCTTGCACAGGGCTGAGAGCCTAGTGGAGATGACAAACACATGCACAAATAGACACATAATTGCAAATTGTAATGAGTACTACAGAGGAAAATATAGAATGCTATGAAAGAGAATGGGGTAAGAAGGGGGTTACTTAAAAGATCTCTTCAAGTAAGTGACATTTCAGCTGGGGCCCAAAATATGAGTTAGGTGAAGGAATGAAAACAAATAAATAAATAAAACTTTAAAAAAATTTAAAAAGACGGGTAGGTGCTATGGTGCAGTGGGCTAAGCCTACGCCTGTGGTGCCAGCATCCCAAATGGGTGCTGGTTCAAGTCTTGGCTGTTCCTCTTCTGATCCAGCTCCCTGCTATGCCCTGGGAAAGCAGTAGCAGATGGCCCACATCCTTGGGCCCCTGCACCCATGTGGGAGGCCCATAGGAAGCTCCTGGCTTAGGATCAGCGCAGCTCTGGCCATTGCGGCCAAATGGGGAGTGAACCATCAGATGGAAGACCTACCCCTACCCCTCGCCTCTCCTTCTTCTCAGTGTAACTCTGACTTTCAAAAAAAAAAAAAAAAAAAAAAAAAAAAAAAAAAAAAAAGGCACAGGCGCCAGTGCTGTGGCACAGTGGGTTAATGTCCTGGCCTGAAGCGCCAGCATCCCATATGGACGCGGCTTCGAGACCGGGCTTCTCCACTTCCAATCCAGCTCTCTGCTATGGCCTGGGAAAGCAGTAGAAGATGGCCCAAGTCCTCGGACCCCTCACCTGCATGGGGGACCCAGAAGAAGCTCCTTGCTCCTGGCTTTGGATCAGCGCAGCTCTGGCCATTGTGGCCAATTGGGGAGTGAACCAGCGGATGGAAGACCCCCCCCTCTCTCTCTGCCTCTCCTTCTCTCTGTGTAACTCTGACTTTCAAATACATAAATAAATCTTTAAAAAAAAAAAAACACAATACAGTGATACAACACAGATGGCACCAGCACAGGTCCTAATTCTGTCACTTAACTGTTAACTTCCTTGCTGGGCCTTGCTGGGCCTTGCTGTAGCATCTTCAGAATGAGATGGATTTCCTTTCTGAACTCCATGTGAACATTCATTATATTTCATAATTAAAATACTTGTTCTTTTGATAATGTCAGTTTTACTATTAAAGTGAACATTCTGAGGAAGAGGAGTAGGAAGTCCCCACCAGTTTAGGAAAGCTGGAGGAGAGAACTATATTTGCTCATTTGCTTTTGTCACTCAGTTCAAGAAGGCTAATTACGATCATGAGCTAGGTCATCTATTTTTATTAAAGTAAACTGTTATTTTCAAGGAAATGGTCTATTTGAAGCTTTCTCAAGGGAAATCCAGCGACTTAGCCTGAGAGTTTCATTGTGAAGTTTCTAGATCTTCGTGGTTTTCACTTAAATACACTGCACATTTGAACCCTATGGTACCTAGATAAATGTCAGAATGAAACTTATAAGAGGGGCCGGGACTGTGGTGTAGCGGGTAAAGCTGCTGCCTGCAATGCTGGCATTCCACATGGGTGCTGGTTCTAGTCCCTGCTGCTCCACTTCCAATCCCACTCTCTGCTGTGGCCTGGGAAAGCAGTAGAAGATGCCCAAGTCCTTGGGCCCATGCACCCACGTGAGAGACCTGGAAGAAGATCTAGGCTCCTGGCTTCAGATTGGCACAGCTTTGGCCGTTGTAGCCATTTGGGGATCAAACTAGCAGGTGAAGACCTCTCTCTGCTTCTGTCTCTCTGTAACTTTGCCTTTCAAATAAATAAATAAATCTTTTAAAAAAAGAAACGTAAGAATATACCCAGAAAAAAAAAAGAATATACCCAGAGAGAACCCTGACACCACACTGGAATAGCACTAACTCCAATATGCCAGGCACAATGCTGTCCACTTGCATACAATGGCTCAGTTAAGCCCTCTAACAGTTCTATATGATACAGTTAATTCTCTTTATTGACAGTAGTTATGTTTCATAAAGTAGTTGTGAACACTGAATTAGTGAATACGAAACTACTGCTCCTAGGAAAAATAGACAGTTTCCTTCCTGCAAGCCTCTGATTACAATATTTTTGCATCTGTTCAAAGACAAGAGTTAATATATATATGTATATATTTTAAAGATTTATTTATTTATTTGAAAGTCAGAGTTACACAGAGAGGGGAGAGGCAGATGAGAGAGAGAGATCTTCATCTATTGGTTCACTCCCCAATTGGCCACAATGGCCAGAGCTGCGCCGATCCCAAGCCAGGAGCCAGGAGCTTCTTCTGGGTCTCCCACATGGGTACAGGGGCCCAAGGACTTGGGCCATCTTCTACTGCTTTCCCAGGCCATAGCAGAGAGCTGGATTGGAAGTGGAGCAGCCGGGTCTCAAACTGGCGCCCATATAGGATGCTGGTGCTTCAGGCCAGGGTGTTAACCTGCTGCGCCACAGGGCTGGCCCCTATATAAAAATATTTATTTATTTATTTATTTATGAATTAGAGAAAGAGGGGGAGACACAGAGAGAAAGAGACAGAGAGATCTTCAGTCTGCTGGTTCACTCCTCCAAATGGCCACAACAGCCAGGGCTGGGACAGGCTGAAGCCAGAAGCTTCGTCCACGTCTCCTAGGTGGGTTCAGGGGCCCATGTAGTTGGGCCATCCTCTGCTGCTTTTCCAGGCACATTAGCAGAGAGCTGGATTGGAAGTGGAGTAGCCAGGACTCAAATCAGCATTCATATGGGATGCTGGCATTGCAGGCAGCAGCTTAACACCACAACACTGCCCCCAGTGTATATTGTTGATTCCTCAACATCAAAATGCTGGCCAACAGCACTACAATTCCTGCCTGAATGAAGCTTTTCTGACCATGTTTTCTCCATCACAGTGTTCTTGCACTTAAGAACAGTAGACAGAACTTCAGCAATACACTTGGGGACCATTTTAAACTGCAAAACCACCAACAAAACAACACAAAAATTCCAAAAATGTGACACCAAATAGACCACGAAAAGGATACTTTTTACAGTATGAGAGCTAAAACAAGAAGGCAAAACATTGCCTTGTTCGACCTCAGCTAGAAACATGCACTTTAGGTAATTCCAATTTATCACTGCTCTGGATACGTCCAGGAATGAGCACAAAAGCAGTGGTTATTGATTTTTAGGGTTACAAATACATTTTAGCAAGTTGGTGAATTCACAAGTGCAGCATCTGCAATTAATGAAGATTAATTTAGGCTGATGATATTCATAGTTCGGATGAAGAATTTGAAGATCATAGGTGTTATGTCACTTGCCAAGGTCTTTTTTTTTTAAGATTTATTTTTTTATGTATTTGAAAGGCAGAGTTACAGAGAGAGAGAGAGAGAGAGAGAGAGAGATGTCACATACACTGGTTTATTTCCCAAATGGCTGCAAGGGCTGGGCCAAGTCAAAGTCAGGAGCCAGGAGCTTTTTCTGGGTCTCCCAGGTGGGTGCAGGGGCCCAAGGAATTGGACCATCTTCTGCTGCTTTCCCAGGCACATTAGCAGGGAGCTGAATCACAAGTGGAACAGGCAGGACTCAAACTAGCACCCACATGGGATGTTGGCTTTGCAGGTGGAGGCTTAACCCTCAATAATGCCAGCCCCTGCCCTACCCTACCTGGGTTGTTTAACATAGTAGAAAAGATGGGATTTATCTGATAAGCAGAGAGAGAGAGAGAGATTGGGAGATTACCATCTACTGGTTTACTCCCCAAATGTTCATATAACCAAGATTGGGCCTGGCCAAAGCCAGGAGCCAGGGATTCAGTCCAGGTCTTCCACATGGGTGTCAGGAACCCAGCTACTTCAGCATACCATAGTATGCATTAGGAGGAAGTTGGAATCCAGAACTCAAACTCAGGCACTCTCACGTAAGATGCACTTGTCCCGGCCGGTGCCGCGGCTCAGTAGGCTAATCCTCTGCCTTGCGGCACCGGCACACCGGGTTCTAGTCCCGGTCGGGGCGCCGGATTCTGTCCTGGTTGCCCCTCTTCCAGGCCAGCTCTCTGCTGTTGCCAGGGAGTGCAGTGGAGGATGGCCCAAGTGCTTGGGCCCTGCACCCCATGGGAAACCAGGAGAAGCACCTGGCTCCTGCCATCGGATCAGCGCGGTGCGCTGGCCGCAGTGCGCCAGCCGCGGCGGCCATTGGAGGGTGAACCAACGGCAAAAGGAAAAAAAAAAGATGCACTTGTCCCAAGCAGTGTCTTATAACCATTAGGCCAAATGACCACTGCAAAGATAGGATTTAAACACAGGTTTGCTCAACACCAAAACCAAATGCACCAAACCACTATTATCTCCTATAGTCCCTTAGTAAGGAATCAATTAAACAAATGGTAATCAGATTCTTTTTTATTTTATTTATTTATTTATTTTTTGACAGGCAGAGTGGACAGTGAGAGAGAGACAGACAGGAAGGTCTTCCTTTTGCCGTTGGTTAACCCTCCAATGGCCGCCGCGGCCGGTGCACTGCGCTGATCCGGTGGCAGGATCCAGAAGCCAGGTGCTTTTCCTGGTCTCCCATGGGGTGCAGGGCCCAAGCACTTGGGCCATCCTCCACTGCACTCCCTGGCAACAGCAGAGAGCTGGCCTGGAAGAGGGGCAACCGGGACAGAATCCGGCGCCCCGACCGGGACTAGAACCTTGTGTGCCGGCGCCGCAAGGCGGAGGATTAGCCTAGTGAGCTGCGGCGCCAGCCCTTTTTTAAAAAAAAAAAAAAAGATTTTTTTTTTTTTTTTTTTACTTGAGAGTCAGAGTTAGGCAGAGAGAGAGAGAGAGAGAGAGAGAGAGAGAGAGGCCTTCCATCCAATGGTTCACTCCCCAATTGGCCGCAACAGCCGGAACTGCGTAGATCCGAAGCCAGGAGCCAGGAGCTTCTTCCAGGTCTCCCACGTGGGTGCAGGTGCCCAAGCACTTGGGCCAAACTCCACTACCTTCCCAGACCACAGCAGAGAACTGGATCAGAAGTGGAGCAGCCGGGACTAGAACTGGCACCCATATGGGATGCCAGTGCTTCAGGCCAGGGTGTTAACCCACTGCGCCACAGCGCCAGCCCTGATCAGATTCTATAGAAAGTGACATGTGTGATAAATAGGTGACACTTCAGTATTACTTTGCTAATACTTATTAAAAGCTACCAAATGAGGTCTTATCTGCTAGGAACTTTCTGTTCTCTATCTACTTGATTCTTAGGATTATCTGATAGGGTACTTTCTGTACAAACTTCCATTTAATGGATTAGAGACAGAGAAGTGATGTGGTTTGTATAATTTCATACAGTAAATAAGAAGAGTTGGTCTCTGGCTTTTGGCCAACATATTGTTCTAAATCCAAGAAATGGATGTTTGGTACAATAGTTAAGATGCCACTTGGGACACCCACATCCCATATCAGAGTGCCTGGGTTCAAGTCCTGGCTCTGCTCTTATTAATTCCAGCTTCCTGCTAATGTGCACCCTGGGAGGCAGCAAGTGATGACTCAAGTAATTGGGTCCATGTCACCCACACAGAGGACCCAGATTGAGCTCCCTGCCTCTGGTTTTGGCCTGGCCCAACCCAGGCCTTTGTGGGCATTTGGGGAGTAAGTCAGCATGTGGGAGGTCTCTCTCTGGCTCTGTCTCTTTGCCTTTCAAATAAATAAATAAAAATTAAATCCAAGAACAGGCATATGATCAAAAGAACAACAAAAGGGCAGAAATTATGAAAAATGGAAAATGTTATAAAAGTGAAGATTATTAAAAATAAAACAGAGACCCTAAGGCTCTTCTGGCACTTTTTTTTTTAGTTAAGATTTATTTATTTATTTTAAAGGTAAAATTACAGAAAGGGAGGGAGAGAGAGAGATATCTTCCATCCACTGGTTCACTCCCCAAATGGCTGCAATAGCCAGGGTGGGGCCAACGCCAGGAGCCAGGAACTTCTTCCAGGTCTCCCACATGAGTACAGGGCCCCAAGCACTTGGGCCATCCTCTGCTGCTTTCCCAGGTACATTGGCAAGGAGCTGGGTTGGAAGTGGAGCAGCCAGGATACGAACTGGTGCCCATATGGGATGCCAGCATCACAACGCTGGCCCCATGCTCCTTTAGTATATGACTAAGCAGAGGGACAAAGTAGAGATGTGGCTGTTAGATGAGAATCTATTTAGCATGCAGCTGACAGAGATATTCACAGCATTTTTATGGCTAATCCTTATGTTAAAGTTTGTCCCTACGGCCGTAGCGGCCATTTGGTAAGTGAACCAATGGAAGGAAGACCTTTCTCTCTCTGTCTCTCTCTCACTGTCTATAACTCTACCTGTCAAAAAAAAAAAAAAAAATTAAAACTGGCCGGCGCCGCAGCTCAGTAGGCTAATCCTCTGCCTGCAGCGCTGGCACCCTGGGTTCTAGTCCTGGTCAGGGTGCCGGATTCTGTCCCGCTTGCTCCTCTTCCAGTCCAGCTCTCTGCTGTGGCCCGGGAGTGCAGTGGAGGATGGCCCAAATGCTTGGGCCCTGCACCTGCATGGGAGACCAGGAGAAGCACCTGGCTCCTGGCTTCAGATGGGCACAGCGCCGGCCATGGCGGCCATTAGGGGAGTGAACCAACGGAAAAGGAAGACCTTTCTCTCTGTATCTCTCTCACTGTCCACTCTTCCTGTCAAAAAAATAAATAAATAAAATAAAATAAACTAAACTATAATGGGGCTGGCAGCGAACTATAATGGGGCTGGCGGCGTGGCTTACTTGGCTAATCCTCCACCTGTGGCGCTGGCATCCCATATGGGCGCCGGGTTCTAGTCCCAGCTGCTCCTCTTCCAGTCTAGCTCTCTGCTGTGGCCTTGGCCACAAATGCTTGGGCCCCTGAATCCGCATGGGAGACCAGGAGGAAGCACCTGGCTCCTGGCTTTGGATCGGCGCAGCGTCGGCTATAGTGGTCATTTGGGGAGTGAACTAGCAGAAGGAAGACCTTTCTGTCTCTCTCTCACTGTCAATAACTCTACCTGTCAAAAAAAATTAAAATAAAGTTTTTCCCTAGATACAGGAATCAGAAACAGTAAATGGCAGCATATATTGTTGTTATTATGCTAAAAAAAATGGAATGTCTCATAAATCTTGGGGAAAATCTTGTAGTGTATCAGGCAGAACAGTTTAGATGGTGGGAATTGTCAAGTCAAAGGCAGCCAGTACACACCATTAAATTTCTGAAAACACTGTGTTAGGTTTCATGTGAAAGCCGAATAAGTGTTCAACTCACTGTCTTCCATGATCTCAAATTCCATGCAAATCCAGAGAAATGTCTATGTTAATCTATCAAGATAGAGAGTATTTTTCTTTCTTTTTTTTAAAATATTTACTTATTTATTTGAATGGTAGAATAACATGAAGAGAGGGAAAGACAGAGAGAGACAGATATCTTCCATCTGCTGGTTCATTCCCTAAATGCCCCAACAGCCAGGAGTGGGCCAGGTCAAAGTGAGGAGCCAGAAACTCCATATAGACCTCCTACATGGATATTATCTGCTGCCTCTCAGGCACATTAGGAAGAGGCTGGCTTGGGAAGGTCAGAGTAGCTGGGACATTCCATAGGGGGCACAGGCATCCAAAGTGCAGCTTAACCCCTGCATCCCAATGCCTGCCCCAGAGAGCTCTTTTTCTAAGAGAAACTAAGTAACTCAGAAAGATCTGTGGATTAAAAATTGCTCTTGGCTACCTTTCTCAGTTATGTTGCTTTTGCTTGCAAGTAACAAAAAAGAAAAACTCCAATTTAAACAATAAGGAAAACGTGTTACCTCACACAAAGGGCAGCAGAAAGGACAGTTACTGGGTTGATTTTTGTTGCCAAAAACGACATTATCAAGGTTGTACATCATTTTTCCATCTTTCTGCTCTGTCATTTTCTGCGTGTTGCTTTTGTCTTCAGGTTTGTCATGTTTGTCTGATGAATACAGAATGGCAGCTGCGGCTCCAAGGGTCACTTTAGACATGACCACATTAAAAAGAAGAGGAGCCATTTCATTCTGTAGGTGTCTTACCTTTAGGAAGGAAACTCATTTTCCAAAGGCATTCCCTAACACCCCAGCAGACATGTTTTCATGTGTTATTGGCTAGAACAATTTCACATGCTCATGACTAAACCATGACTGGTTTCTTTTGATAAAAATTCACTTCCTGGAGTGGCACTGTGCCACCACCTGCAACACTGGCATCCCATATATGCTGTGGTTTGAGTCCCAGGGGTTACATTTGCCATTCAGCTCCCTGCTAATGCTCCCAGGAAAACAGCGGAGGATGATGCAATGTGCCTGCACCTACGTCGGGGAACCAGATAGAGTTCCAGGCTCCTGGCTTTGGCCTGGCCCAGCCATGGCTGTTGTGGCCATTTGGAGAGAGAGTCAGTGGATGGAAGATCTCTCCTTTGCTCCGTAACACTAACTTTCAGATAAATAAGTCAATCTTTAAAAATAATTCACCTCCTGGAAATGAGTCATTATTAATAGTGATAACATTGATCACAATATCCACATCTCAATAAATTTAGGATTTTATTGGTAAGAAAGAATGGGAGGAGTGAACAATAGTTGAGAAGTCATTAAACAGAGGGTCTATCATGTTGCCAAATAGTGATTATTTGGGGTGGGCGTTTAGCCTGGTGGTTAAGAACTGGCTAGGATGCCTATGGCCCACACTGGGGTACCTGAGTCTGATACTCTGCCCCGGCTCCTGATTCGTTTCCTGCTAATGCAGATGCAAGAAGCAGCAGTGATGACTCAAGTAACTGGGTTCCTACTACACCCATGTGGGAGATCTGAATTGAATTCCTGGCCATTGTTGGTATTTTGGGAGTGAATCAAGAGATGGGAGCATTCTGTCTCTCTGCCTGTCAAATAAATAAAAATTTAAAAAATACATGAATAAGTAGAGGTTAACTGATGTCATGCCCATAGGCCATGGTTAGAAGGTATCAATATATTATACACAATAAATATATTGATTAGGGCCGGCGCCACAGCTCACTAGGCTAATCCTCCGCCTTGCGGCGCCGGCATACCGGGTTCTAGTCCCGGTCGGGGCGCCAGATTCTGTCCCGGTTGCCCCTCTTCCAGGTCAGCTCTCTGCTGTGGCCCGGGAGTGCAGTGGAGGATGGCCCAAGTGCTTGGGCACTGCACCCCATGGGAGACCAGGAGAAGCACCTGGCTCCTGCCTTCGGATCAGCGCAGTGTGCTGGCCACAGTGCGCCGGCCACAGCGGCCATTGGAGGGTGAACCAACGGCAAAGGAAGACCTTTCTCTCTGTCTCTCTCTCTCACTGTCCACTCTGCCTATAAAAAAAAATATATATATATAGAGAGAGATTAATAATGGACATACCTATTCAGCATCACAGGTTTACTTTTTCTTTTTTTGCAATAATATCAGTAACTTCTCTTTTCAACCATCTAGATTAAAGCTGAAAACACTATGCCTTGTTACCCACAAATACTTCAAAAGATCATTACCACAAATGTAGATATTCTTGTATGTAACCACAATACAACTATCAAAGTCAGGAAAATAACACTGACACATTACTACCCTCTAATACTCAGAATCTATTCAAGTTTCACTCATTGTCTCAATGATGTCCTTTGCAGCTATAGGATTCAACCCAAGATGTATATTGCATTTACCTGTCCCTTGATCTGGAACAGAATTCCACAATATTTCCTTGACTTTCAACATCTTACACTTTGAAGATTAAGGGCTATTTTGTAGAATATTCTTCGTTTTAAGTTTATCTGATGATTTCTCATGGTTAGAATTAGATAATGCATTTTTGGCAGGTTTATCACACGCATGATGCTGCATTTTCCCCATAGCATCTTATTAGGTGCTACAGAATTTCAATTTGTCTGAGCACTGATCATGTAAATATCGATCACTTGATTCGGGAGGTATGTGCCAGGCTTCTCTACTGTAAATTTATTCTTTTTCACTTTGTAATTATCAAGTATTTTGTGGGGAAGTATTTTAAGACTAAGTAAATATTTGTGCCTTATCAAAAAAAAAATTTTTTTTTTGACAGGCAGAGTGGACAGTGAGAGAGAGAGAGACAGAGAGAAAGGTCTTCCTTTTTGCCGTTGGTTCACCCTCCAATGACTGCCGTGGCCGGCGCGCTGCGGCCAGCGCACCACGCTGATCCGATGGCAGGAGCCAGGTACTTCTCCTGGTCTCCCATGGGGTGCAGGGCCCAAGCACTTGGGCCATCCTCCACTGCATTCCCTGGCCACAGCAGAGAGCTGGCCTGGAAGAGGGGCAACTGGGACAGAATCCGGCACCCCGACCAGGACTAGAACCTGGTGTGCCAGTGCCGTAAGGCGGAGGATTAGCCTAGTGAGCCACGGCGCCAGCCTCATCTACTAGTTTCAGCATCCACAATGTTTCTTGGCTGATTTAATGACTATTATGATGATTGCTAAATGGTGATTTTCTAATTCTAGAAGTTTTTTGGCATTTATTGTTTTGTATTGGCTGTATAGAAAATCATTCTAGTCTTATCATTTGCTTACTTATCTACTTACTTATGTCAGTGTGCACTCATGGATTTCTATTGTACATAATCCATTATTTTATTTTGATGCTCTTATTGTATCAGATTTAACCTCTTCCAGCTGGCTTCTGTGTCCTTTCTGACATATCCTCATCATTCTTTGAGTACCACCTTATTATATTTATTTATTTGTTTATTTTGCACAGTAAGATTTTCCAAGCTTATCTTCTACTTCCTATATCCCAACCCTGGAATAAGTCATTTCTCCTTATGTCTTTTAACAGAGAGTACTACTTAGAAACCAAGATATGGGCACTTATACTCATTGCTATTAGATTGTTGCTGTTTCCAGACCCCCTAGGAGCTAAAGGGTATTTATCTGTTAGAGTCCGAATGTAAATGTCCCTCCAAAATTCATATTTTGAAACTCAACCCCAATGATGACATTAAGAGGTGGAACCTTTGGGAAGTTTCTAGGTCCTAAAAGTAGAGTCCTTGGAAATGGGATTAGAGCCCTAATAAGAGAAACCTGAGGGAGATTTTTGCCCTTCTTCTACATGGGGCAGATAGATAGAATGCACCATCTATGAGGAATGGTGCCCTTAATAGACACCAAATCTTCTGCCACCTTGATACTGGACTTCACAGCCTCCAGAACTGTGAACAATACATTTCTGTTATTTATAAATTCCCCAGTGTAAGGTATCTTATAGCAGCTTAGAACTAAAACAATGTTTAATATATACACACACATATGAGGGGTCATCAAAAGGTTCATGCAAAAAACATATCGTGAAATGCTATACATGGATTTCAAAATGTTTTGCACCAAAATAAATTTTTAATTCCATTTTTCCATGAACTTTTTGAAGCCCTTCTTTATATATGTGTATGTGTGTATACACATGTTGTATATATATATGACACACACATACAAGTAAATTCACACCTGTATTTGTTTTTATATCTACCACTCTATATTTTTAAAATTATTTATTTATTTGAGAGGCAGATAGAAAGAGAGAGCTCCCATTTTCTGGTTCACTCCCAAATATCTGCAACGGCCAGGGCTGGTACCAGGGAGCTGGGAAGGCATTCCAAATCTCCCATATGAGGGGCAAGGACCTTGTTAACTTGAGCCGTCACCTGCTGCCTCCAGGGTTTGTATTGGCAGGAAGCTGGAGTCAGGAACTAGAGCCAGGGATAGAACTCAGGTACTCTGGTGTGGGATGTGGGCATGTTAACCACTATCTTATCCACAGCCAAATGTCTGCCCCCTCATATATTTTAAATCATGAGTTCTTACCAATTTAAATTTTAAAATATAATAGAGGGTACATTTTTTCCTTTCCATATTTGTAATATCCTCAATACTTATTTACTGAATCAATTCTCCACATATTCCCAATAGTGACTCCATTTCCATGTTATCTTTGTCCCAGGCAAACGCTACCCCCAACCCACTCACACTCCAGCACCCCTTACTCTCCTCCCCTGTATCCACCTTGCTTTACCCTAACAGCTTTTGAACTGAATTATTCAGGAAGACAGAACAGCAGGTAGGCAGGCAGGCTCACATTTTCTTCTGAATAAACCTTAGGAGAGGATACCTTAACCCAGAGGATGAATTCTAAGAGTAAAAACTATTGGATGCTATGACAAGTGGGTGGACATTATATTTTACAGGAAACAGTCTCCGGTGACAATCTTTAAATAGTAAGGTAGAAGCAGGTGTTGGGTCCAGGAGTTAGATCACTGCTTGGGATGCCCACGTTCCGTATTGGAGTTCCTAAGTTCAAGGCCTGGCCCCACATCCAATTCTAGATTCCTGCTAATGCATTCTATGGAAGGTAGTAGGTGATGACTCAAGAAGTCAGATCCCTGCTACCATGCAGGAGACCCAGACCAAGTTTCTATTTCCTGGTTTCAACAGTGCTGACTGGTGCAGGTGGTTGAGGAACGAACCAGCAGATGAGAGACCCCTCTATGTCTTTCAAATTAATTAATTAATTATAAAAATTAAAATATAAACATAGGAACTTACAGTTAATTGAGAATTTGCTTTTTTTTCTTCTAAATAGTGTTTAAATGTAAATAAATTACACACATAGGCTAGAGTCGTGCTATTCAAAAATCCACAAGCAGTCAACTTTAGTTTCTGGTATCTTGTCAGAAATATAGACTCTCAGTCCCCACTCTCTGCCTCCAGAATAGGAATCTGCATTTAACAGGGACCCCAGGTAATTCATCTGAGTTGGGCCAAGCATTTGGCCTAGCAATTAAGATGCACTGTTGAGATGCCATATCAGAGTACCTACTTTCAATATATATTTATAACTTTATTTTATTTTTTATTATTTTTTTGACAGGCAGAGTTAGACAGTGAGAGAGAGAGACAGAGAGAAAGGTCTTCCTTTTTCCGTTGGTCACCCCCCAAGTGGCTGCTATGGCTGGCGCACTGTGGCCGGCGCACTGTGGCCGGCGCACTGCGCTGATCCGAAGGCAGGAGCCAGGTGCTTCTTCTCGGTCTCCCATGCGGGTGCAGGGCCCAAGGACCTGGGTCATCCTCCACTGCATTTCCGAGCCACAGCAGAAAGCTGGACTGGAAGAGGAGCAACCGAGACAGAATCCGGCGCCCCAACCAGGACTAGAACCCAGTGTGCCGGCACTATAGGCGGAGGATTAGCCTATTGAGCCGCAGCGCCGGCTCTATTTATAACTTTTTAAAAAAGATTTATTTATTTGAAAGGCAGGACCATGGAGAGAGAGAGGAATAGGAAGCGAGAGAAAGAGAGAGACCTTCCATCCACTGGTTCACTCCCCAGATGCCTGCAACAGCTGGGACTGGACAGAGCTGAAACCAGGGACCAGGAACTCTAACCTAGTCTCCCACATGGGTGGCAGGGGCCCAGGCACTTGGGTTTATCATCTGCTGCCTTCCCAGGCGTATCAATGGGAAGCTGGATGGAAGCAGAGCAGCCAGGACTTGAACCAGCACTCCAGTGTGGGACTGCATCACAATGCTGGCCCCTACTTCTGGCTTTTGACTCTAGCTTCCAGTTAATGCAGACCCTGGGAGGCAGTGGTGATGGCTCAACTAATTGGGTTTCTCCTATCCACATGGGAGACTGACTAGAGGCCGTTGTTGGCATTTGGGGAGTGAAACAGCAGATGGGAATGATCTGTCTCTGTCTCTGTCTCTGTCTCTCTCTCTCTCTCTGTTTCTCAAATAAATAAATGAAAATTCGTGTGGACATTTGGGGTGAAGCCAGGGCTTGGTATGTATGCATCTCATATCAGAGTACCTGAATTTTAGTCCTGGCTCCACTCGCTCTTCCAGCTTCCGAATAATGCATACCCTGGGAGGCAGCAAGTGAAGACTCAAGTCCATTAACCTATGTGGGAAACCAAAATTGAGTTCTTGGCTTGGATCTGGCCCAGCTCTGGCTATTGTGGACAGTTAGGGAGTGAATCAGCAGAAGGAAGCTCTCACCAAAAGTCTCTATGTCCTGCCTTCCAAATAAATAAATAAATAAATATTTTTTAAAAGAATCTTAGAGGGGCTGGCACTGTGGCATAGCAGGTAAAACTATCCCATATGGGCGCCAATTCAAGTCATGGCTGCTCCACTTCCGATCCAGCTCTCTGCTATACCCTGGGAAAGCAGTAGAAAATGGCCCAAGTCCTTGGGCCCCTGAACCCGCATGGGAGACCCAGAAGAAGCTCCTGGCCCCTGGCTTCGGATTGGTGCAGCTCCAGCCTTTGAGGCCGTCTGGGGAGTGAACCAGCAAATGGAAGATCTCTCGCTTGCTCTCTCTCTGCCTCTCCTCTCTCTGTGTACTCTGACTTGCAAGTAAATAAATAAATCTTTTTTTTTAATAAAAGAAAAATAAAAGAATCTTAGGGGGCCATCACTGTGGTACAGTAGGTTAATCGTCTGCCTGCGGTGCTGGCATCACTTATGGGCGCAGGTTCTAGTCTCAGCTGCTCCTCTTTTGATCCAGCTCTCTGCTATGGCCTGGGAAAGCAATAGAAGATGGCCCAAGTACTTGGGCCCCTGCACCCGCATGGGAGATTGGGAAGAAGCTCCTGGCTTCTGGCTTCAGATCAGGACAGCTCTGGCCATTGCAGCCATTTAGGGAGTAAACCAGTGGATGGAAGATCTCTTTCTCTCTGTCTCTCCCTCTCACTGTCTGTAACTCTACCTCTCAAATAAACAATAAAATCTTAAAAAAAGAAGAATCTTAGAAAAACAAATAAAAATATGAGAACAAATTAAAAAAATAAAATCACTGAGTTAGAACGTTCACCCACTAGTAGCAAAACTCACCTAAAAGTTCCAGAAGTTAAAGATGAAAGTAAATACTTCAGGGCTGATGGTGTGGCATAGCGGGTTAAGCCGCCATCTCCAGTGCTGGCATCCCACATGGGCGCCGGTTCAAGTCCTAGCTGCTATACTTCCAATCCAGCTCCCTGCTAATGTGCCTGGGAAAGCAGCAAAAGATGGCCCAAGTCACTGTGCCCCCGCACCTGCATGGGAGACCCAGAAAAAGCTCCTGGTTCCTGGCTTCAGATTGGCTCAGTTCCGGTTGTTGCAGACATTTGGGGAGTGAACCAGTGGACAGAAAATCTCTGTCTATCCTCTCCCTCTCCCTCTCTCTGTGTAACTCTGCCTTTCAAATAAATAAATAAATATTTTGAAAAAAGGTAATACTCCACCCTATCTCATCTCTTATGTTTTTGTTTTTATTCTCTCACTTCCTGCTTTGTCTACCTCTCTCCCTTCCTCCTCTCCTTTTCAACTAGTTCTCTTATACATAGGACTATGTGTGTTTATATGCTGTAAGTATTTGTACTTACACTATAAAATTGTGTTGTATTTATTGTGCAGTATGTATTTATATAATAGAAACCATTCATACTATAAGTTTAGAGTTTTTTGTGGTCAGATGTTAAAAAATTTGGCTAGTGGGACCAGTGTTGTGATTAAAGTTGCTGCCTATTATGCAACATCCCATATGGGTGCCATTTCAAGTCCTGGCTGCGCCACTTCTAATCCAGCTCCCTTCTAATGGCCTGGGGAAAGCATCAGAGAGTTGAACAAATGTTTGAGCCCATGCCATTATGTGGGAGTCCTGGATGAAGCTCCTGGTTTCCTGGCTTTGGCCTGGCCCAGTCATGGCTGTTGGAGCCATCTAGGGAATGAACCAGTGGATGAAAGAGCTCTCTCTCTCTGCCTCTTCTTCTCTCTGTAACTCCGCCTTTTGAAAATTAATTAATTAATTAATTAAAAAAAAAAAGTCTGGCTAGTGTTTCACAAAATAATGTTTGAGAAAGCTGCAGCTAAAGGGGCCAGTGCTATGGTGCAGTGGGTAAGGCTGCCACCTTCAGTGCTAGCATCCCATGTGGGCACTGTTTCGAGACCCAACTGTTCCACTTCCAATCCAGCTCTCTGCTATGGCCTGGGAAAGCAGTGGAAGATGGTCCAAGTACTTGGGCCCTTGCAAGGAAGAAGCTCCTGGCTCCTGGCTTCGGATCAGCCCAGTTCTGGCCAATGTGGCCATTTGGGGAGTGAACCAGCAGATGGAAGACCCCTCTCTCTGCCTCTGCCTCTCTGTAACTCTGCCTTTCAAATATTTAAATAAACCTTTTAAAAAAAGTACAATAAAGTAAAACCCAGGTGGATCACTCTACTTTCAGAATTAACTTTAAATGAAAGGCTGCATTATATTCTATTATTTTTCTTACCAGAAAATGCCAGCATTTCAGTTCTGGAATCAGACAGATCTGGATTCAAACACCAGTCTACAACATGCTAGCTATGTGACTTTGAGCAAGTCTCTGAAATTCTCTGAACTTCATTTCTTTATTTGGAGTGCTTAAGCTCATGAGCTCTGGCATAAGAAAGCCTAGCTTTAAGTCCTATTTCTTCATCTTGCCTGTGTAGACTTTCCGACCCTCGGGAAAATACAGGCTTACTTCACAGGATTTTCATGGGCAAATGCAGGTCAAGTGCTTAGTGCAGTGCCTTGGCACATGTCATGTGTTCAGTAATTGTTAACTTTGTGTTCTTTCTGCAGTTTTGAAATGAGGATAATAAATATCTACAGCAAGGGTGCTTGTAGACTTAGATAACACAGAGTCTGAAAAGCATCTGGCACAAAATAACTGCTCAGTACTACTGGCTATGATTGACTCCCAACGTTGCTGTGAGGATTCAGTGTGATAAGATAGTATGATACTCATAATCAATCACTGTTTCCTTCCAATAGGAAATAGTTCTCATCTTGGGTTTCAGAGAATTTTGACTGTTTGATATTTGCAGGTTGTTTTTTTTTAAGTCATTCTGCACCTTAACCAACCATTAATTAACTTATATCTTTTTTTTTTAAAGGTTTATTTATTTACTTGGAAGTCACAGTTACAAAGAGAGAGAAGGAGAGGCAGAGAGAGAGAGAGAGAATATTCCATCCATTGGTTCACTCCCCAATTGGCCACAATGGCCAGAGCTGTGCTGATCCAAAGCCTGGAGCTGGGAGCTTCTTCAGGGTCTCCCACATGGGTGCAGGGGCCCAAGGACTTGGGCCATATTCCACTGCTTTCCCAGGCCATAGCAGAGAGCTGGATGGGAAGTGGAGCAGCCGGGTCTCAAAACTGCGCATAGGGGATGCCAACACTACAGGAGGCGTCTTTACCCGCTACACCACAGTGCCGATTTGAAAAATCAGGGCCGGCTCTGTGGCGCAGCAGGTTAAAGCCCTGGCCTAAGTGCCAGCATCCCATGTGGGCTCCAGCCGTTGCAGCCAACTGGGGAGTAAACCAGCGGATGGAAGATCTCTCTTTCTGTCTCTAACTCTCTCTGTTACTCTGTCCTTCAAATACATAAAATAAATCTTAAAAAAAAAAAAAAGAAGAAGAAGAAGAAGTGGAGCAGCTAGGACTCAAACCAGCGCCCATATGGGATGCTGGCACTGTAGGTGGCAGCTTTACCAGCTATGCCACAGTGCTGGCCCCCTTAACTTCTCTTTTTAAAAAAATTTATTTATTTATTTGAAAGGCAGAGTTACAAAGAGAGAAGGAGAGGCAGAGAGAGAGAGAGAGAGAGATCTTCCATCTGCTGGTTCACTCCCCATAACTGGGCCAGAAGCCAGGAGCGAAGAACAGGAGCTTCATCTGGGTCTCCAACATGGGTGGCTGGAGCCCAAGCCCTTGCATAACTAGGGGCATTAGCAGGGAGCTGGATCGCAATTGGAGCAGCCAAAACTTGAACCAGCACCCATATGGGATACCAGCATCACAGGAGACAGCTTAACCCACTGTGCCACAACACCAGTCCCAACTTCTCACTTTTTAAAAACATTTTATTTGAAGGCAGAGAGATACAGACAGATATCTTCCATCTGCTGTTTCACTCTCCAAATGCCCACAACAGCCAAGATTGGGCAAAACCAAAGCCATAAGCCCAAAATTCTTTCTCTCCCAGTACTCAAACCCAGGCACTCCAATATGGGATGCAGGCATTCTAAGCACTGTCTTAAGCACCATGCCACATGCCCACCCCTTATCACTTACTTATATATTGGGATGCTACAGAAGACAGTGGCTGGGCATTTCCACTCAGATCAGGATTTTTTTTTTAAAGATTTTTATTTATGTATTTGAAAGGCAGAATTACAGAGAGAGTAACCATCTGCTGGTTCTCTCCCCAAATGGTTGCAATGGTTGTGCCTGGGCCAGGCTGAAGCCAGGAGCCAAGAGCTTCTTCTGAGTCTCCTACGTGGTTGCAGGTAACCAAGCACTTGGGCCATCCTTTGCTGCTTTCCCAGGCACATCATCAGGGAGTTGGATTGGCAGTGGGAAAGCTGGGACTTGAACCACTGTTCAAATGGGATGCACTGCAGGCAGCGGCTTAACGGGATATACCACAGTGCTGGCCCCTCAGATCAGGATTGGTAGTGCTCCTTTGCATATAAGATCCTGTTTCTGAAAGGGCCAGCACTATCCAGTTCTTCCCAGATGAGCAGTTGCAGTTAGACCGCCAAAGTGGAAAAGGAAAAGCAGGTGGAAAGAAATGTTCCAAAAATCTTCTTTAAGATAAATGGCAAGGACAATGTCTACCTAGGAAACGGCTTTTTTAAAGGCCATGCAAAAGATAAAAGGAGGAACAGAGGAAAGAGCTGCATCCAATTGCTATGGCAACTGGAATTTTACAAATAAATACTTCAGCATAGCTTGTTTCTCAAACAAACTGACCTATTCTTTCTGTTCTTTGGTCCCCCTCCTGTTTCCGCATCCTCTCTTATACACCCATTTCTACCATACCTTGGGACAAAAGGGGAAGTACTCCCTTCTGAGCCATTTTCCCACCAGAATAAAAGCTAGCAAAATATTGTTTGTTCATCTACTGAGACAGGAAGTGTCCCTATTTTGTATCAAGAACTCCATGCCTTTATGAAAGTTGTCATATGGAGCCCCTGGGAAGTATGGCAAGCCAGGAAGGAACCTCCCCCAAATCCTGACAGTCAAAACAACACTGATCTGCTAATGATTTGCTGAGTCACTGGATTTCTCTAAGCTCTTTCCCTGTGTGCTTGAGAGAAATGCTGCTCTAAATTATAGGAAATATGGGCAACGTTTGGGTCACTTGTATTCTTATTCAACTGACCCAGTTCGGACCCAGTCTCCCTTCCCAGCTGGAGGTCTCACTGGTCTCCTGTGCTTTAGCCAAGCACGCCTACTTGTTCCTGGCACACACACTTCTGTGCTGGCTCTTGCCATCCTTTCTGCCTGGAATGCCCTCTTCCCCTCTCCATTTCTTCCTTCTATTGCATCAAACCCTCCTCAGGCTTCCTGTATGTCTCAAGCCAAATAGCACCTCTTTCACAAAAGCCTTCTCTGGTTTCCATAGCTATAGAGATCATGCTTATTTGTGTTATTTTCTGGTATTTGTAGTTGTTTATGTGCACCTTTCATCCCCTTTCTGCCTCTGCCACCCCCAGAACAGGTAAAACCCCTGAGAGCAGTGGCCTCACATTCTCCTTGATTCCCCACAACATCCCAAGCTATAAATGGTATTTTTAGTTATATGTATCCCTCCCCAACCAACCCTTGACCAATAACCTCTTTGAGAACAAGGACCATTTCTTGTTCCCTTTTCTAACCCAGATCTTAGCTCATTGCTTGGCACATTGTAAGTGCTCCAAAAATAGTGAGTAAATGAATAAAAACAGATGCTTAATTTATAATATAAAACTTTATTTTTATTTTTTAAAATATTTTTTATTTATTTTATTTGAGAGAGTTACAGACAGTGAGAGGGAGAAACAGAGAGAAAGGTCTTCCATCCGTTGGTTCACTCCCCAAATGGCTGCTATGGCCGGTGCTGTGCTGATCCAAAGCCAGGAGCCAGGTGCTTCTACCTGGTCTCCCACGTGGGTACAGGGGCCCAAGGACTTGGGCTATCCTCTACTGCTTTCCCAGGCCACAGCAGAGAGCTGGATTGGAAGAGGAGCAGCCAGGATTAGAACTGGTGCCCACATGGGATGCCGACACTGCAGGCAGAGGATTAACCTACTGTGTCATGGCGCTGGCCTCCAATTTATAATATAAAACTTAAATTAGTGGGAAAAGTATATTGAGTATTTACAGGTGCATAGGATTCACTCATTTACTCACTGAGCAGTGATGAAGGAAAATGAGAATCTTTAGGGAGTTCATATTTTAGTGGAGTAAGCAGAAAATTCATAAATGAAAAAAGAAATAGATTACGTATTTTATGATAAATTTTATGAAGGAAATACGTGGGCAATGAAATAGAGCTACTTAATTAAAGTGTTACTTGAAGTATTACTTGTAGGATTTCTCAACCTCTACACTGTTGACATTTTGAACTGCATAATTCTTTCTTGCAAGGGACTGTCCTGCGTATTATAAAAATGTTAAGTAACATCCCTGACTTCAACTCACAAGACGGCAGTAATATGTAACCCCTATGGTTGTGACAATCAAAAAAATTTTGTAGAAGGCCGGCGCCGTGGCTCACTAGGCTAATCCTCCGCCTAGCAGTGCCGGCACACCGGGTTCTAGTCCCGGTCGGGGTGCCAGATTCTGTCCCGGTTGCCCCTCTTCCAGGCCAGCTCTCTGCTGTGGCCAGGGAGTGCAGTGGAGGATGGCCCAGGTGCTTGGGCCCTGCACCCCATGGGAGACCAGGAAAAGCACCTGGCTCCTGGCTCCTGCCATCGGATCAGCGCGGTGCGCCGGCTGCAGCGGCGGCCATTGGAGGGTGAACCAACGGCAAAGGAAGACCTTTCTCTCTGTCTGTCTCTCTCTCTGTCCACTCTGCCTGTCAAAAAAAAAAAAAAATTTTTTTTGTAGAGAGCAAGCACTGGCCTAGCATTGAAGATGCCACATGTGTTTGATTCCTGGCTCTGGCTCTTTATTCCAGCTTCCTGCTAATGTAGACCCTGGGAAGTAGCAGTGATGGCTCCAGTATGTGAGACCTGAATTAAGTTCCTCATTCTCAGCTTTACACCAAGCCTAGCTTCAGTCATTACAGGCATATAGAGAGTGAACGAGTGGATGAAAACTCTCTCTCTCAAACAAATTTATTTAAAAATTGTCTAGACATTGCCAAATCTCTGGGGGCAAAATTTTCCCATTTAAATATCATGGTGTTAAAGGAATGCCTATTGAAGTGAATGACACATGCTGATACCTAAAAGACAAGAAAAAATTAAATCTGCAAAACTAGGAAAGTAGATTCCAGGCAGAAAAGTAAACCACAGCACAAATATACTATAGTGTCTGAAGTTAGTGAGTGAGGAGAGCAGTGATGTGACTGGAGAGAGAGGCAAGGACTGAATCAGTTAAACTTACAAAAGGAAGCTTTGGCTTCATTTTAAAGCAATGGAGGGGGCTGGTACCGTGGCATAGAAGGTTAAGCCTTCATCTGCAGTGCTGGCATTCCATATGGGTGCCCTTTCTAGTCCCGGCTCCTCCACTTCCAATCCAGCTCCCTGCTAATGTACCTGAGAAAGCTGCAGAAGATGGCCCAAGTGCTTGGGTCCCTGCACCCACATGGGAGACCTGAAAGAAGCTCCTGGCTTCAGGCTGGCCCAGCTCCAGCTATTGTGGCTATTTGGGGACTGAACCAGCAGATGAAAGATCTCTCTCTCTCCTTCTCTCTCTCTATCTCTGCCTTTCAAATAAATAAAAAAAATCTTTTAAAAACTAAAAATAAAGCAAGGGAGGCCATTAAAGTTTTTAAGTAAAGAAGTAATATGAAAAAAAAAAAGAGGAGTAATATGACCTGATTTGTGCTTCTAAAGACCACTCTGACTGCAGTGTGGCAAATGGATTAGGCAAGAGTGAGAGCAAGGAGACCAATGTGTCAGCAATTGGAATAATCCACATGAGAGATGATGGGACTTTAGCCTGCAGTAATTGCAGTGGAAGGGAAGATGTGAACAGATTCATGTTGAAGATAAGTATAAAACAAATACGACCACCTAGAAGTAAATACTACCAACTCAGAACAGGAAAACCTAGGAAGTGGTAAGCTATGTTCCTCATTCCACCCCACATAGGATTGCTAGGTATGTTGTCTCCATTTTCTCTGCAGAGGAGCTTCTGTGCATCCATAAATTTTAGCCTGAGCATGGTTTTGGGTTACCATGGTCTAGCCATTATAGTACCTTTTTATTCAAGTACCTACCACTCACAATTTGTCTCAGTCTCTGAGCTTCCCAACCCAAATTCTTGGGATAGGGAATCTGATTGGCCTAATTTGCTTCAGATTTTCTTCTCTTCTAGGGGACACAGGAAGGTCAAGTTCACTAAAAATGGATATGGGTGAGAAGACAGTGATTGACACATCTACTAAAGATGCCAGATTAAAAACAAATTATCTGGGAAAACAGTGAATGTTGGTCCAAGGGCTTGGGCCATTGCCACCTACATGGAAGACCTGGATGGAGTTCCAGTTTCCTGGCTTTGGCCTGAACCAGCCCAAGGTCTTCCCATGCAGGTGCAGGGTCCCAAGGGCTTGGGCCATCTTGTACTGCTTTCCCAGGCCATAGCAGAGAGCTGGATGGGAAGTGGCTGCTCCACTTCCAATCCAACATCCAGTCCCTACACCCATGTGGGAGATCCAGAGGAAGCTCCTGGGTCCTGGTTTTGGATAGGCTCAGCTTCAGCTGTTGCAGCCATTTGGGAAGTGAGTCAGCAGATGAAAGGTCTTTCTCAGAAGGGGCCATCAAAGAAGGAGGTACCTTTCTCTGAAGGGAGGAGAGAACTTCCACTTTGCTTATGGCCCGATCTAAATAATGATGGAGTTTGTGAACTCAAAAGGCTTCCATAGCCTTGGCAGCTCATGACAAGAGCCTCGGGTGATCACTGACGTCATAAATAAGAGTGTCAATTGTTAAATCAACAATAGGAGTCACTGTGTACTTGCTCCCCAAGTAGGACCTCTGTCCTTAATGAGTTGTACTATAAGAATTAACGGTAAAACTTGTCATGTCTTCAAACAGTATTTTATTCTATGTGTATCTGTGTGGGTGCAAGCTGTTGAAATCTTTACTTACTGTAGAGTTAATCTTCTGTATATAAAGATAATTAAAATGAATCTTAATGAAAAATGGGATGGGAGAGGGAGTAGGAGGTGGGATAGGAGTGGGGGTGGGAGGGTGAATATGGGGGGAAGAACCACTATATTCCAAAAGGTGTACTTATGAAATTTATATTTATTAAATAAAAGCTTTCAAAAAAATAAAGATCTTTCTCTCTCTCCTTTTCTCTGATTATAAGTCTTCCTCTCATATAATTAAATAAATATTTTTAAAAATTGTATTTGAGAGGCAGAGGGATTGAAAGAGAGAGAGAGAGAGAGAGAGAGCAAGTGTGCTCCCATCCAAATTCCCATAACAGCCAGAGTTGAGCTGGGCCAAAGCCAGAAGCAAAGAATTCAATTCAGATCTCCCACGTGAGTAGCAGGAACCCACACCTCCTGCCTCCCAGTGTCTACATTAGGCAGAAGCTGAAGCTGGGTGTTGAACATAGCTACTTTGATGTGGGACATGACAATCTTAACCAACATCTTAACCACTAAGGCTAAATGTCCCTCCCAAATGTTTTAATATATTCTTTTTTTTAAAGATTTTTTTGTTGTTGTAATATATACACAAGACAAAATTAACCATTTCAAATGTACGATTCAGAGGAATTAAGCAAATTTGCAATGTTATACAGTCATCACAAATATCCATTTCTAGAACTTTTTCATCATCCCATAGTGAAAGTGTACTCATTAAATGATAACTCCCCTTGCACTCCTCCTCCAAACCTTGGTAACCTCTATTACACTTTTTTTTTTCAAAATATTTATTTATTTATTTGAAAGGTAGAGTTACACACAGAGAGAGAGAAGGAGGCAGAGAGCAAGAGAGAGGTGTTCCATCCACTGGTTCACTCCCCAGATGGCCACAACAGCCAGAGCTGGGCTGATCCGAAGCCAGGAGCCAGGAGCTTCTTCTGGGTCTCCCACATGGGTGCAGGGACCCAAGGACTTGGGCCATCCTCTACTGCTTTCCCAGGCCACAGCAGAGAGTTGGAACGGAAATGGAGCAGCCAGGACTCAAACTGGCCCCCATATGGGATGCCGGCACTGTAGGCAGCAGCTTTACCTGCTACACCACAGCACCAGCCCCTCTATTACACTTTCTGTATGACTTTGTCTACCCTAGGTACCCCTCATAAGTGGAGTCATAGAAGATGTGTCCTTTTGTGACTCACTCATTACACTTAGCTTAATGTCTTCAAGTTTCAATCATCTTGAGGCCAGCGCCGCGGCTCACTAGGCTAATCCTCCACCTTGTGGCGCCGGCACACCGGGTTCTAGTCCCGGTCGGGGCGCCGGATTCTGTCCCGGTTGCCCCTCTTCCAGGCCAGCTCTCTGCTGTGGCCCGGGAGTGCAGTGGAGGATGGCCCAGGTGCTTGGGCCCTGCACCCCATGGGAGACCAGGAAAAGCACCTGGCTCCTGGCTCCTGCCATTGGATCAGCGCGGTGCGCCGGGCGCAGCGCACCGGCCGCGGCGGCCATTGGAGGGTGAACCAACGGCAAAGGAAGACCTTTCTCTCTGTCTCTCTATTTCACTGTCCACTCTGCCTGTCAAAAAATTAAAATATATATATATATAAAAGTTCAATCATCTAGGAGCATATATCAAAATTTCATTCCTGCCGGTGCCGTGGCTCTCTTGGCTAATCCTCTGCCTGCGACACCAGCACCCAGGTTCTAGTCCCGGTCAGGGCGCCGGATTCTGTCCTGGTTGCTCCTCTTCCAGTCCAGCTCTCTGCTGTGGCCCGGGAAGGCAGTGGAGGATGGCCCAAGTGCTTGGGTCCTGCATTCGCATGGGAGACCAGGAGGAAGCACCTGGCTCCTGGCTTTGGATTGGAGCGCCGTAGCAGCCATTTGGGGGGGTGAACCAACAGAAAAAGGAAGACCTTTCTCTCTGTCTCTCTCTCTCTCTCTCTCACTGTCTAACTCTGCCTGTCAAAAAAAATTTTTTTAAAAATTTCATTCCTGGATTGGGCATTAGACCCAGCAGCTAAGATACTGGTTAAGACACATGCATATTGGAGCTGGCATTGTGGTGTAGCAGGTAAAGCCACCACCTGCAATGCCAACATTCCATATGGGAGCTGGTTCAAATAATGACTACTCTACTTCTTATTCAGCTCCCTGTTAATGACCTGGGAAAAGCAGCAGCAGATGTCCCACATGTCTGGCCCTCTGCCACCCACATGGGAGATATAGATGAAGCTCCTGGGTCCTGGCTTTGGCCTGGCCCAGCCCTGGCCATTGTAGCCATTTGGGGAGTGAACCAGCAGATGGAAGATCTCTTTTTCATTCTCCCTCTCCCTCTCTGTAACTCTGGCTTTCAAATGGCTGCAACAGCCAGTGCTAGGCCAGGCTGAAGCCAGGAACCAGGAGCTTCATCTGAGTCTGTTAGAGTTGGATTGCTCTTGCCACCCCAAAAACGCTCCAAGAGACTTTCTCTCATGCAATTAACAAAGGGTAAGGTTTATTGATGATCCGACATGTCGGGGCCCCCGCCCCAGCACAGGCGAGCGGCCCCAAATAGTCTTGGGTTGGGGTTTTTATACACGTTTAAACAAAGAAAATCAATCATTGCATAGATCAGACAGAGGTACAGAGTAAACAATTGATACAAGTTAAGTGATTTTACAACCAGTTGATTTATGAATACAGGGAGTACAGGATATCGAGTAAGGGCCTGATTAGACCTCAGAGAACCATATGGCCTATACAGGGAGTATCAAAAAGCCTCCTATTGCCAAAAAGGAGGGCCACACTGTGGGGAGCAACTCGGACTAGACTAAGTTACTGGAATTAAGACTTATTCTATGCATTTGCTCTCCCACAATATGGTGCTGGGAGAGGAGTAAACAACTTCTACACAGCTGCCTCTCGCCAACTTGAGTGATGACCTGCAGGAACTAATCCTGCTCCTGATTGGAGGAGAGCAGCGTACTCGGCGTGTGGGTAGCAGAGTTGGGATTGGTGGAAGAGGACTATAAAGGAGGAGAGAGACACCATGCACCAGGAACATCTAAGGGGAACATCCGGATAACATCTGAGCAGCCCCCGAGAGAGCCGGCCGGTGGTGTGCCGCTCCCCCGTGGAAGTGGGGAAAGTGGCTAGGGGGAATCGCCCTTCCACGGAGGTGGAAGGGTCGGTAGTCAACCTGGGAAGAACCAGCAGCAAACCCGGGAAGGGCCGAGCAGACGAAAGAACAACGCAGGGTTTAGTGTCGTTCCTCCGTGAAGAGGGGGAGCGACACCACACAACAAACACAACAAGGTTGCAGGAACTGCCTTGATGATACCTAGGAATGCAGCTGAATGGCGATAAGGGACACATGGTGGGGTCAGGGTTCCAGGAGGCAAAGAGATATACGGTGACTTCTTCTATCTTACTAGGTGAAACTAAGGTTATGCTCACATTGGGGTAATTTACTGACTAATTAACTTTATAGAGAATGGCTATGCAGAGCAAGTCTAACGAGGTCAGGAAAGTTCACCGGAGGAGGGGGTGGGGGAAGAGCGGCTTTTAACTTTTTAACCCTTCAAGTCTTCCATGTGGGTGGCAGAGACCCAAACACTTCGGCTACATTCTGTTGCTTTTCCCAGGCACATTAGCAGGGAGCTGGGTCAGAAGTGGAGCAGCCGGGACTAGAAAGGGCACCCAGGGATGCTGGTGTTGCAGGCGGTGGCTTTACCTGCTATGCCACAGTGCCAAACTTGTATCTCTTTTTTGGAAAAATGTCTATTCAAGTCCTTTGCCCATCTTTGCATTCTATTGTTAGATTAATTGTTGTTGTTGAGTTGTGCAATTCCCTATGAATTCAGAATTTTTAAATATTTTATTTATTTTTATTTATATGAAAAGCAGAGAGACAGAAAGGGAAACAGAGCGGAGAGATCTTCTATCCACTAATTCACTCCCCAAATCCTCTTAACAACCAGAACTGGGCCAGGTCTAATCCAGGAACCCTGCACTCTATCCAGATCTCCCACATGGGTAGCAGGGATCCAAGTACTTAGGCCATCATCTGCTTCCTTCCAAGGCTGTGCATTGGCAAGAAGTTGGAACCAGAAACAAAGCCAGAACTCAAACCCAGGTTCCAATATGGGATATGGATGTCTCAGGCAGAATCTTAACTGGCTTTTGCTTGGTCTAGCCCCAGCTATTGCGGGCATTTAGGGAGCAGATAGAAGATCTCCATCCTTCCTCTCTACCTTTCAAGTAAATGAAAATTAATAAATATTTAAATAAAGTAATTTAAAAACAAAGTTCTGCTACTGTCACTCCCCCTCTTCATGGAGGAACGACACAGGACCCTGCGTTGTTCTTTCGTCTGCTCGGCCCTTCCCGGGTTTGCTGCTCGTTCTTCCCGGGTTGGCTACCGACCCTTCCACCTCCGTGGAAGGGCGGTTCCCCCTGCCACTTTCCCCACTTCCACGGGGGAGCGGCACACTGCCGGCCGGCTCTCTCGGGGGCTGCTCAGATGTTCCTCAGGTGTTCCCCTTAGATGTTCCTGGTGCATGGTGTCTCTCTCCTCCTTTATAGTCCTCTTCCACCAATCCCAACTCTGCTACCCACACGCCGAGTACGCTGCCCTCCTCCAATCAGGAGCAGGATCAGCTCCTGCAGCTCAGTCAATCAAGTTGGCGAGAGGCAGCTGTGTAGAAGCTGTTTCCTCCTCTCCCAGCGCCATATTGTGGGAGAGCAGATGCATAGAATAAGTCTTAATTCGAGTAACAGTCTAGTCCGAGTTGCTCTCCACATGCTACATAGCTTATAACATTTATTTTTAAAATCAATAAACATGTACTACAATTTTATAATGTGAATGACTGTGATAGATTGAGATGATTCAAAAGTAGATAAAGGTGCCAGCGATGTGACATAGCGGGTTATGAGTCCCAGCTACTCCACTTCTGATCCAGCTCCCTGCTAATGCACCAGGAAAAGCAGCAGAAGATGGCTCAAGTCCTTGGGCCCCTGCACCCATGTGGAAGATCCATATGAAATTCCTGGTTCCTGGCTTCAGCCTGGCTCAGCTCCAGTCATGGCAGCCATTAGGGGAGTGAACCAGCAGGCAGAAGACCTCTCTCTCCCTCCCTATCTGTGCCTCTCTCCCTGAAACTCTGCCTTTCAAATTAATAAAAATAAATATTAAAAAGAAAAGTAGATGAGGCATATGCCTGCCCTTGAAGAAACTGGAAATCAGAGAATACTCAGGAGCAAGGGACTACACCACAATAATGGAAAGCTGTCATCAGGGTAAGCATAGGCTGCCTAGGAGCAGAGAACAGGCAGATTCTAATTCTGCTTGTAACCGGAAGAAAGGAAAGCTGGAAAGGTTCCTTAGCTGCTTCTTAAAAACCATTTTGAGGAACGTGTGGTACTAGCATAAGCAGAGACATACAGATCAATGGAATAGAAATGAGAGTACAGAAATAAACCTTCACATTTATGGTCAATTGATTTCAACAAGAATGCCAAGATAATTCAATGGGAGAAAGAAGTCTTTTCAACGAAAGTTCTAGGACAACTGAGCACCCGCCTATAAAAGAACAAAATTCCATTCTTTTCCAATAGTACACATAAAAATTAACTCAAAAAGGGTCATGGTTTAAATGTAAAAGCTACAATTATAAGAGTCTTAGAAGATATAGGTTTATGTCTGTGAAGTTTAGTTAAAATATTATTAGAAAACCAAAAGCATGAGTAATACAATAAAAATAGACTACAAAAATTAAAAAAAAACTTTTATTCTTTAGTGGAAAGCCATTTAGAAGGTAAAAAGACACCTCCTGGGGCCGGTGCTGAGGCACAGCGGGTTAACACCCTGGCCTGAAGCGCTGGCATCCCATAAGGGTGCTGGTTCTAATCCCGGCTGCTCCTCTTCCAATCCAGCTCTCTGCTATGGCCTGGAATAGCAGTAGAAGATGGCCCAAGTCCTTGGGCCTCTGCACCCGCATGGGAGACCCAGAAGAAGCTCCTGGCTCCTGGCTTTGGATCAGCACAGCTCCAGCCATTGCAGCCATCTGTGGAGTAAACCAGCAGATGGAAGACATCTCTGTCTCTACCTCTCTCTGTAACTCTGTCTTTCAAATAAATAAAATAGTAATAATAAAATTAAAAAAAGACACCTCCTGGAATGAGAGTTAACATTTGCAAATCATGTATTTTAAAGGCAACTTACAGGGGCCAGCACTGTGGTGTAGCCGGTAAAGCTGCTGCCTGCAGTGCGGGCATCCCATATTGGTGCCAGTTCTAGTCCCGGCTGTTTCCACTTCCGATCCAGCTCTCTGCTGTGGCCTGGGAAGGCAGTAGAAGATGGCCCAAGTCCCTGGGCCCCTGTACCCGCATGGGAGACCCGGAAGAAGCTCCTGGCTCCTGGCTTCCATTCGGCACAGCTCTGGCCACTGCGGCCAACTGAGGAGTAAACCAGCAGATGGAAGACCTCTCTCTCTCTTTGCCTCTCCTTCTCTCTCTTTGTAACTCTGACTTTCAAATAAATAAATAAATCTCTTTTTTTTTTTTAAAAAAAAAGGAGCTTACATCTACAATATACAAAGAGGAGTGAGCATTTGCCTAGTGGTTAAGATGCTAGTTAAGATGTCCATACTGAAGTGCTTGTGTTCAGTACCTGGCTGTGCTTCTGACTCCAGCTTTCTGGAGATTCTGAAAGATCCACTGTTATATGTATGCATACATGTGTGTGGCTCTACCTTTCATGTAAATAAATAAACTTAAAAGAAAACTTTAGCAATTTGACTTTTTTAAACTCACTGTCATCTTCTATTTCTGAAGTCAACATTGATATGAATGAGCCATCTTAGATTCCAGTCTCAAAATTTTTTTGGCTTACACAATTCCAATAGCTTTCCTTTCCCTTCTAAACACACAGTATTCTACTTTGGCCATACCCTGGACTTTATTTTTCACCTAAGCCCCTCCCCCTTTTTTTTTGACAGGCAGAGTTATTGAGAGAGAGAGAGACAGAGACAGAGAGAAAGGTCTTCCTTCCGTTGGCTCACCCCCCAAATGGCCTCCATGGCCGGCGCGCTGCACCGATCCAAAGCCAGGAGCCAGGTGCTTCTCCTGGTCTCCCATGCGGGAACAAGGCCCAAGCACTTGGGTCATCCTCCACCGCACTCCCAGGCCACAGCAGAGAGCTGGACTGGAAGAGGAGCAACTGGGACAGAATCCGGCGCCCCAACAGGGACTAGAACCTGGGGTGTCGGCGCTGCAGGCAGAGGATTAGCCTAGTGAGCCGCAGCACCGACCAAACCTTCCCCCTCTCTAATAATCTGAAATTCTTCATACCATTCTATTATCCCAATATTTTTCTCCTAGCTCTTTTATTCTCCTACTCTGAATGCTATTGTTCTTTAATATCATTGAATCTTATCTGTTTATGTATTTATTGGCCCTTGATCAGAAGAACATGTGCCCCCCCTGTAGTGGTGCTGGGAGTGAACTTTATATTTTTAATTTTTTGTTTTAATAATTATTTATTTGAGAGGCGGGGGAGGGAAAGAGAGAGAGAGAGATGGTGTTTTTGCCTTTGAAATAAATGAATAAAATTTTTAGAAAACTACCATGTCTTAAATGTAAATTTTTGAAATCTATTCCAATATGATTTTGTCTCAACAAAACTAAATGACTTTATCACAAAGACAATTAAGTGGTTTTAAAAGATAAAAGATTGCCTACCATTTTCTTTACTTTGTGTTCACTCAAATTTAGATTAAAATATAAACACATATTTTAATGGGTTGGGTAGATAAAATATTTGCTTGCTGTTTGCTAAGATAAACATAAAATATATTTCTGATTTCCCATATAGTACTTTGTTTTCTTTATGCAAAAACTGGAAAAGAAAAAGTAAAAAGTGGTAAAAAACAAAAATATGAGCTAAAGATAGGTCTTAATCAGTAGTAAGCAGAGTAGTATAATATAATAAGTGTCATAAAGAGGTATGTACAGGGCTGGCGCTGTGGCGCAGCAGGTTAACACCATAGCCTGAAGTGCTGGCATCCATGTGGGCGCCGGTTCAGACCCGGCTGCGCCACTTCCGATCCGGCTCTCTGCTATGGCCTGGGAAAGCAGTAGAAGATGGCCCAAGTCCTTGGGCCCCTGCACCCATGTGGGAAACCCAGAGGAAGCTCCTGGCTCCTGGCTTCAGATCGGCAAAGCTCCGGCCGTTGCAGCCAATTGGGGAGTGAGCCATCAGATGGAAGACCTCTCTCTCTCTCTCTCTCTCTCTCTCTCTCTCTCTCTCTCTCTCCTCTGCCTCTCCTCTCTCTGTGTAACTCTGACTTTCAAATAAATAAATATTTTTTTTTAAAAAAAGAGGTATGTATAAAGTGCTTTGAAAGCACAGAGAACCAGAAAGGAAGTGATATTTGAGCTGTACTAAAAGATAAGAAAGAATCTGCTAGGAAGAAAAAAAGAAAAAAGTCATACTATGCAGAAGGAAGAGCATAAATAAAGACATGACATTTTCAGAATTTGTTACACAGTCAATCTTTTATCCTCTGTGCATTAGAAACAAACAACTGAAAAACTACGTATTATTATTAGGGTCTGGGCTTGATAACCATGGATGTTTTCTAAAACCCAGAGGATCTATGATGATATTGTGATTATCTAGGCAAGAAGCACAAAAAATCTGGGTACAGTAGGATGAGAAGCAGAAAACAAAGATTTCTAAAGGAACTTGTCTATTAGCTGCAGCCATGAGAGATGGGGAGTTGCTGAAGGTAACTCTCAAGTTTCTGGCTTCAGCAACTAGGTAGATGTTATTAACATTTGCCAAGCTAAAGGAGGCAAAAGAGAGGCAGGCATTTGGTGCAGCACTTGAGATGTCACTTGGGACATCCACATCCCATATGCTAGAACCTGAGTTCAAGTCCCTGCTCCACTTCTGATTCCAGGTTCCTGTTGTGTGCACCCTGAGAGGCAGCAGGCAATGGAACAAGTAGTTGGATCTCTGCTAACCATGTGGGAGATCTGAGTTGAGTTCTTGGCTCCTGGCTTCAGTCTGACCCTGCCCCAGCTATTGTGGATCTTTGGGGCAGTGAACCAGTGCATGGAAATTGCTCTCTGTCTCTCTGCCTTTCAAATAAACACAACTTTTTAAAACAAAACAAAACAAAAAGGAACAAATAGAACCAAATTTGTAAACAATGAAGAGAACAACATGTCTATTTCTTTTATTTTTCTCTCTACATCTAGAAGAAAGAGGATTTCCCTTTAAGCATATGTGCAGTTTAGAAAGGTGACTTTTATCAGCAATATAAAAAATTTTTAAATATTTTTAATTTATTTATTTGGAAGTCAGAGTTACACAGAGAGAGGAGAGGCAGAGAGAGAGAGGGGGGGGGGGCCCCGGTCTTCCATCTGCTGGTTCACTCCCCAATTGGCCGCAACAGCCGGAGTTGCACCGATCCAAAGCCAGGAGCCAGGAGCTTCTTCTAGGTCTCCCATGCGGGTGCAGGGGCCCAAGGACTTGGGCCATCTTCTACTGCTTTCCCAGGCCACAGCAGAGAGCTGGATAGGAAGTGGAGCAGCCAGGTTTCAAACTGGCGCCCACATGGGATGCCAATGCTTCAGGCCAGGGTGTTAACCCGCTGCACCACAGCAATATAAAATTGAAAATTGCTGGCTCCTGGCTTCAGATTGGCTCGCGCTGGCCGTGGTGGCCATTTGAGGAGTGAACCAACAGAGGGAAGACCTTTCTCTCTGTCTCTCTCACTGTCTATAACTCTACCTGTCAAATAAAAAAATTGCTTCCTCTATTTTATTTTTAAATGCTGCATGGTATTCCTCTATATAGATGTTTCATAATTTATTCCACAAATTACTAGGTATTTATTAAACTGTTGGTTACAAATAACTTTATTTTTTTAAAAAGATTTATTTATTTATTTGAAAGGCAATGTGACAGTGAAGGAGAGCCAGAAAAAGGGATATCTTCCATCCACTGGTTTAATCCCTAAATGGTCACAACAGTCAGGGCTGGGGCAGGCAGAAGCCATGAGCCAGAAACTCCATCTGGGTCTCCCTCAGGGGTGGCAGGAATCCAAGTACTGCGACTATCATCTTCTGCCTCTCAGGTACATTAGCAGGAAGCAGCATGAAAGCTCAGAGTAAGCAGGAATCAAATAGGAACCCCGATTCAGGATGTGGGCATCCCAAGCAATGGCTTAACCTACTGCACAACACTCACCCCCATAACTTTAAATTTAAAAAATTTAGTTGCTGGTCCACATTTTTTGCAAAAGGCCTATACTATTTACTTTTTGAAAAAGAAAAGCAATTGTGAGCAAGGTTTACTAGAATCTTGTTGAAGTCATTTATCAGAAAAACAAATCAGGAGGATGAATTTTTACTTAGGACATGCTTGAGGTGCTGCTAGATGAGGAACCAGTGATTTCAGTTTGGAACAGGCTGAGTTTGGTACACTTGAGAAAACATGAGACTAGAATTCAGGAGAGACTTACATGAATATTTAGATATGGAATCATCTACAGAGGGAAACTGTAGAAAGAAGAAAGTGTAGAGAGAAAAGAGGATAAAAGGAAACAGAGGGGCCGGCGCTGTGGCACAGCAGGTTAAAGCCCCAGCCTGTAGCACCGGCATCCCATATGGGCACCAGTTCAAGTCTCGGCTGCTCCACTTCTGATCCAGCTCTCTGCAATGGCCTGGGAAAGCAGCAGCAGATGGCCCAAGTCCTTGGGCCCCTGCACCCACGTGGGAGACTCGAAATAAGTTCCTGGCTCTTGACTTTGGATCAACTCAGCTCTGGCCGTTGTAGCCATTTGGGGAGTTAACCAGCGGATGGAAGACCTCTCTCTCTCTGATTCTGTCTCTTTCTGTAACTTTGTCTTTCAAGTAAATAAAATAAATCTTAAAAAAAAAAAAAAAAGGAAAAGAGACAGAGCACACATATGCATGTATCACACAAACACACACACAAAATAGAGATTTGTTGCCAGTTTGAATTCTAATTTTAGTTCTATAAATTATCATTTGTTCAAAAAATTACTTGGACAAGTCATTCTCTCTACAATAAAATGGGTATAAATAATATCATTCCCCTTGAGTAATGTGGAAATGTTGGAAGAATAGTGTATTAGTCATCTATTGTTATGAAACAAAGTACCCTGAAATTTAGCAGCTTAAAACAATAGACATTTATTATATCACAGTTTTTGAGGATTAGGAATATGGAAATGAGTTGCCTAGCTGTGTACTTCTGGTTCAGGGTCTCTTGGGACATTGCAACAGAGACTGTCAGGGCTACAGTCGTCTGAAGGTTTGACTGGGGCTGTAGGTTGTACCTCAGAAAGCCTCAGTTCCACAACACACAAATCTATCATAGGGCTGTCAGAATGTCTTCACCATGAGGCAGGTATTTCCTTCAGAGAGAGTATCTGAGAGAGAGAGAGAGAGAGAGAAGGAAGCAGCAATGCCTCTTATTGCCTAGTCTCTGAAGTCAAACACCATCACTTCTTTTTTTTTTTTTTTTTTTTGACAGGCAGAGTGGACAGTGAGAGAGAGAGACAGAGAGAAAGGTCTTCCTTTGCCGTTGGTTCACCCTCCAATGGCCGCCGCGGCTGGCACGCTGCGGCTGGCGCACCACGCTGATCCGAAGGCAAGAGCCAGGTGCTTCTCCTGGTCTCCCATGGGGTGCAGGGCCCAAGCACTTGGGCCATCCTCCACTGCACTCCTGGGCCACAGCAGAGAGCTGGCCTGGAAGAGGGGCAACCAGGACAGAATCCAGCGCCCCGACTGGGACTAGAACCCGGAAACACCATCACTTCTAACATATCCCATGCATTAGAAACAAGTCACCCAAGTCCAGCCCACATTCAAGGGAGTGGTATTAAGCCAAAACTGTTGAATATAGGGATATAAAAAATTTTGTGGGGGCTAGCATCATGGTACAGGGAGTTAAACCATTTGCAATTATGGCATCCTGCATTGGATGGCCAGTTAGTGGGAAAGTCTAACTCCTGCTGCCTAATCAGAAATTGAAACTCAAGAACATTTCTCTGTTGGAGCTAGAGTTTCGAAGGAGGCTAAAGACAAAACAGAATTTTGTGCTGCTGGCCTATGACTGGCCAGTTGTGTTCAACTGAGCTAACATTTACCAAGTACTTGTTAGGTGCCAGACACTGTTTGAAGTGTTAGAAATGCTGAGTAAAATAGAATAGGTCCTTCAGTCCTACTGGCCAGAAATAATTTGGCAGGTAGAAGAAACAGAATAAGTATATAAATCAGGGATCTTTCTATTTATCAATAAAAAAAACAAAAGAAATGTGTCCTTTAAATCACAAGTGTTGGCCACTTGGGGAGATACTGCATTTCTAAGAAGAAAGAGCCAGTAGATGAGAATATGCTCACTCTCTCTCTCTCAAATAAATAAATAAAAACTGTCGCTCCCCCTCTTCGTGGAGGAGCAACACAGGACCCTGCGCTGTTCTTTCGTCTGCTCGGCCCTCCCCGGGTTTGCTGCTGGTTCTTCCCGGGTTGGCTACTGTCCCTTCCACCTCCGAGGAAGGGCGGTTCCCCCTGGCCACTTTCCCCACTTCCGCAGGGGAGCAGCACACCGCCGGCCGGCTCTCTCGGGGGCTGCACAGGTGTTCCCCTTAGATGTTCCCCTTAGATGTTCCTGGTGCATGCTGTCTCTCTCCTCCTTTATAGTCCTCCTCTGCCAATCCTAACTCGGCTGCCCACACGCCGAGTACGCTGCTCTCCTCCAATCAGGAGCAAGTCCTACAGTTCATTGGCTGAACTGGAGGCAGCTGTGTAGAAGCTGTTTTCTTCTCTCCCAGCGCCATACTGTGGGAGAGCAGATGCATAGAATAAGTCTTAATTCCAGTAACTTAGTCTAGTCCGGGTTGCTCCCCACAGATCCCCCTTTCTTTTTATTTTTTGGCGTTGATATGCGCCTGTCTTCGGTGTCCCGCGGCACACACTCTGCTCTACTTGCTAGAGTTGCCACAGGTTCTTACAAGTCCTATCAATCAGGCAAACCGAATCCGGGTCCTCTCTTCGCCACGTTGTGAGGAGGTTTTTAGGCGCTGATGCGTGCCTGTCTTCGGTGACCTGCGGCTCATACTCTGGTCGAGCCGCCTGCTGGTGCTTACCGCCTTACTAATCAGGCAGACCGAATCTAAGCCTTCTCATTGCCATATTGTGGGGAGACTATTGATGTTAATAACGTGCCTGTCTTCGGTGACCTGTGGCTCATACTCTGGTCGAGCCGCCTGTTGGTGCTTACCGCCCTAATCAGGCAGACCGAATCCAAGCTCTCTCATTGCCATGTTGTGGGGTGACTTATTGGTGTTGATAACGTGCCTGTCTTCGGTGACCTGCGGCGCATAAGCTGCTAGCCGCCCGCAGGTGCTCATCGCCTCACTAATCAGGCAGACCGAATCCAAGCCTTCTCATTGCAGTATTGTGGGGAGGCCTTTCTATTTCTCTATTTCTCTATCTCCGGGCATTCGTATTTCTCCCATTTTGCTTCTATCTTCCAGCATTCCTATTTCTCTCACTTTACTTCTAAAAATCTGTTTCTCTTATCCCTGCGGCTTCCCGGCGCCCGCCCCGAGGCTGCTTCTTGGCGGCTTCCCGGCTGAGCCGCTTCAGCCCGCGCCTCTCTCATCTGCGCGGCTCGGCTTTGCGCGCACACTCCGCGGTCTCGCACTTAGCCCAGCGTTCCCTATCTACTTGTGCCCCGCACGCTCTCTCTGCGCGCGGCAGCCTCCGCGAGTCACACAGCGTAGCTTACGTCTCCGCCACTAGTGTTCAATCTAAGTTCCCCGGGCTAACCTGGCGAATTCAACCCAGCTCACGTCTCCGCCCCACGATTTGGCTTCCCGTCCTTTGCTCCCCGGGCTAATCAGACGGATCCCAACCGGGCTTACGTTTCCGCTTCTGGTTTTAACTTTTCGCCCCCTATTCCCGGGCTAACTTGAGAATCCCAAAGTGGCTTTCGTCTCCGCCTTGGCCTGTCCCCCGCGGCTTCAATTTCCCTAACATTTTTCTCTACCCGGTATGTTTCCCTAAGTTTTCTTCCAACAATACTCCTCCCTCATTTCTCCTGGCCTCTCCCCACAGTCCGCATCCGAGTCTGTTTGTTCTAGCTTTCACTTTCGCTTTCGACCTTAGAGATTTCTCCCAGCTTCCCCCCATAGTCCGTATCTGAGTCTATGCCTAGGCTTTCAATAGCTCCTTCCGGCACCTTTTTCGTCCGGCTTTTCCCTAGGCTGTTTGCTAGTCTCTCTCTCCGATATTTTCCACTTCTTCCCGTTTCTTCCCTCCTAAGTTTCATATCCGTCCTAAGTTTCCTATCCGTCCTAGGTTTCCTATCCGAGTCACGGCACCATTATGTCGCTCCCCCTCTTCATGGAGGAACGACACTAAGCCCTGCCTAGGCTTCATATCCGAGTCACGGCACCATTATGTCGCTCCCCCTCTTCATGGAGGAACGACACTAAGCCCTGCCTAGGCTTCATATCCGAGTCACGGCACCATTATGTCGCTCCCCCTCTTCGTGGAGGAGCAACACAGGACCCTGCGCTGTTCTTTCGTCTGCTCGGGCTCGGCCCTCCCCGGGTTTGCTGCTGGTTCTTCCCGGGTTGGCTACTGTCCCTTCCACCTCCGAGGAAGGGCGGTTCCCCCTGGCCACTTTCCCCACTTCCGCAGGGGAGCAGCACACCGCCGGCTGGCTCTCTCGGGGGCTGCACAGGTGTTCCCCTTAGATGTTCCCCTTAGATGTTCCTGGTGCATGCTGTCTCTCTCCTCCTTTATAGTCCTCCTCTGCCAATCCTAACTCGGCTGCCCACACGCCGAGTACGCTGCTCTCCTCCAATCAGGAGCAAGTCCTACAGTTCATTGGCTGAACTGGAGGCAGCTGTGTAGAAGCTGTTTTCCTTCTCTCCCAGCGCCATATTGTGGGAGAGCAGATGCATAGAATAAGTCTTAATTCC